>NC_143015.1:8057148-8357148 GCF_055824585.1 Amblyomma mixtum | reverse complement strand
ATATAGAGGAATATACATGCTATAGTTTATTTGTTCATATCAACAATACTGACATTGGTGAAAACAGCGCGAAAGAAGAAGCCCGAAGGCGAAACGAGGAAGTGACAGGAAAGAGCGCTGACTGACAACTGAATTTATTGAGCGAAACTCGCGCAATATATAGGAAGGCAGTGCCAAAGATAGTCAGATGCAGTCAACGTCACATGGTGCAAAGAGCCATAAAATCGATAAAAACAAAACAAGGTGAAAAAGCTAACAGTGAACTGAATATCAAAAGGGGTGGTAACAAAATGAAAACTACACTCAATGACTATACACAGTTAATGTCACATGGTGTAAAGAGCCATAAAAGCGATAAAAACATAACAGGGTGAAAAGGCTAAAAGTCAGCAGAATCTCAAGGGGATGGTAACAAAAAATACATGATGAATTAAACAGTTAATGTCACAAGGTGTAAAGAGCCATAAAAACCGATAAAACATCCATAGCAGGTAACAAGGGTAAAACCGATAAAAAATGACGAAATGGAATTGTGGAAAGAATAAAAACTAACTGAATGTAACAACGTATGGCTAAAAACATGCACAGACCTTAACAATAAAACGATGAAACAGTGACACTCAACGATTGACACACGCGTAGTCAACAATACAAATTTAGCAATGTTGTTCCAAAAAGGCAAGTTCACTCCTGTACAATGATTTTGACGCGTCACTGACACATTCCAAGCCCTTTCTTTTTATAAAAAAAGCCTCCTTCAACTCCCGGGCTACGCTGTCTCTACTCCTATCAAGAACAATAGTGTCGCGTAATCGAGGCATGCATTTACAATCTTTGCAATGAAGCGCTAGATTAGAGCCAGTGCCTTTTTCAAGTGAGCGCTCATGTTCCCTTAAACGTTCGTTCAGGCACCTTCCGGTTTGACCAATATAAACTTTGTCGCATGTAAGCGGAATCTGATAAATCACACCTTCCCTACACCTGACGAACATGTTGGCATGCTTTACGCCACAGGTTTGCTGTCTTGGCTTTTCATTATTTATCCTGTGACACAACGTAGCTAGCTTGCAAGGGGCAGAAAAGACTACGGGAATCTCATATTTATTTGCAACCTTTTTCAAATTATGTGCTACCCGGTGGGAATACGGGATAACGGCAGGCCTCACCCTCCTATTGCTTTCCTGAGTAACGTTTTTCTTCTTCCCTTTAACTTTCTGAAGCAGAGCTTCAGTCACTGCCGAAATCACAGTCTGCGGAAAACCTGCCTGTATTAACCGTGCGGTCTGCAGTTGGAAGCTCTCTTGCATGCAATGCTCGCATGATTTTGTTAGTGCAGATCCTAATCCTGATGTGGCTATGGCTCTTTTAACTGTTTTTGAGTGAGCTGACTCGTAGGACAACAGCTCTTTTTGACTTCGAGGCTTGTACATCCAACAGAATCTATCTCGCTCCAAGGAGAGTTCCAAGTCCAAAAACTGTAACTTGTTGTTTTGTGGAAATTCACAAGTGAATTCCAAACCATGGCTCAGTTCATTAAATGCATCTAGAATTTCATTTACAGTGGCTCTATAAGCTGGTGCGTCTTGCTTGGCTAATACAACTAAAAAATCGTCGACATACCTGAAAACCTTTAATACTTTGCTCTTGTCGAACCTATCGTCCAGATCTTTGTCAACTGCTGCGAGAAAAATATTACTCAACACTGGCGCTACACAGGACCCTATACAAATTCCTTTCTTCTGTATGTACACCTGATTGTCAAACTCGACCACAGTAGCACTAAGGTAGAATTCCAACAAAGAAAGAAAACTCTCCATTGAAATACCCGCTGAATTTTGAAACAACACACCTTTCTTTTCAATGCAAGACTGAACAGCTGAGAACAACTCTTTGTGTGGAATGGAATAGAAAAGGTCCTTGGCATCTACCGAAAACACACTTCCAATGCCTTTGCAGGATTGAAAGAAAGCAATAATTTCCGTCGAGTTCTTCGTACAGAAGGGATCATCAACGACAAGCGAGTTTAAATGCCTTAACAGGTATTGGCTAATAAGCCTTTGGTAAGTGTAGCGCTCACTAACAATACACCGGAACGGAACCTCCTCTTTGTGAGTCTTTGCAGTAAAAAACATGCTAAGAGTCTTTTCTTTGCACTTACTTATAGAATTTGCCAACTGCTCCAGTTCCAAGTTCTTGCAGAGGGCGACAGCTCGCGATTTCACTTTACTCGGCTTGAGGCTCGTCTGAGTGAAGTTCTTTTCCACCGCACAGCGGGTCTTTTCTCCGTAGATTCCGGGCGGCACCACGACAAACCCTCCTTCCTTGTCTGATTGCAGTAACCGGAGATGTCTATCCTTGAAAAAAGTGACGACGGTGTTGATTCCGGACCGGTCGCTTGGGGATTTCCGGTCCGGAATCGACCGGTCCGGAATCAACACCGTCGTCACTTTTTTCAAGGATAGACATCTCCGGTTACTGCAATCAGACAAGGAAGGAGGGTTTGTCGTGGTGCCGCCCGGAATCTACGGAGAAAAGACCCGCTGTGCGGTGGAAAAGAACTTCACTCAGACGAGCCTCAAGCCGAGTAAAGTGAAATCGCGAGCTGTCGCCCTCTGCAAGAACTTGGAACTGGAGCAGTTGGCAAATTCTATAAGTAAGTGCAAAGAAAAGACTCTTAGCATGTTTTTTACTGCAAAGACTCACAAAGAGGAGGTTCCGTTCCGGTGTATTGTTAGTGAGCGCTACACTTACCAAAGGCTTATTAGCCAATACCTGTTAAGGCATTTAAACTCGCTTGTCGTTGATGATCCCTTCTGTACGAAGAACTCGACGGAAATTATTGCTTTCTTTCAATCCTGCAAAGGCATTGGAAGTGTGTTTTCGGTAGATGCCAAGGACCTTTTCTATTCCATTCCACACAAAGAGTTGTTCTCAGCTGTTCAGTCTTGCATTGAAAAGAAAGGTGTGTTGTTTCAAAATTCAGCGGGTATTTCAATGGAGAGTTTTCTTTCTTTGTTGGAATTCTACCTTAGTGCTACTGTGGTCGAGTTTGACAATCAGGTGTACATACAGAAGAAAGGAATTTGTATAGGGTCCTGTGTAGCGCCAGTGTTGAGTAATATTTTTCTCGCAGCAGTTGACAAAGATCTGGACGATAGGTTCGACAAGAGCAAAGTATTAAAGGTTTTCAGGTATGTCGACGATTTTTTAGTTGTATTAGCCAAGCAAGACGCACCAGCTTATAGAGCCACTGTAAATGAAATTCTAGATGCATTTAATGAACTGAGCCATGGTTTGGAATTCACTTGTGAATTTCCACAAAACAACAAGTTACAGTTTTTGGACTTGGAACTCTCCTTGGAGCGAGATAGATTCTGTTGGATGTACAAGCCTCGAAGTCAAAAAGAGCTGTTGTCCTACGAGTCAGCTCACTCAAAAACAGTTAAAAGAGCCATAGCCACATCAGGATTAGGATCTGCACTAACAAAATCATGCGAGCATTGCATGCAAGAGAGCTTCCAACTGCAGACCGCACGGTTAATACAGGCAGGTTTTCCGCAGACTGTGATTTCGGCAGTGACTGAAGCTCTGCTTCAGAAAGTTAAAGGGAAGAAGAAAAACGTTACTCAGGAAAGCAATAGGAGGGTGAGGCCTGCCGTTATCCCGTATTCCCACCGGGTAGCACATAATTTGAAAAAGGTTGCAAATAAATATGAGATTCCCGTAGTCTTTTCTGCCCCTTGCAAGCTAGCTACGTTGTGTCACAGGATAAATAATGAAAAGCCAAGACAGCAAACCTGTGGCGTAAAGCATGCCAACATGTTCGTCAGGTGTAGGGAAGGTGTGATTTATCAGATTCCGCTTACATGCGACAAAGTTTATATTGGTCAAACCGGAAGGTGCCTGAACGAACGTTTAAGGGAACATGAGCGCTCACTTGAAAAAGGCACTGGCTCTAATCTAGCGCTTCATTGCAAAGATTGTAAATGCATGCCTCGATTACGCGACACTATTGTTCTTGATAGGAGTAGAGACAGCGTAGCCCGGGAGTTGAAGGAGGCTTTTTTTATAAAAAGAAAGGGCTTGGAATGTGTCAGTGACGCGTCAAAATCATTGTACAGGAGTGAACTTGCCTTTTTGGAACAACATTGCTAAATTTGTATTGTTGACTACGCGTGTGTCAATCGTTGAGTGTCACTGTTTCATCGTTTTATTGTTAAGGTCTGTGCATGTTTTTAGCCATACGTTGTTACATTCAGTTAGTTTTTATTCTTTCCACAATTCCATTTCGTCATTTTTTATCGGTTTTACCCTTGTTACCTGCTATGGATGTTTTATCGGTTTTTATGGCTCTTTACACCTTGTGACATTAACTGTTTAATTCATCATGTATTTTTTGTTACCATCCCCTTGAGATTCTGCTGACTTTTAGCCTTTTCACCCTGTTATGTTTTTATCGCTTTTATGGCTCTTTACACCATGTGACATTAACTGTGTATAGTCATTGAGTGTAGTTTTCATTTTGTTACCACCCCTTTTGATATTCAGTTCACTGTTAGCTTTTTCACCTTGTTTTGTTTTTATCGATTTTATGGCTCTTTGCACCATGTGACGTTGACTGCATCTGACTATCTTTGGCACTGCCTTCCTATATATTGCGCGAGTTTCGCTCAATAAATTCAGTTGTCAGTCAGCGCTCTTTCCTGTCACTTCCTCGTTTCGCCTTCGGGCTTCTTCTTTCGCGCTGTTTTCACCAATGTCAGAATGGACCAACTAGCCCAGCAAAAAGTTCTGCTATATCAACAATACTACAGGCTATAAACGATCAAGCAGGAGTGCGGTAGCATTCAGTAGACCTGCATTAGCTACCAAGTGTGCTTTGAAGCAAGCTCATATTTGTAATGGTTTATTCTTTAATTGTCCATTCAAGGTGGAGCCCTGCCGGATCCTTGATATTTTGGTTGTGAAGCATAAACACGGAAAGCCATCACAAGGCATGAAGCGCAAGTGGACACAACCATTCGCCCCGCAGAAAAAGTACTCCGACGTGCTTGACTCACTGCAAGCTGTTTTGTCGCATGCAGCCATATTTACTGCATACTCCAAGTGTCCTGAGAAGGAAGCAAGCTGTGGAAGTCATGAGTGTGAGAGCATATCAAACTTGCCACAGAGTTTCTTTGATCTTTTGGACAGCTCATGGGAGAGCAGAAGCAGCCAGGAGAAGGAACAAAAGATCAGCAGTATAGTGGGAGGCTCCATGACCAATGAGAAAACTGTTGAGGTGGAAGCTGCTACACGTCTGCAGCGCGACTGCCTCCCATGGTATGAGCAGAGGTGTGGACGGATCATTGGATCAGTCTTAGCTAAAGCAGTCAAGTGCAAGAGCAGCACTCTGCAGCACGTCTTGCAAGGAGGATGGCAAATGTCGCCACTCGTGGCGTACGAATCACATGGGAGGAAAGCTGACGCAGTGAAATATGGAATTGGTCATGAAGAGCAGGCGCGGGAGCAATACATAGCATATCAGGAACAGCACCACACTGAGTTTAAGTGCTCTTCCGCTGGCTTGTACATAGCAAGCAAATGTTATCATCTTTCAGCCAGCCCTGATGGCTTAGTTAGCTGCAGTTGCTGTGGCGTAGGAGTACTTGAACTGAAATGTCCATACAAATACAGGAACTGCCTCATTAATGAAGTGGTTAACAAGAACTTTTACCTTAATGAAAATATGCAACTAAAAGAAAGCCATGATTACATGTATCAGGTTCAAGCGGAGATGGCATGCGCCAATGTTTCTTTTTGTGACTATCTGTTGGACTAAAAAGGGTTTTGCCATAGCGCGCATCCAGAGAGAGGAGGATTTCCTTGAGCGAGACATGCCAGCCTTAGAGAGCTATTTCAGGGGCACGCTACTTCCAAAGCTGCTGACAAGGAAACAAGCAGATGTCAAAATTGTTATTATTATGAGTAGACATGTGCTTCACAAGTTTTCAGGGCTATACGCATCTAATTTTACTTGCGTGTTTTCTTCTTTCAGTAGATGCAAAATAGAATGCATGGATAACCGGGTTGTATTTGCCTACAACTTCTAAACATATAATAAGCCCGCCTGCTTTAGCAGCTAATGACAACAAACAATATATTGTCTGTTATGTACCTTCTTGTGTCACGTTACCTAAACACGAACTACATGTTACAGCTGTCATTCAACTGATGAAGCCCAAACAGCATTAAGAAGAAATTCAACTAAATTTTCTAGAGGTCGCAGGTGGGTACCATGTGATGAACCATGCATTGTAAGATATCATTTCAAAGAAGAAAACACACAAGCAATAACTTCGTGTCTGGTTGGTTTGGTTTTATGGGGTTTAACGTCCCAAAGCGACTAAGGCTATGAGAAACGCCGTAGTGGAGGGCACCGGAAATTTCGACCGCCTGGGGTTCTTTAACGTGCACTGACATCGCACAGCACACGGGCCTCTAGAATTTCTCCTCCAAAGAAATTCCAGCCGCCGCGGCCGGGATCGAACCCGCGTCTTTCGGGTCAGCAGCCGAGCACCATAACCACTGAGACACCGCGGCGGCTAATTTCGTGCCTGTACTCCTTCAACTTCACAGTTATTTGGTTTACGAGATTTAATGTTTCAAAACGATTCAGGTAGATAATTTCGACCTCCTGGGGCTCTTTAACATGCACCGCACAGTGCACTTCCCTGTGGCTGTTTGGTGGTTGGTTTATAGTTTGTAGGGGCTTAATATCCTAAAGCGACTCAGGCTATGAGGGGTGCTGTAGTGAAGGGCTCTGGATAATTTCGACCACCTGGAGTTTTTAATGTGCGCCGACAACGCACAATATGTGGGCCTCTGCCATTTTGCCGCCACTAAAATGAAACTGCTACAGCCGGAAACAAACCCGCATGTTTCGGGTCAGTAGCTGTGTATTGTAGCCAGCGAGCAGTGGCGGGTGTGCTTCTGACGCACCTACTGTTATACATTATTGGTGAATGAAATGGTTCTGGTGAAGCAGCATACCATGATTTTCACCTGAAACTACGCTCTCCAGGCTTCTGATACAGTGCAGTATTTTTTTAGCATAGTTTGAGTGTTGCCTTCAACGACTTCGTGTGTATGCGTGCTTGTAGAACTCGGATTGGCAATCAGTGGGGAATGGAACGTTTTTGGCCTGGCAGCTAACAATTGCTCTGGTCAAATGAAGCGATGCAAGCTTCTGCTACAGTGCAGTATTTTTATGTCCATTATGTGAGTGTTGCTGTGCAATTTGTTGTCATGGCTTAGTTTGTCTGCTGTTCGAATTGAGATTGGCGATTTGTCCTACGGTTCTACGTTTGTTTATAAAGAGTAAATGTTGCCTTTGCTCACAAGTCATCCTGACACTTACAGAAGACAGTCAACAGTTGGATTGAAATCACTTTATTCTTTTCACTTCATGCACACTCAAAACCTAGTACTAATTGTACCTTGGAATTAAATTTGTTAGTGCAGCAATGAGAACAATAATTTCATCCAGGTAGTCCTTCGTAAAATAAGGTATAACATTTCTCAAAATGTGATACCTCTTCATTCTTCCTATACCATGTTCAACTCTTATGCGCCGGCGAGATATCTCCCGAGAAGTTGCGACCTCTCTTTCTGAAAGCCGCCGCTTTCCTTTAGTGTAGGCTGGCACAACTAGTCCTACACCAAGAGCTACCAGCTCCTGGTAAACATTGAAGCCGAGGTCCGCCATAACCTCATTCCCATAGTCTAATTTTGTGGTGAAATCAGACTCGATAACAAGCTACTTATCACTGACTTTCCCACCCCAGCAGTCAGATATACAGGAGATTAATTCATTTGGAGTGATGCCTACAAGGAACTTCAACGTGTTAGAGTTCTTGTAGGTGGACCATGTAGCACTTTGCGCCGTTATTGCACTTGCCTTTTGAAGTCGAATCTCTGTGCTGTCTATTATCACCGTGACACGCCTGAAGGCCTTCTGTTGGAACAGCACCGGCTTCCACGTGTGGAATGACTCGTCATCTGGCCACACAACGAGGCCCTTAAGTTCGGTCACCAATATTGTTACTCCAATCTCAAACAATTTGGAAATGGGGTTTTTGCCAGTTCCAAACAAATCCGCAAGGAAGCAGGGGTGCACATCCAGACGCAGTCTCATCAGCACTAGGAGCACATGGTCCTCTGGAGATATTGGCTCTTTCACAAGACCCTGGGCTGCATTCCTGAAGAGGGCTACTACCCAATGAAATGCTCCCTCATTGGGAAGCCCTGTATAATAGTTAACTTTCTCTGAAGAGCCAGCTATGACATGGTAGCCCCATGTGGCGGGCAGTAGCCCTTTCTTTAGCGTGGCGTTTTGCTCCTGTAGTGGCGCCATTGCTTGGGCCATTATGTCTAGTTGCCTCCTTAATTTATATACTTCGTGACATTTTTCAAGGTACTTGACTTGCATGTGTGCATGCAGGTTCGTGTTCAAACTGTGCTCGGGTTCATGCATGTGAGAGCTTGAGGACCCAGCTGTCACTTCTGAAAAGGAAAAGCTGGCAGATAAAGACCATAGCAACCGGCTTGCTTTTGTTTTAGAAAAGATGGCAAGAAGATTAACCGAGAAGTCATAAAAATTAGTCGCCATTGGCTGAAGGGGAGTCCTTTCAGGGAAATGCATTTTTTTAGAGTTGCATCCGACTACAGCTTACCTTATTAGAGCCACATTAGCGTGTAGTTTATGGCATGTTAGCTGAATACCATAGACACCACGTAAAATTCTCAAATGTGGATGACTCAGCTGTTGTATGCAGTTTTGCATCAAAATATAATAATGCAACAAAAGGAGTTCATGCAGTTAAATTTGGATCTTGTATCATGTGTAACAAGGCGCACACTGATAAGGTTCATTACCTTGCCCCTGCACTATGCGGAAGCGCTTCCATTAATTACGGTGCAATGATCAAATACAGCATTTGTACCGATGTTTCAAATACTGTTTCTAATAGCAATCTTTAGACTGTAATAAAATAATGCACAGTGCCATTAAGGCTTTAACTGCATATCTAAAAAGGAAAAGGTATCTCTGCTTTGTTTGCTGTTGTTCTTGGTTATAACACTTCTGACTCCATCTCTTCTCTAGCTCAGTCCCCCAAAGAGTCGGGTGCAAATCTACTGCTTTGGTAATGAAATCTCTGATGCCATGCCGTCGATGTCTGGTTGTCTTGTAGACAAATCCAGGAGTGCAGCAGCAGCATCTCTCCTTGGAACTGCAAATAAATACTGTATTAGTATGAAGAATGTATTGCTTATAACAAACTGTAAAAGGCACTTCTCACGTTATGACAATGCTCACGTAACAAAAGTTATTAGCAAAAACACTGCAAAGATAATCCTAAATGCATGCCACTGCATTTGCCTTCATCCCACCAAAACACTCAACCGAAATCTGAATCACTGTCCATGCAAACCACAGGATGCAAGAGAAAATCTGAGAAATATCCTTGTCCCAAAAACAAGCAAAAATAGGATGTATAGGCTCAAGGCACAAGCTACACCTAGTTAAAGTCTTGAAAAATACATTCAGAGCCATTCTCGTGACCTAGACTAGTGGTTGGAACCCATGGCTCGTCTGCAATGAAAGGAGTGGTCAAACTGTTGTCTGGAGGCATGCATCAGTAGCTCTAATTGCATCTTTTATTTACACATGAGCCTGACTCAAGAGCCAAATTCAATGAGCGCAACACTGCACTTGGCATTTTTTGTCCTGATCCTGTAGAGTTTAAAAACGCCCTGTAATGCACTTTTTGTTGTGGCATTGATTTAAATGTTGTACAGTTTCAGTTGCTCTTAATATTGTTTTCTGATGTACCACTGTTTTTGATTACGCCAGATTACCACTTTTTTCAATACTTGTGTTTCTTTATTTGTACTTTGTATTATTTTGTTCACACGTCATCTGTACTCCATTTTCGATCAACTTTGTGTTCCAGGATTTGCCTTGTGCCATGTCCGCTGTACTGGTATCGTGGTTTATTATTTCTGCATATATTTGTTTTCCTTGATGCCCCTCACCAAATGCTCTTCAGGCCTGTGAGGCATCAATAAATAAACAACTAATTAAAAGTGTTGGCTGTGCGTTGCACCCAACAATATCACAGCACACTCCACTTCAACCAGCATACTGGGCAGCTTAGTTCACGTTCTGACGGCTTACCTTCAATCCTGTGATCATGGTGCTCAGTCAAGGTGTCCTCCATGTGCTCACCGCCTATAACAAGACTTAGGTTTATGCTTATGGGGTTTAACGTCCCAAACCGACTTGGGCTAAGAGGGACGCTGTAGTGGAGGACAACAGATAATTTCGACCACCTGGGGTTGAGTAACTTGCACTGACAATGCAGAGTACACTGGTTTTCAGCATTTTCCCTGCACCAAAGTGTGACTGCAGTGACTGCAAAGTGTGTCTGTGTAACAAGAATTAAATTTTTCAATGGTGACACACACACGCACACACATGCATGGTTCACAGTAGCTCTAATTTTATCTTTTGGCATGTCGGCCTCACGCAAAAGGTAAAGTTAACAAATGCAACCTCACGTTTAGCTTGAAGCATTCGCTGTAACTTCTTGAGAAAAAGGTGGAACAAGTGAAAAAGATGAGTACACAGTGTTTTGACAACGGCACTTGTCTTCGCCTGGGCCCAGACAAAGACAATTCCCGTTGTCAAAACGCTGGCTTGGCTTGCGAACTGAGGCTTCCTCTCAGCCCTTGTTCAGTTCTCTTTCTTAAGAAAAAAGCAGCACACAGCATTTAAACCAACATAATTCCAGCTGAGCTTCGTTTAAGTGCTCAAAGTTTACCTTCTGTAGCATGGTCATGGCAATCAGCTGATGTGAAGTCCAAGTGCACACTGTCTGCAATAAGAGTTAAAATATAAAGTGTTCTTGCAGGCATGCTGCGGTAGCTTCACGTGCATACATAATGCAGCACTGCGTACATCCCCAAGAGTTTGTTCTTCCTTGAAATGAAAATGGCACCACGCCTTGCTATAACCTGCAACTCATGTAGCTAAGCTCAGGTGTGGCAGCTTACCTATAGTACTGAGATCACAGTCCTCTGTTGAGGGCGGCGCCAAGTGAATACTGTCTGCAACAAGTCAAATTTTTTCCTGATAAGAGAGGTATGTGTAGCCATCGTTCAACAGCTCTAAATACATCTTTGAACACTTAAGCCGAACACTTCAAAGAGGCAATTTTATGAAATGCAAAGTTGCATTTAGCTTACAATGTTGGTTGTACCTCGTAACCAAGAAAACAGCTCCACGCCAGACTTCAACCAGTATTAT
This sequence comes from Amblyomma mixtum, assembly GCF_055824585.1. Taxonomy (NCBI): domain Eukaryota; kingdom Metazoa; phylum Arthropoda; class Arachnida; order Ixodida; family Ixodidae; genus Amblyomma; species Amblyomma mixtum. Next base: position 8,345,798 of record NC_143015.1, on the reverse strand, counting down.
GCAGCTTAATTCAAGTGCTGAGGGCTTAGTTATATTACTGTTGTCGTGGCACTGCTGAGATGTGTGCCATGTGCCTACTGTCTGTAACAAAAGTTAATTATTTCAAGCGTCAGACATATACATGAATACACAGGGCGCAGCAGCTCAGTCATTAGACACATGCAAATATATAGTTAAGCAGCTCTAATATCATCTTCTGCAATGCCGGCCTGGTGAAAGACAGTTAACAAGCAGTTAACAGGTGCAGTGGTGCAGTTAACAAGCGCAACACCACATTTACTGTCAGGTGTTTGCTGTACCTTCTCAAGAAATGGGCAGCACATAGCACTTCTGCCAGCATATCTGCAACTAAGCTTAGTGTTCAAAGCTTACCTTTCATAGTGTGGTCATGGTGATCGGCTGATGATGTGAAGCCCAAGTCCCTATTGCCTGTAACAGTTACAATATAGTGAGTGGTCACACAGGTATACATAGGCATACTTCAACAGCTGTACCTGTATGTCTTTACCTGTAAGCACACTTAAATGGGCACATTCACCAAGAAAAGCAGGCCTAACTTTATTCACTGAATGCAAAAATAATGTCCTTCGATTATCCGATGCCATATGTAATACGCGTGGTAGCTAACATGGAATGGCACTAATGGTCGCTTAAAAGCAGGCTGTAGCAGTCGTAACTGGATCTCCTTAAATATTTGTGCGATATATGAAGGCAATAAAGCAAACGATGTCGTCAACCCAATCTGCTCTAGTCCTGTAAAAAAGCATATGGGTTGCTTCTTAAGCAATGGGAAAATTAAAGGGATGGAGGGGGATGGGGGAGCCCAGTTAAGAAATTTATAGGGAAAACCATACTGGCCCTTAATTTTTTGGCAGAAAGCTTATTGCATCCGTGGTGCGAGCATGACCGCCAGCCACACCGCAATGCATCCTCCGTGAGTGACAAATAAATCCGCTTCTGTTATTAAGGACGCAGCGCCTACTGGTACATCAAATGTAATTTGCTTACTTTATGTGGACAAAGTTACCATAAATACAACACGGCGCTCTGCACGGGCCACAAGCGCACGCGTAAACGCATCCAACTACCACCTGTATTATAAACACGCGTGCACAAGCAACGACGGAGAGCATTCGTAATGAAGGACTTTTGTACCTGAATGGCGTTTTCGCTTCATTGTCCGCTCAAAACGACCCCACTTCTTCATGTCTGCGCTGGGATTTCTCTTCTTGAATGAGAAAACGCTGGGCACCCGGTCCGGGTGGTCCGGTAACGAGGACGGGGCGCCTGCGTTGGCGGGTAAGACGAGAAAAAAGTTCACAGTGCCATTCACCTCGCTAGCTCTCCAAATCAGCAAGTGAAAGAAAGGAATGCTTCTTACCAGAGCTGAAGTGCGCTCCGCGTATCCTATCTGCCGGTCTTGGCTTCCATTTATCTCGACGCATTGTGTGCACCCACACCTTCAGGAGATTCTCGTCCCGCGGAAAACGAAAAAAGCGGATGCCTCTCTTGGCACGGTTAGTGCATCCCATGGCGCATTTGCTCGCAGGCATCATGAGACAGGGTCGAGGCACGGGTTCCGGCACCCGCACTGCGATAGCTTCCTTGCTCGCCCAGCAAAACTATGCGGGATCGCACGCAAACGGAGGACTGTGCCACCTGCCCATTTGTCGAGAGATAGCCTCTCGAAGAACTGTGGGGGAAAATTCGCTTTAAAGGACCCACTGAATCCTATGTTTGATACAGCTATACATGACTGGGCAGTGGCGCATCTCTTACTGCATGCAGCACTGCGTCAGGAGCGGTATGAGGAGCGGTATGAGGATGAACGAGTTTATGAAAGAGTTTATGAAGTACTTGCGCGAAAGCCATCTCTAAATTAGTGCTATCGCATTCTACTCGTAAGGGTGCGTTAAGCGTTATCCAACGTTTCTGTGCTACTCAAATTTCAACTGCTTTGCTCGCGTTTCATTCAATGCTGACACCACAGCTCGCCTTCAACTTTTTCGACTCGAATCCCCCTTTTTTCTTACCAATCCTGCAGGCAGCTTGAATTGCAGTGCCGTTCATTTAAAAGCGGTAGCGCTAAGACTTCCGTTCTGCAGAGAATCTGGCGTCGTCAGTTTCGTCGTCGGGGTGGTGAAGAAAAACGCAACTGGGTCGCTTGCCACCCAGTCTATGTGAACTTGTGACGTCATCAAAACCTACACGCCCAATTGTGACCAAACTGCCCGCCTTGTCAGGTAGCGCTTAAAGATTTGTCTTGATAGGTAGCCTGGGGAGCGCAACCTTCGACTCTGGAGAACCATCGGTGGCTCGGTTTGAAACTGACACCTTTCGAGGCAAAGGCGCATCGTTTAACCGCTGCGTCAGAAGTGCTACCACGACTGTCCGCTATCTACGAATGATAAGTACACGCCGTTTCGTAGAACGTTTTTTGTTCTGGCAACACCGCGGTTTAGCCCCAGAACAGTTCCTGTTTGAAGATAACCCTGCTGAAAAAAGGTTCTGTGGTGCTTATAATCTCATAGAGCATTCATCATAGAATATTGTTACGTTGTCGTGTTGTTCACATCCAAAATATCCGAAAAAGATTCGAGAAGGGCACGAAGCTGGGCGGTTTGGGCGGGACTTAGGTCGGTGGCCATCATGGTCGTGAAGGCGTCGGGCGACTGTGGAGACTGCCGGCGCGGGGTGGCAGTGTCCTTGAATAGGAGTGTTGACCAACTGAGTGACGTGGCAAGGAGCGAGAGGAGATGGTGTAGCCACGCAGATGCCGGACGGGAGCACTTGTGAAGAGACGCCGAAGTTGAGGAAAGGCAGAGAGAGGGCGTTAGCTTGGATGGTGGCGATGGTATGAGGTAGGGCAACGTTGCGGATCAGCAGGAGGTCAAGGTTGGGCGTAACGAGATAGTCGCCATCAGGAACTGGGCGAGATGGGATCAGTGGAACGAAAGAGGCGCTTCGGGAGGACAGGCGAGCATAATCGGTACTGAACAGTCGCAGGGGTTCTGAATTCTGCAGTGGAAGTTCGAGGTGTAGGACGCCATCCGAGCAGTCCATGAGGGCGGAATGGTCAGTCGAAAATCCAAGCCAAGAATGAGGTCATGGGCACAGGTGGTCAGCACGGTGAATTGAACCGGTATACTGTGGCCGGCAATAGTAACGCGCGCGGCACACGTACCGTCGACAGCAGGCGTGCCACCATCCGCGACACGCACACGGGACATTGCAGGCGTGAGGACTTTGCGGAGGCGACGGCAGAGGGCAGCACTCATCACTGATATTTGAGCACCGGTGTTAATCAGAGCGCGCACAGGAACACGGTCGATAAAGACGTCCAGGAGATTTGGTCGAGAGGTCGAGAGAGGATTTGTGGTCCGGGTCGTTGATGCAGCGTCACCTCCGGGAGCTGCATCATTTAGTTTTCCAAATGGGAGCGGCTTGTAGAAGGCGACTGTGGGGAGCGAGAGCGGCGGCCCTGCGGCGACGGAGAGCGGGAGAATCGGCGTGGAGGGTGAACGGCTGCTTCAGATGATTCGGAAAGGGCTCGGGGCGAGAAGGTGCGGGTCGAGGTGGGACTGTAGAAGGAGGGGCAGACGTTGCGGCCTGTGAAGACCATGGACTGCGGCAATGTCGGGCGATGTGGCCAATGCGAGAACACCGGAAGCAGATGGGGCGGTCGTCTGCCGTACGCCACTCATTGGGATTGCGATAACAGTGCGGAGAATAATAGGTGCGACGATAAACAGAGAGAGGTGGCTGGGGAGGAGGGGGGTGTCCGGGCTTCTGATAGTGCACATTAGTGCACTGCACGGGCTCGGGCCGGCCCGAAAGCCCGGGCCGGGAAATGAACTGTTTTTCCGGGCCTGGGCCGGGCCCGGGCCTGAAGTTGCGGGCCCGGGCCGGGCTCGGGCTTAAAGCTGCGGACCCGAGCTGGGTTTGGGTGCGGACAGAAACGGCTGGTGTCCGACTATTAATTCACTATTGCAGATTGAAGTACACAACTGCGGCATTGGAGCAGCGACACGGATGAGCTATGGGTTATAGTACGCATGAGAAAAAAACTAAGCTTTATTTATTGACTTATTTCCTTATTTCCTTATTTGCACGCCGCGGTGGCTTAGTTGTCAAGGCGCTTGATTACTGAGCCGGTCAACCAGGGTTTGCTCCTAGCCTCGGTGGCCGCATTTCCATTTAGTCGGCAAGCATGACAGCCATGTACTTTGTAGTATCATTGCTCGTTGAAGAAACTCAGGTGGTCGAAATTATCCGGAGCCCTCTGCTTTAGTGTAGCAAAATGGTGGTTTGAGCTAGTTGGTACATCTTTAAAATTTCACCAGCGCTGCGACTAGAAACAAGAAACAGAGAAGGAAGACAAGGACAAGCGCTACTAACAACTGTCAGTTGTTAGTAGCGCTTGTCCTTGTCTTCCTTCTCTGTTTCTTGTTCCTAGTCGCAGCGCTGGTGAAATTTTAAATACTGCTTTAGTGTCTCTCACAGCCTGACTCCTCTTGGGCCCTTAAGCCGCCGAAACGTAGCTTTTATTCTATAGCTATATTTTTCTGATGTGAGAAAATTCACAAACAAAAGCGCGTTTGGTTTTCTTTTTGATCAGCTTATCGGAACGTCTCGTAAATGAAATAGCCACCAAAGCTTTGTAAATCTCATTGAGAGTTTGTAAATCTCATCTCATAACCACATCTATCCCTCCTCGCTTCTTCAGCCTGGTTGACATGACAAATGTTTTGCCCCGTAAGGCATCGCGTGGTTCGCGCGTTATCTTCTCCTCCACCAGCAAGAGTAAAATTTAACGGGTCCTAATTGGCCATACGATATTGGCCATCGATCGTTCGTCATCCCAAAACATACCTATAAAATATTAGAAATGCGCTCTGGAAGGACATATTAGTTTAGGACGCTTATAGTCTTCAAAACACACACCGTGAAAGCCTTTTAGCTTTTCTTTTCTGCTCAAAGGCGACTAGTTAAGCTATGAGTTCAACCTGTGAGATCGCGTTCACTAAAAAAATGTCATCCCCTTGCTTGCTAGGCAGCTTTAATGTTTATTCTTCCGGGCGGCAAAATATAACTGATTAAAATCATGGGGGAATGCAAAGTAGTCTATTACGCGCGTATGCAGGCCTTTTTTTTTTTTTTTGGCTCTCGGAACTTCAGAGTTTATCTTTGCGCACCTACACGAGATCACTGTCCAAAAGACGGGCCTGGCGAGCATTATTCTTAATCACTTCCTTCTGGGTTAAAAAGAACCAACTTTCTGCAAGCCAAACTGTGGTTTCAGAACCTTTGTCGGCCAGTTTCTTGCCGGTCTAGTAGCGGTCTATGTGCTCAGAGTGAGCAGTATACCGCAAGCGTTATTGTGAAACAGGCCGGGCCGGGCCCGGGCTTCACTCCGGGATTCACGGTCCGGGCCGGGCTCGCTAGAGCGATAATTTAGCGGGCCTGGGCCGGGCCCGAGCTTGAAGCCGCGGGCCTCGGCCGGGCTCGGGCTTCAGGTCGCGGGCCCGGGCCGGGATTGGGCTTCAGATTGAGGCCCGTGCAGTGCTGGGCAGAACAGGCCCAAGGGCTTCCAGTTCGCGGCGAACGATGCGGGTCATAGTGCCGGCAACGGAGTCGTCATCGGAAGAGGCGTGGGGCGGTAATCGTTCCTCGCAGGAAGAAGTGGCGGCCGTATTAGGGAGCCGAGAAAACTGCGGTTGAATTCGGCGGCTTTTAACCTGTTCGAAATGACGGCATTCTTTTACCGCGTGTTCCGTATTTATCTGTCCCTGTTACGAAAAATTCCGCTGCGCAATCTACTGAACTATATGGGCTCAAAACGCCGACTACAAGGCACCTTATGATGGTCTTCGTCTTTCGATAAGTAATTTAACATCTAAAATTGCCTGCATTTTCAGGAACCGGCGAAAAACTGCATTCAGCTGCGGCAGAACTTTTCGTCCAGGCGAGCAAAGAAGCCAGTGTGACAGACTGGGCCATCTGGCGAGCGGTGTTAATTTCAAGGAGCAGACGACAGACGACACGCACATCCGAAGAAACCGCGCGAGGTGCGCATTCCCGCCCCAAGCCGTGCATCGGTTGCCTCACCGCTCGCCAGATGGCGCAGCCTGTCAAAGTGGCTTCTTTGCTTGCCTGGACGAAAAGTTCGGCCGCAGCCGAATGCAGTTTTTCGCCGAGTCCTGAAAATGCAGGCAAGTTTAGATGTTAAATTACATATCGAAAGACGAAGACCATCATAAGCTACCTCGTAATCGGCGTTTGAGCCCATATAGTCCAGTAGTTTGCGCAGGAGAATTTTTTCTAACACGGACAGATAAATACGGAACAGGCGGTATGATTGCGTCCACGGTGGTGCAGTCTTTGCAAACCAGTAAGTTAAAAGCATCATCCGCAATCCCTTTCAGAATATGGCTCATTTTGTCGGACTCGGTCATGGCGGCCTCGACCTTGTGGCAGAGCGCCAAGACATCTTGGATATATGCCACATAGCTTTCGGTTGACGACTGGGCGCACGACGCGAGCTGCTTCTTCGCGGAGAGCTTCCGGTCATCGGGTCTGTCAAACAATGTACGGAGCATTTCTTTAAAAGTGTCCCAGCTCGTCAGTTCTTCTTCGTGGGTTTCGTAATAGACCCGGGCCGTGCCACTAAGATAGAAGATGGCATTCGCCAACATCACGGTCGGATCCCACCGGTTATAGGTGCTCACTCGTTCATATAGGCTGAGCCATTCGTAGACATCGGTGCCGTCGATCCCAGAAAAGGTACCGGGGTCACGGGGAGGAGCATGACCACGAAGGGAGCAGCAGGAGTGGTTCGTGACTCGCCGGGTGGAGCCATGATGGTAGTAGCCCCGGCCTGACGACCGCTTCGGAGCTGCGTGGCGTGGAGATCGTCCACCGCGCACCTCCACCAAAGATGTTACGTGGCCCGAAGTCTATGTCGGCACCAGCACGACCGGAGCACGGGGTACAGATCACAGTTAGCCCGGAGCGGCAAGCGCGCACACACTGGGCACTTCCTCTACGTCATCTTCACGGAAATTATCCGTTGCAATATCATGCAATGTGTATGATATATCATACATAAGAGGGTTCTCACACAGCTTCCACCCTCGCCGTTCGATGGCGTTCTACGTCACACCAGCGGTAACTCAGGACGTTCCACGTCCGCCGCTTACGAAAGTTGGTGGCGCTGATGAACACTCTCAAGGTTAGGTTATTTGTAAACATAAATACCCAGAAAGCAGAAGGTTTGACAGCCGTCGCCGTAGCTCAGAGGTAGAGCACCGGACGCGTAATTCGGAGGTCGTGGGTTCGGATCCCACCGGCGGCATGTGGTTGTTTTTTCTTCTGTTTCTCTAATCATTTATCTTTAAGCGACAACATATTCAGTAATATTCTTACTTGATCAACACCAGAAAAAAAATTAATAAAAAAAATCCCCTGTGCTACTAGGTTTCTGTGGCTGTTGGCTTCTCTCATATTTATAAACGAGCCCCTCATTCCCTTTCCCTTGTTTGCTTAATTGCTTAGCGAGGGCCTCGATTCTGGCAGCCTTGACGCCATAGGAAGCATAAGAGGGTTCTCGCACAGCTTCCACCCTCGCCGTTCGATGGCGTTCTACGTCACACCAGCGGTAACTCCGGACGTTCCACGTCCGCCGCTTACGAAAGTGGGTGGCGCTGATGAACACTCGCAAGGTTAGGTTATTTGTAAACATAAATACCCCAAAAGCAGAAGGTTTGACAGCCGTCGCCGTAGCTCAGAGGTAGAGCACCGGACGCGTAATTCGGAGGTCGTGGGTTCGGATCCCACCGGCGGCATGTGGTTGTTTTTTCTTCTGTTTTTCTAATCATTTATCTTTAAGCGACAACATATTCAGTAATATTCTTACTTGATCAACACCAGAAAAAAAAATTAATAAAAAAAATGCCCTGTGCTACTAGGTTTCTGTGGCTGTTGGCTTCTCTCATATTTATAAAGGAGCCCCTCATTCCCTTTCCCTTGTTTGCTTAATTGCTTAGCGAGGGCCTCGGTTCTGGCAGCCTTGACGCCATAGGAAGCACAAGAGGGTTCTCACACAGCTTCCACCCTCGCCGTTCGATGGCGTTCTACGTCACGCCAGCGGTAACTCCGGACGTTCCACGTCCGCCGCTTACGAAAGTGGGTGGCGCTGATGAACACTCGCAAGGTTAGGTTATTTGTAAACATAAATACCCCGAGAAGAATGGCCTGAGGGGCGAGTTGGTGCATGATGAAATGAACGGCGGCGCAACAAGAAGAACACAACGAGGGAGGGGACACCACATGCGCACACTACCAACTCTGCATTGTTTGACTCTGCTTTTGCTACGAGATGGCCTGCTCAAAGTTCTGTTATCAAAATCTTTTAGTTTTTTCTGCAGAGGTTAAGGTTTTTTTTCTTTTTTCTTTTATCCTGAGGTTGCTGTTTCTTTTCCACGTGTTGGGTTCTGAGCGATAATGCGATTAGTGTCATGCCTGAGCTGTATGTTTAAATATGCCTCCTTTCCATGCAATAAAACAGTTGGTAGTGTGCGCATGTGGTGTCCCCTCTCTTGTTGTGTTCTTCTTGTTGCGCCGCCGTTCATTTCATAAATACCCCGAAAGCAGAAGGTTTGACAGCCGTCGCCGTAGCTCAGAGGTAGAGCACCGGACGCGTAATTCGGAGGTCGTGGGTTCGGATCCCACCGGCGGCATGTGGTTGTTTTTTCTTCTGTTTTTCTAATCATTTATCTTTAAGCGACAACATATTCAGTAATATTCTTACTTGACCAACACCACAAAAAAAATTTAAAAAAATCCCCTGTGCTACTAGGTTTCTGTGGCTGTTGGCTTCTCTCATACAATATGTATGTTATTCTATGACATCTCTATGATGACTGTATGATTTTACAGAAATTTGAATGATAATTTTCAATGATTTGTATGATAAGTCTATGATATTTGTATGAGTTTATTGCATCATACAACTTTTTTCAGCAGGGAAGCATCGAAAGCTGGCGCGTGGCCTGCCCCAGCGCATTATCGAACACTGCGCGGAATGTTTTGCTTTGTCACAACCAGCGCGACATGCGTCGTCTCCATCAGCGCGACAGGCCCTCGCTGTCCGAACTGCAGGCCAAAAAGTGTGCCGGAAGTCATGCGCTTTCGCAAGGCCAACTGGAAATCTTTGGCCGACGGCGCTGCCAATGGTAACACTGGGCGCAGTCGCGTCGTCTGCTGCAATGCCTGCACGGCATGCGCAAGCGAGCTGAAACGGCGGCCAAAAAGGGGTGGGGGAGTCGGCTTCAAAACATGCGACGTAACCACCTTTCCTGAGCTCTTTCCTACCACCATGATCAGAGCTTTTTTCAATCCCTGCGGCATCGGGGCTACCATCATAATCATCAGCGATGTTTGTTTATAAACGTCAAAACTGAGATTAGGCGGTTTGGACGTTTTTGAGCCATTATAGATGTACGAGGTCTGTTAGAAAAGTATCCGACCTTTGGCCGTAGAAAAAAAACTTGCAAAACTGGAGCGTTGCAAACCTAGTCACCTTCAAAGTAGTCTACTTGGGACTCCACACACTTCTCCCAGCGGTGGTGCCATTGTGGGAAGTTTTCCGAAAAAGCCCCTTTCGGAATGGAGTTTAGCTCAGCTGTCGTTGCAGCCATAATGTTCTTCCTTCTCTGAAATCGCGCTCCTTTCAATGGCCTCTTGATTTTGAGGAACCAGCCAGAAATCGCAGGGGCCATATCAGGAGAGTAAGGAGTCTGTTGAACTACAGGTGTCTGGTTTTTCGCCAAAAAAGTCTGAATCAAGTGCGAGGAATGTGCAGGAGCATTGTCGTGATGGATGCGCCACTTTCCTGTTGACCTCAACTCCGGTTTCTTGCGCCGCACAGCATCACGTAGGCAACGGAGGTCATCCCTGTAGTACTCTTTGGTCATTGTTTGACCCTGTGGAGTGCGTACTCGTGGTCTGCCACACAGAGGGAGTCACAGAAAGCAGTCAGCATCACTTTCCTATTGCTGCGCACTTGGTGGGCCTTCTTTGGTCTTGCTGACGTGGAATGCTTCTACTGTGACGACTGGGATCTGGTTTCCGGGTCGTACCTGTCCACCCAAGACTCGTGACTAGTGATTATGATGTTGATGAAGTCGGGCTGACTGTTTTTGCAATCCAGCATGCCCTGTGAGACTTCAACACGAAGCTGCTTTTGCTCCACCGTGAGCAGCTTCGGCACGAATTTCGCCGCAACTCTCTCCATGGCCAAATCTTCGGTGATTATTCGGTCATGTCCACCTCTAACTCAATTTCTCGGATAGTCACGCGACGGTCCCGCATCATCACAGCGTTCAGCTCGGCAATGACCTGGTCATTTCGGCATGTGGATGGCCAATTGGATCGTGGCTTACTCTCCACCGATGTGCGGCCATCTTTAAATATATTGTACCACTGCTTAATCTGTGTGCTGCTCATAGCATCGTCCCCGAAAGCCGTCTGAATATTCGAATGGTTTCCACTCGGCTGTCGCCCAGTTTATGGCAAAATTTCATGCCGTAGCGCTGCTCCTGTCACTCCGCCATTTTCCTTGCAATAAAAAACCGACGAGAGCACTGCGCACTGCCTCACTGAAATGCTGCGTCCCAGCGACTGACGCCATCGGCAGGCGGGAAAAAATTCGTGCATGCGCACGAAGGTTCAAGGTCAGCTGATGCAAGCGCGTTTGTTTCATATCCATCAGGTGTTCGCAAAAAAAAAAAAAATAAAGTCGGATACTTTTCTAACAGACCTCGTATGCATGCTTTGGAAGGTTGTAAACAAACAGGGGTGCTGATGATGACACGAGCCCTAGCGCCCTTGCGGTATCAACGGTGCGGCGTTTGAAAAGGTTTTCACAGTACACGGTTTTTACATTTGTTAGCAGTCTTGAGTGCCGATGAAGATACTGGCCCCAAAGCGCTTCCGGTACAGAAGCGAAGCGTTATAAAAGGTTCGCGCCACTGCGGGCGCGCGTCGGACTGGTTTTGATAAGGCCGCAGGCAGCACAAGAACATTGGGCGAAAGCCGGGCAATCTTCCGCAAAAATTGGCATGACGGTGGTCCTGCACTGGTGTTTAGGCAGAGCTCTGACACACTGGCTTGACTTTCAGGCCTGTTTTGGGCCAACGTTTGGCCGATTGTCACCCACACTTCGACGCACTTTTACGCGTGAAGGTCCCAGACACCCTTAGAGCGTGTGGGGGTAGCGGTCTCGGACTCGAAGGAGATGCCCTCGACTCAGCGTGGCAAGCTCAGCGGAGACCAGCTACCAAGTGACAAGAGGTTTTTGGGCGTTCGGTGCCCAGTTTTCGCTGGTCGCAAGCCAGAGAATGGGTCGGAGCCAAAGGTTCACAAACAAAACAAAGTTTATTCAGCTAAGAGACGATACAGAGGATTTCACAATCACTAGTACAAACATATACAAAGTGATTATCAAAACAATGCAACTCGTGCAAAGTTAAACTCGAGAGAGAATACAATACAATGGCAATATTGCACCTAAAGTGCACTAACACAAGAGAGAGAGGTAGACAAACAAAACACAATTTGTTCACCGGGCACTGCGGCAGTCCGACGACCAGAGTTCCACGACAATGCCGTCCCGCAGACTGGCGAACGTTGCCTCGTTGGCCCGATGCTGGCCGAGTGGTGTTTTCCCGGGAGTCGAACGGGCGCGCTTCGATAAAGCTTAAACGGCGGTCCGGACTTACTTGACAGAGGGTCAACGTCCTTCTTTTATAGGCTCGCTCTCACGTCTGTTTGGTCTACGCGCCAAAGTAGGCGCACACATACACTCAGCATCGGCAGTGCTGTCTCCCTTCCCTCTTCTCACCGGCCGCGCGTCCCCATTGGTCAGAGGTCGGGGGTCGCATCTCGAAGTTTCGAGCGTATTCTGGCGTGGCGCCATCGTGGCGGCGTCGCCGACGTCCGAGTGCAGAGGAGGGGGACATGTCTTAGCACACGCAAGGTTTCCCCCTCTTCCCCCGGTTAACAGTAGAAACGACTCGCACGTTCTAGAAAAATCGGCGTGGATGACTCATTCCTTCGACGCACGCCGCGTCGGTGAGCGGTGGTAGAGGGGAGAGGGAGCACACGCACACAGGCTAGGCGCTCCGCGGGGGTTTCCTCCTCCCCCGTTCAACTAGCGCCGGCGAGACGCGTCCGCGCGGCGCTGTTTTTGCTTCTTTGTTTCCAAAATTGCGCCGAATTTTGTGACACCGATCGAGTGGCCAACGCAGGCCTGGCTTTCGTTCCGCGACATGGGCCAGTAAAGGTCTCATATTGGTTTTCCAGAACAATGCCATTCCGCTTTCGGACACTAGTATCCAGCTTTCCGAATTCGGTGCACGCAACATATATGCAACCCACTGGCCAATTTCTGGCGCTGTGGATGTGTATTAAATCTTATCTATTAAATATCCATGAGCGAGCCTGGCCAAGAATTTAGAAAAAAACACGTTTATTGCATCGAGTTAGAGGTATCATGCTTTTAGCGCAAGCACGATGGCTTGCACACCACCAGCCAAACTTGCCACAGTCTGTTGCCAACAGCGATATTGTCTTAATATCGAAAAATGATGACAAGGAAAAATTACCATCTATAGAATGCTAAACACCTATCATGCTTTGTAAAACTGGATGTGAGATTTGCACTAATCTCTCACATCACAGCTCGCCTAGAGCTTGCAGTGTCTTATATATTGGACCCCATCAGACGTGTGACTTGAGGGGACGGTCAGTACAGTCAAATCAACATGCAGCGCTTAGGGTGTGCAGTAATGTATCATGAAGAATTAGCACCGCTGCAAAGTGACGTCGCAAATGCGTTCAATCGAGTGCGGCATTTTTTGCTTTTTCTTTCTTTTCTTTCGCGTGAATATTGTTTCAATTCTTCCTACTTGAATTTGCCTACGTTTCAAAAACCCGAGAGACGCGGATCCGATCCCGGCCGCAGCGGCTTAATTTCGATAGAGGCGAAGTTCTAGAGGGCCGTGTACTGTGCGATCTCAGTACAAGTTAAAGAACCCCAGGTGGTCGAAATTTCCGGAGTCCTTCACTACGGTGTCCCTCATGGCCTGAGTTGCTTTGGGAGATTAAACCCCAATAAACCAATGATCCGGATCAGCGGTCACTACCTGCCCTAAATAGACGTATTCCCTAACCAAATCCAGCACCAGGCTACCAGTTATGAACTACTGTTACCTTTCGAGACTGTTTAATATTTGGTTTTCTGGATGTCAATTTCTAGACCCATCGTGCTGCTTTGCCTTTCTAACTCATTGATCATGCCGCGCAGTTCGTCTCTTGACTGACTCAGCAAGGCAATGTCATGAGGGAATCCCAAATTACTTAGGTATTCTCCATTAACATATATCCCCAACTGTTCCCAATCCAGGCCTCGGAATACATCCTATAAACAGGCGGGGAATAGCATTGGCAAGATATTCTCTCATTCAGTTCCCGTTGCCAGAGTGGAGGAAACGGCTCTAAAAACATTTCATTTTTACGCGCTCCACTCCGCTCATGTGCTACTCTGTGTATTTTGGTTTGCCAGGACATGACATTCTCAAAAGAGTGCGTAAAATAATAACCCTCTCATCTTGTGGAAATACATTTTTTCTCGAAGCTACACATCGAGACACTGCCCGTTAGAATACTGTTTAGGAAAAGCACATTTTTTGTCTGCAGTAAATCGCTGCTTTTGTGGTGCTCCCCAACTGAATGGGCGTCACTTCATCAAATGCAAAGATGGAACTGGGATATCATGCGACGGGCATTGAAAAAAGGCTTATTTTGACACCGCATTCTGTACGGTATCTGAATGCCCTGCGACTTGTTGACGAGCCCTGAGATATTATTTTTCTAATTGGTTTGTGCAGCCTATGGAAGACACGCATGATGGACCCACAATGTCAATCTGTTCATTCTGCAAGAGACCCCTTCACCGAATGATGCTTTATCTGAAGGAAGTGTATGCCCAGACCGAGTTTGAAAAGCAATGGCACTCACTCTTTGTGCTGTGTTCTTCACTGCCTTTTTTTCTAGAGCTTGGTTGCTTAGGCGTGTCGTATTTTGCATTGCGCTGGCTTGCCACTGTTTGCTTAACACCGCCGCCGCGGTGGCTGAGTGGTCAAGGTGCTCGGCTGCTGACCCAAAAGACGCGGGTTCGATCCCGGCCGCGGCGGCTGGAATTTCTTTGGAGGAGAAATTCTAGAGGCCCGTGTACTGTGCGATATCAGTGCACGTTAAAGAACCCCAGGTGGTCGAAATTTCCGGAGCCCTCCACTACGGCGTCTCTCATAGCCTTAGTCGCTTTGGGACGTTAAACCCCATAAACCAACCAACCAACTGTTTGCTTAACGTTTTGCACATAGTGACGTAAGTAAAGCAAGCGCACGTGAAGCTGTCCAAATGCGAAACGAAGATGGGACAGGAAAGAGCGCTTAACTGACAAGTGACTTTTATTATGTGATATGACGTTGGCTCGATCTGATTACCTCTGCCCCCTGCCTTCCGATGTATTGTTAATGATTCGTTTAATAAAAATCAACTGCCAGTTCAGCGCACCTGCTCTCCCGTCTTCGTTTCGCTTTCGGGCACCTTCAGTCGCGCTACTTTAATTAGAAAGGACCAACTAGCGCAGTAAAACGTCCTATATGGTTTCCACATAACCTTGTATATAGAACATCGCATCACTGCTCTCAATACTGTGCTAAAAAAGCAGCGAATGCATAGTAGTTTAATGCAGTGGCCAGCAAAGCTGATCGCTTCGAGTCGCCACGAGTCTGAAACCCACTCGCGGTCGTAAAATGTTTTATTTTCAACGTTAAGCAGATTTCAGACAACGATCGACGAAATGGGGGAGGATGAGGGAGGGACTTTCTGTCTTTTGCAGCATTGAAAAAACACGTCCGCTCGATCTGCCCCTGTAGCACCCTGCAATAACTACCCTGTGGCGTCCGTATAGCGATGACGTGTCGGTCGCTACGGACGCGATGGTCCGTGGAGGAAGTTAATCATGTATCGCAACTGCGGCATCACGCTGCCTAGTCTAAGGAGGGCGACGCAGTCTTCAAAGTCGTAGTTCCTGTAGCAGTTGTACCTGTTCGAGCGAGAGAGCGGAGCGGGAGGAGAGAGATGAACAGGGTGGTTAGTTGCGTCAGTCGTCTTCATCACGCCCAAGAAGGGGTGTCTCAGATGTGCCCAGGTTACGAACCACGCGATAACATTCACACAGCGGCCAAAAAGCAGACGACAGACCGGGCCGGGAGGGATATAGGCCTGCGTCTGCGGCTCCGTGTAATGATCGTACCATGCTACCTTCCATCTTTTCAACAGAACTGATTTAGCAACGGCGGGGTGAGCTTACATTTCGTCGATAGTCAAATGCTGTACCAGCTTCACCTTGCTACAGGACATAAGTCTGAGTTATCTGTGGACGTACCTGGCGCCTTGGACATTGTCAGCCTTGCATTGAACGCGTTGATTCCAGATCGTTTATTGGTTTAATTTTGCCGGAGCTATACAAAACAGTGCCACTGCCCCTGAGTGGCATCCTGGAGTTCGTCGCGTGGTCAGTTGGATAAACGCCACTAGTGTGAAAATACGTGTAGTGAGGCTGTGTGACATTTTTGTCGATAGTTACAAGCAGACTAGCCATGCGCGAGGCCTGTCACCGTGCTACGTTCGCGAATTAAAAATATGAAGGCCAAGGATTTGCGATCCGCCATCTGATAAAATGCGCCGGTACTATTCGCCCGTTCCAGTACGCGCACATGGCAGCGGCGTTAAAGACAGGAAGTCGGACGTTACGTGACGCCGGGCCCGTGAGCCAAACTAGGAAAGTGGTCCGTCGTCTGGATACACCTTTAGCAGATCCCATGCTCCGCGCTCAGCAGAGTTTTATATACACCAGAAACGGGTGAGCACCAACTCTAGAGATATGCCTGCGCAGTGAATTGCATAGGACACACGCACACGCGCACACACACACACACACACGCACGCACGCGAACGCCTCGTGTGACTTCGTTGATCCTTACCGTGGATGGTGGCGTGGTAACCAGGCTTCAATGCAAAATACTTACTGCTTTCTGAGTTCTGATATCATAAAAGGCGCACAAAAGATGGAGTGCATAATGCTATAGGCTGCAGTTTAAAATGGTGAGGAGCTGCTCAGTGATGTACAGTTGATTGAGTAGTTAATAAAATCGCCAACTGCGCTATGAACTGCTACAAGAATTTTTGCCTCGTGGTTAGGGCTGGATAAATAACCTCAGGTTATTGTGCTTAGCATGCTAGCGCGGTTAGCGACACAACCATCGGTAAAGACCTCCACGGCAAAAGTCGGCTCGCAGACTTGTTGTATCCTATTGAAAGTTCTCGCATTAAAGCACTTGTCTAAACTCATTTGAAACTGAACAAATAATTTAGCAATGCCCTGTCCTCTGGCCAACCGGAATCTGGCAATGGGAGATTTGCTGATCGTCAGACATCAACAATTCCGTCCGTCCAGCTATACGGCCGCGTCCCTGGGCCGCGTTTGAAGCCGTGGCCCGCACAAGAGCGCAGAAATTGCTCCAGAGTTCCACTGATTCGCTTTATTTGGTGTCCTCATCCACAGTACCTTAATAACAAATTAGAGACACTGCAGAACAGGGCCAGTCGATTCATCGTGCATCAGTACTCGCGTTTCTCAAGCGTGACCGTAATAAAAGAGAACCTTAACCTCCCTACGTTGGAAAGCAGACGTGAGGTATGACGCCTTGCATTTTTTCATAAATTATATTTTGACCCCACAGCCTACTCTGCACCGCTAATTAGACCTGCCATGCGCACATTTCATCGACTTGACCACAATAAAAAAAAATCGAACCTCCATTTGCGCGAACAGACGCAGACAGATTTTTTTTCTTCACCTCGCGATAAGAGAATATAATGCCCTCCCCCATTCTGTAGTTAACACTATTAATCGCGACCAATTTCTTTCAGTACTGAAAGATAGTGGGGCTGAGTAGGTGTGTAAGATTTACCTTTTGATTTACCTTTTCTATTTTGTTCTTTGTATGTCTTTGTATTTTGCTCTTTGTATTTATGCATTGTATTTTGTTCTTTGTATTTCTTACGTGATGTTTCCCCTTTATGTAATGCCCATGTGGGCCTTTAGGGTAAATAAATGAAAACAAATCTGCCTCTTCCGTAGTCGAGAGTAGAGCAAGCATGAAATGTTTACGGGCATAACACATTGGTTGTAGATGGTACTAGTCAAAATCTTGAAACGGATCTAGTGTTACCCACACCACACCACACTCTTCTTGTTGCGTCGAAGCGATCGCCTGCAATAGTGCGGGCTTAGGTAGGCAGCCGCTTACCGTGGCGGCCTGGTCGCTTTCGGGAGCGGCCGCATAATCATGGCGTTGTCGGCAGCGGCAAGCAGTCTTCTGCTATTGCGTATCACTCCCAAAGCGATTGCTTTCCGCCAGACGCTTCCTCCCTCCCCTTCATCAGGCTCTAATGCTCGGCTTAAACAGCTGTGACGGTGGCGGCATTGAAATGCAGGACGATTCAGAATCATACGCGGACACGACGAGACGCAGGCCTGACAAGAATGTATAAGCAGCGCGTTCTAATACTCCGCGATCGTGTATACATCTGCCTGCCAGAGGGGCAAACGTCATGAGCTGAAGGCCCAGCGGCCGGTCTTTACACGCGCGAGTGTGGGACCGCAGCGCCATCCTTGGGGACGGCGCGGAAGCGGCCCCCCACGGCCCTCTCTCGTAGAGTCTCGTTAAATCTCGTACGGTGCCTGGATGCTCTCGTTTCAGTGCCCGGATGATCTCGTTTCAGTGCCCGGATGAGTGGAATTCAGTTCCCGGATGTTGGCTCTCGGTCTCGGCGTGACGTCACGACACTGCCCACAATGGGAGCTAAAAGCATTTCAGGCTTAAAAAGTCCGGCCCGCATATTCACAGAGGTAGGCAGAGAGAGAGAGAAGGTCTCGCACCAGCATTGCCTGTACGTCGGCGTCGATCCGTAGAGCAGGTAGCAATCCCTGCAGACACGCTCCAGCCGGTCCATAAAGAACCGCTCGAAGTTGCCACGGCAGCCGAGTTCCTTGAACGTGGGCTCGCGTGGGCGGCGCGCCACGCAACCGCCCGGCTGCGTCACAGCTACCAGGCCGCACAGGAGCAGCGCAACCGCCAACCGACGCGCGGGGAGCACCGAGAATCTGGCACTCATCTGAAACAAGGAGAAGAAAAGAGGGAGAGGATGATTGTGCGTGTCAGACCACTTGGGTTTTAGTGCGGAAGCATAACTTCACTAGGGCCAACCGGCTTACCAAGTTTTTGTGAAGCTTAGCCTTGAAGGTGACAGGGCAGAAAGCTTAGCTAGTTGGTAGACATTCATTATGAAAAATGCAGGCGCTAACAAACAACGATACAGAGGGGCACAGCGTTCACTCGCAACTACAAGAATTTTTATTCAGAAGCTTCTATGTATATAACAAAAACCAAAACAAACCCAGAATAATCACATGCCACTTGCCGACCGATGTGCAGGAAAAGATTAACTCGCTGTTTGCAATCGCTCTTTCAAAAAACTTCTCTCTACTAACCTTTTCCTGCGCATCGGTCGGCATGTGCCGTGTGATTACTCTGGGTCTGTTTTGGTTTGTGTTGTATATATAGCAGCTTCTGAATAGAAATTCTTGTAGTTGCGAGTAAGCGCTGTGTCCCCCCTGTGTTGTTGTTTGTTAGCGCCTGGATTTTTCATAATACTTGAAGGTGACCTTGGTAAAACCTACCGTAGCAATAGCCTATGCAGAAATGAAATAAATATTGCCGCGACTGGGTTCTCAACCACCCGCGGCGCGAGCAAATCAGCTTCGCTCGCCACAGCACGAGGGCACTGTGCTATCGCAGCAGCCGGTCATGCCTCATGATGTTAAACTGCAACACACTCTCGCGCTGTGCGTTGCACGTCGTCATCTTAATCAACTGCCATCTGCGTTGCGAATAGATCAGGTTAAAAGCATTTGACCAATAGTCGGCCACACGCGCACCGTCCCAGTAATCTGCGCGCGCCTTTCATGTGGACCGGCGGCACAAAAGTGTCCGATAGCAGCTCTTTTTCGCTCGTGGAAGCACCAAAGCACTTACGTATGTTTCTTGCTGCACAGGTGTCGTATATCGTATAACACACAGTCGTGGCAAATTGTACGTACATCTTCCAAACTGGCCGGTGTAGTAATGGCCGCTTAAAGACCGCGCACCTTCTGACGGAACAAGCAGCGGAGCGAGTCTGCCGCTCCATTGTAAGACCTGCTGCGGCTGCTACTCTGCTCTGCACAAGACAGCAATCGTAGGAAGCAGCAAAAAACAGCTTAAAAGAGAAATACTGAAAGGGCCGCGTTTGGCTGGTAGGCTGAGTTCAGGGAGATGCAGGCAGCTGAAACAATTCACATGACCTAAATGATTACCTCGCTTTCATAGGTACCTGGCGGACCTTTTCGCCGCTGACGACGCTATCGCACCGAGCAACTGACGCATCGACAACTTGATACCGGAAAGGCTGGCCTGTGCTACATCGTCGACGGATGAGCGCTGCGCATGCGTCTTCTGGACGACAGAATTAGGCGCATTTGGCTAGAGGTTAGAAAGCCACGCGACCATCCACCCACCACAGTTAACGGGGCGCGGCGACGTAATTTAGCAGCATATGTTTGCTTTCCACAAGGTTGTTTGTACCCTCCACGCATAAATTCAAAAAGAAATACAGAAATCGGTGCGCACAAACGACAGTTATTCAAATTACAAAATTCAAATTGCAAGTAAACGAGAGCACCCCGTTTGGGAGGGGCTACCTCATCCATTTCACTCGACCTATTTGACGAATTCGGCGCTTGCAATGGGAACATGACCTGCCGCTGGCATAGCGGAAGCTTCGGCACAATGGTGGCCTGTCAAGGTCAACCGGAATCAGCGCTTTTTGGCGACGTAGTTTCTATCGCAACAGCAACGTTGGTTTACAGCAGACGCCCTCGTTAACTACACCCTCACGCTGTTTCACGCCTGTCGCCTCCATGTTCAGACCTCAAACGGAAAGGATATTTTCCGATTTGTCACACATCGAATTGGCGCTCCTGCGACGCAGCGAGGGGTTAGGCATCGTACCATACGCTGACACACCGACCGAAGAGCCGACACTGCCGACATCGTCTAGTCCGGCACACTGCGAGGCTGGCAGCGTGGATGTTGAAGAAGGCACAGCAGCACCGCCTCAAGAACCTTTGTTTGGCAATGGCCAGCATTGGTAAATGTCAAAAGCAGCCCAAAAATTTCCTTTTTAGGGCCTGTCGACATATATAGGATTTCTATTTATTTATTTATTTGTTTATTTATTTATTTATTTATTTATTTATTTATTTATTTATTTATTTCAGGTTCCTTCATGGCCCATGGAGGGCATTAGAGAAGGCAGTGAGCGGTTACAAATTCGTACAGAATTATATACACAACGTGTTTTTTAAAACAATACCTAACGCGTGTATTCAGCAGCATCATTACACAAGATTTCGAAGTGAAGAGAATACAAACTAAACAATATTCGAAAAAAGTATGAAGCGCGAAGAAACTTTTAGGTTCGAGAAGCAAAACTATACAAGGTAGTGTTAAGGCATCCGGTCATTTAGAAATGCTCATAACACACGCTATAATACAAAGCAATAACAACACAGTTAGCAACAGTAAGCGGCACAAATAACGAAAATGCATGTTTACAATTGGCGAAATCGCTATATACAGGATAGCAACGTGAAAATAAATGAAACGACAGTTTTATCTAATCCGCTACAAAATGATCCCATAACCGTTTTTTAAATTCTTCAATGTTGTTAGTACTAAGTAATGGTGCAGGTGTCATTGTCTGCAGGTGCCGTGACTGCAGGTGTCGATGCGGGCGGTGCCACGCGATGCCTACGGCGGCACAGTGACTGTGCTGCTGGGACATGCCGCGGTGCACAGCACGCAACGCGAACTGCATGTTGAAAGACGAATATTTTTTTACTTTGTTTAGGTACAGAAACATTGCGTGTGGCGTACTGCTAGCTGATCGAGAGGGGCGAAGAGCCAGATGTGGACATTCACAAGTAGGTGATCCTTTCTGCTGTCAGATTTATTGCAGCCGCGTCAGATTCATGCTGTTAGCACACGCAGCATCTGGTCAGTGGGTGCAGAGGTTTTCATAAATGACCGCCCCAAGTGAGTAGCGCTCTTTATTTAATAGCATGAGCGCACGTCCAGGCTGTCCATCTAAATCTAGGGCTCCAGAAAGCGTCGACAAGCTTTGACTTAATGAAAACAAATATAACAGGCGTACAAACCGGCAACAGTACAATTAACTAAATTGGCAGGGAATTTCATCGGTTTCACAATTATGACGGTAGCGCGGCAGTTATCAGCACAGATCAATCCCATGCACCACTGGTTGCACTAAAACGACCCTCGGCCAATGGTGCATGTGAGCACATTATCGCATGTGTGTTGCCGAAACGGCTGCTCATTTGTTTGATCGAGCAATAGGGAACGCCTCCTCAAAATTTTTAACGACCCCCGTTTAGAGGTCCCTGTATAAGCACGCATTTACATCAATGACGACCCACGCCAAAGAATTCAGTAACAGCCGACACTGATTAGTCAGTGGGAACCATTTTATTTTTAGTGACCGTTCCACTCCAATTCTAGGAAGGTCGGCAGTTACAGGCAAGTGTTTCATACGATGAACACTTTCGCTGCCATGCATAAGCAGGTGCAGTGACCAAAATGTAGCTTAAAGTACAGCCTCTCCCTTTTGCTAGCCTCAAACAAACTACCTGAGGTCCTCAACTGAAAAGGCGATTCCAAGGAATCATTGCACGTGATTGGAGAAAGCAGAGTTTATTTTTTAGCGCATACCTTTTAATATACACAAAGCAAAAGTGCACTTCAGCGGCAGGGATATTTGTAGTGTAGTTAACAACAGTGTTATGCGCTGACAATGCCTTCAAAAGCCACATGTGCCAAATGTATTCTTGAGCTGAAACCTAGTGAACACGGCAACTGCATGATTGCATGACATATATTTCCAACGAGAAGTGCGAATATAAATATAGCACAATAATGGTTGTCACTCTCCTTATGCATGTTCTGACCTCCTTGCTGCAGAGCGAAAGAAAGCACAGACATGTAATTTTATTCATTGCAGAAAATATCGATACACAGAATTCTATCAATTCACGAGGTGGTCGTGAGGCCGGCTTGGCCGAATAAATGGAAAAATGATACCATCATGCGCGGTGTGGATGATCAGAAAGATCATTCCATCACCACAATACAAAGGCTTCAAATATCCTGAATTGTGAGCGAAGTGCCCAAAAAAAGGCTCCTCTCAAGTTTTATACAGTGTAGAATTAGCTGCATGTAGACATAAAGTCTTTTCCAACAGCATCAACACTTCAAAAACATACTGTAGTAAACGACCAAAGTAGTAGTTAAAACCATAATGTGCAAAAAAGTGTTATTCGTATTGCTGGATACAATTTCATACTGCGAACGAAAGCGAAGTGCTCAACGAACACAAGACAAGCCTTGGCACCGGCGACGGCAGTGGTGGCTTAGTTACGCAACGCTGAGCACTTTTCTGCTTCACTGCAGATAGCCTGTCTGGGAAGCTGCAAGCCGGACCCACCACCAGTAGAGCTGTTCGCACGTGCTCACAAGCAACTGACCTGGTGCGATATCAACAGTCATCAGAGGGCGCGGCCGTCAGCGATTCTTATCAACGGCATTGTAGGCGGAAACGTCACAGCTTCCCAGCTACAAAAGGAGACATCCATGGTCCCACCGGTTCACTTGGCGACGGCAGTGGTGGCTTAGTTACGCAACGCTGAGCACTTTTCTGCTTCTTCACTGCAGATAGCCTGTCTGGGAAGCTGCAAGCCGGACCCACCACCAGTAGAGCTGTTCGCACCTGCTCACAAGCAACTGACCTGGTGCGATATCAACAGTCATCAGAGGGCGCGGCCGTCAGCGATTCCTATCAACGGCATTGTAGGCGGAAACGTCACAGCTTCGCAGCTACTAAAGGAGACATCCATGGTCCCACCGGTTCACTTGGCAGCGGCGACGGCAGTGGTGGCTTAGTTACGCAACGCTGAGCACATTTCTGCTTCTTCACTGCAGATAGCCTGTCTGGGAAGCTGCAAGCCGGACCCACCACCAGTAGAGCTGTTCGCACGTGCTCACAAGCAACTGACCTGGTGCGATATCAACAGTCATCAGAGGGCGCGGCCGTCAGCGATTCCTATCAACGGCATTGTAGGCGGAAACGTCACAGCTTCGCAGCTACAAAAGGAGACATCCATGGTCCCACCGGTTCACTTGGCAGCGGCGACGGCAGTGGTGGCTTAGTTACGCAACGCTGAGCACTTTTCTGCGTCTTCACTGCAGGTTGGTTATTCTTGATAACTTATCTTGTATATTTCTGGTTATCATTCTGTCGTCGCTGCTGCTAACTTTTTGTACTCAGTGTGTTATATTTTGATCACTTTTTTTTTTGTACCGAGCATGACGAAAGATCTAGCGAAAATGGAAAAAGAACTAAAGGCAGAATTTGCTCGCTTTAAAGAAGAATGCAAACAAGAACTCAAATCCTGCAAAGAAGCATTAGAAAGAGATTGCAGAGCCGAAATCCGGGAACTGAAGACCGAGATAAACAACATGAAAGACAGTTTGGAGTTTGCTTATACGTCAATTAACGAGCTGGAAACTAAGGTGAAAGCTCTAGAATCAGAAAAACAAAAGGTAGTACTTGAAAACGAGGCCCTGGAGGCCAAGATCTTGGATCTGGAAAGCAGGCATCGAGAGCATGAAACTCGCATTGTTCACATGGAACAATACAGCAGGAATAAGAACCTCGAAATTCAGGGCGTAACAAAGCTTGAGGATGAAAATGTTGTTAGCATTGTTTCACAAATTGGCCGTGCCATAAGTGAGGAAATCACAGAAAGTGACATTGAGGCATGTCATTGTGTTCCCACTCGGAACCCTGATAAGCACAACATTTTAGTTCAGTTTAAATCCCGGTCAAAGCGAGATGCTGCATAAACAAAAGCGAAACGCCTGCGTTTGACAAACGAAGACATCGGCATTGAAAGCAAAGAGCCATTTTATGTCAATGAACATTTGTGTCCGTCGCAGAAACGACTTCTAGGAACGGCACTACAGAGGAAGCGCGAACATGAATGGAAGTCAGTTTGGGTGTACAATGGCCAAATTTTTGCAAGGAACTGTGAAGGTGCACCTGTCATTAAGATTCTGCATAACGCAGATACCCACAAAATATGCTAGTCATTTGTTACTGCGTGCTAGCCATCACCATGAAGTACACTGAATTTGTCTTTCCCAATCATCTTAACCTTCAAGACCCCGCGCATAAGTCTGTTTTGCATTTCAACGCCCGCTCAGCTACAAACAAACACGACCAAGTCAATTCCAATTTTGCTTTGATATCATAATGATATCAGAGACGTGGTATCAAGAAAACTGTAATCCACTCCTCCTTGATGGTTACAATCATTATTTCATAAATAGAGAGAATAGGAGAGGTGGTGGTGTGGCAATTTATGCTAAAAAATGTGCGCAGTGCACTGTGATACCAGAATTTAGCCTTATCACGTATGAATATGAGATACTGACTTTGAGGAGCAGAGGTGAAGTGATATCTGTTTTATACCGGCCCCCTGATGGGAATATTAACGAGTTCTTGAAGTTTTTCGATGTTTTTCTGCAATATGTTTCACTAAACAGCTTCCATCTTATTTGTGCTGGTGACTTTAACATCAATATCCTTGAAGACAATAACAGAACATATGATCTTGTAACTACGCTGCAGTCATCTGGTTTTTCAAACGTCATTACGAGTCCCACAAGAATTACTGCCAGTTGCTCATCTGCCCTTGATCTTCTCATTAAAAATATGGAAACCAGTATTTCGCACGCCGGCACTATAACTTCCGATATTAGCGACCACTGTCCGATCTTTATGTTCTACTCCAGTAACACCGGGAAATATGCATTTCATAATGAGGCCTTCTGTTTCCAGCCTGTCTCTGATACGGCACTCGAAGCGTTCAAATATGAGATAAGCTTACATGACTGGTCTACTGTTCTCGGCGAGAATGATGTCAACAAAGCGTATTCTAAATTTATTGAAGCCTTCGCACGTATTTACGCTAAGCATTTCCCTCTAAAAACTAGTAAGCGATCGAAAAAGCATAGAAAACCCTGGATTTCACACGAGCATATCTGCATGATCAGAAACAAAAACCGTCTTTACCACAGATTTCTGCTCTCAAGGTCAGAAATGGCATTGAAAGAATTTAAGACTACTAGGAATAAGTTAAATTCTACACTACGACAAGCGAAAATGACCTACTACCAGCAGCTGTTCGCCGATGTTTCTAGAAAGCACCCCACTGCTATCTGGAAAATATTAAATAGGGTCTTAAATCGTGGAAACATCGATCAAGCCCCGAAATTCATATTACATGCCAACGAAAACTTATCTGGAAAAGAGCTTGCTGACCATTTTAATCATCACTTTGTAAATATAGCAGGGCCAATCAGTAATGCCACACACGTGCCCCAAAACACAGTCAATATCAGTAACGTTCCTTTGGGAAGTATTTTCTTCGAACCAACAAATGTATCTGAAGTTTTCAGTTCATTTCTGAACCTTAGAAACAGTAGAGCCCTCGACTTTGATAACTTGCAAATCAAGCCAATCAAATATGTCCTTCAATATATTACTCCTGTGCTTGTCCGCATATTTAATTTGGCAATTGCAACACATACATTTCCAGACGCTATGAAAGTAACCAGAGTATCGGTAATTTACAAAAGCGGCGACAAAAACCTAATGTCTAACTATCGGCCAATTTCAGTGCTTCCCGTCTTTTCAAAAGGACTTGAAAAAATAATTCTTTTCCGCATAACAAAATTCATAGAAAAATTTCATATTCTTAGCGATGCGCAATTTGTATTTCGAAAGGGTAGATCAACAGAATCAGCGTTATTGGATATAAAAGAAGAAATTGTACAAAACATTGACAGCAACCAATTTACACTAGGCGTTTTCATTGATTTTAGTAAGGCCTTCGACTGCCTAAACCATAAAATTCTTCTTGGCAAGTTACATTCATACGGCATTCGTGGAGGAGGAGGAGGAGGAAAACGTTTATTTCTATTTACAGTGAGAGGTCGATGGGGCGAGCCGGAAGGGCCCGCCCCTTACAAACACTAGGAGGGATCCCTAGTCCGGGATCCCTGTAGCTTCCGCAGCGGCCCGGGCTCTAGCTACCAATGCCTGTTGGGCATGGAGTTCGGAGCAGCCGCGCAGGGCAGCTTCCCAGTCCTCTCGAGTGGGGTGGAGGTGGGGTGGGTAGGCAGGATTGGAAGGGCATGCCCACACCATGTGGTAGGTGTCCGAAAACTCCTCCTCACAGTGTGGGCACGCGCCCGAGAAAGAAGAATTGAAGTGCTTAAGTACTGCCGGGCACAGTACAGTATTGGTATAGAGGCGGAGAAGCCAGCGCTCCTCCACCCTGGTGAGGCCTTTACAGGGAGGGGGATAGAGACCATGAAAATTTTGATAAAGAGAGGTGATCTCTTTAAAGGTGATGGCCGGATTGAAATTGAATTCCGGATCAGGCTGCGGATGAGGCGACGCCCGGTGAGTAAGCGCGCGGGCGGCAGCGTCTGCTGCCTCGTTCCCCTCAAGACCCGCATGAGCCGGAGCCCACACGATGGTACGATGGGTCGGAAACCCTGTGCATTCGCATGCGTGGAGAATTTTGAAAGCACGGTCTGGAATATACCCTTGCTCAATATTGCGGCAGGCGCCCCTGGAGTCCGTAATAATGACTCGGGACTCTGGATCTGCGGCGGCCAGTGCAATGGCGATCTCTTCCGCAAATGTAATGTTTGGGGCACGGAAAGTAAGGCCCTGAACTGTAGTGTTTTGGTGGATGACGGCCGCCGTGTACCAACCCCCATGGTGTGGGCCGGCCGCATCCACATAGAAGACACCTGGCTTATGGCCATATTGTTGAGAAATAGCCTCCGCCCGCGCGAGACGGCGACCATCATGGGTGTCTGCAGTCATGTTCTTCGGAAGGGGTCGCACCTGTAGTGCAAAGCGCCAGGCTTCAGGGATGCGGACCCGTTCTTCTGTATGTGTTGCGTAGGATATGTGTAAGCGGGTCAGAAGGCGGCTCCCCGCAGGTGTTTTGCTTAGGCGCAAGTATTGATTGTTAAGATGAGCTTCTCGTAACTCCCCAAAGGTGTTGGTCATCCCCAGACCGTGGAGAACCGCTAATGCTGCTTGAGTCCTACTTAAGTAACAGAAGACAATGCGTATCCCTAGACAGCCAACAATCTTCCTTGTTACCTATTGTCTGCGGCGTGCCGCAGGGAAGTATATTGGGCCCCGTTCTTTTTAACATGTACATTAACGATTTAGTGGAAATTGACAAAAAACTGTTAAATTTTTCATTTATGCCGACGACAGTAGCTTTCTAATTACCGGTAGTGACCCAAACACACTAGTTGTAAAATGTAATGAAATACTCGGTAAACTATGCATGTGGTCACAGTCTAATTTTCTTAAACTTAATGCTACCAAAACCAAAGCAATATTATTTCGCACCCGAAATAAGATTTTTAAAATGAACAGCGCACTACAATATCAAGGCCAACCTGTCGAACTCGTCGAACAACATAAAATACTAGGCGTAACGTTTCACAGCGATTCGAGCTGGAACAATCATATCGGTCACATCTGTAAGAAGCTTTCTGTCGCTGCTGGCGCGCTATCCCGCTGTCGAATGTTACTTCCTGTAAAAGCTAGGCTTCAAGTATATTATGGCTTATTTTTCTCTCAAATAAACTATTGCAATCTAGTTTGGGCTACCACAACACAAACCAACATAAACAAAATCAGTATCCTTCAAAAGAAAATTATGCGCCACATCGCAAATATTGATCCTGGCTTGACGACCGCCGGTAGTTTTGCTGACTACAATATTATCCGAATTGATCACTTTTATGAGTATCGCATCTTGAAGTCATTTCTCTTTTCCACAAAAGAGCTCCAATCTTTTTTTAAACGTGTATCTTCATTGACACGCCACGAACACAATGTTGCTACCCGTAACACCGACCCTTGGCTCGTTCCTCATTTTCGCACCAATTATAAATTGCAGTCCATAAAGCACAATCTACCTGTTATATTAAATCGCCATAAAGATATGAATAACTTTTCGCGTAAAAAGCTACACGAATACTTTAGTAAATTGTAATTGCCTTCTTCCTCGCATTTTGTAGTTATATAACTCGGTATAAGTGTCCTCTTTTGTGTGCTTTGTATATATGTATGTACTTTTTATATGTGTACTCTGTTTAACTTTTGTATAGTATTTCTCCGTATGTACTGCCTGTCGCTGCTCAGTAAACGTCTCCGGGACTCAGTCAAGGCCCAGTCGGTCCTTTTAGCCCGGAGAACGTTCCAGTGTATAACTGGAGAATAAATTGAATTGAATTGAATTGAATCTAATATGGGCGGTGCGCTTAACTGTTCACGCCGAGTAGAGGTAGCGATACATAATGACGCTACTGATCAGGAAACTGCAGATTTGTTGAAGGACAGAGGAGAGATTGAGCCAGAAAAACTAGCCATCCTGTATACGCAGTGCCTTGTCACCTTGAGCGTACCAGAAGCTTGGAAAAGCGCTAACGATATGTTAACTCATAAGAAAGGAGACGTCAAGGACTTCAATTACAGACACATCAGCTCACTGTCCGTTGCCTACAAGGTATTTACTAAGGTAATGGCCAATAGAGTCAGAGCAACCTGCGACTTCAATCAACCAAATGATCAGGCAGGCTTTCGTAACAAACAATCGGCTATAGATCATATTCACGCTATCAATCAGGTGATAGAGAAATGCGCAGAATATAACTAACCCCCATATATAGCCTTCAGTGATTACGAGAAGGCATTGGACTGAGTGGAAACCTCAGCTGTCATGCAGGCATTGCGGAATCATGGTGTAGAGAAGTGTTACATAAAATATTGGAAAATATCTGCAACGACTGCAACCCTACCCTAGTCCTACAAAGTCAGCAATAAAATTACAATAATGAAAGGTGTCAGGCAGGACGAGGCGATCTCGACAATGCTATTCCCCACCTGTTTACAGGAGCTCTTCCGAGGCCTGAAATGGGAACAGTTGGGGATAAGAGTTAATGGAGAATACCTGAGTAATCTGCGATTCACTGATGACATTGCCTTGCTAAGTCGCTCAGGATACGAACTCCAAAGCATTATCAATCAGTTAGACAGGCAGCTAGAGCAGAACAGCGGGGCTTAAGATTAACACGCAGAAAACCGAAGTAATGTTCAACAGTCCAGCAAGGAAACAGCAGTTCGCAAGTAGCAGCGAGGTGCTGGAAGTAGTAAGAGAATATGTCTACTTAGGGTACGTAGTGACGGCTGATCCGGACCATAAGAGGGAAATAACTAGAAGAAGAATGGGGTGGAGCGCATATGGCAGGTTCTCTCTGATCATGAATGGCAGTTTACCATTATCCCTCACGAGAAAAGTACACAACAACTGCATCTTGCCGGTTCTCACCTTCGGGGCAGAAACGTGGAGGCTAGCGAAAAGAGTTCAGCTTAAGTTAAGGACAATGCAGAGAGCTATCGAAAGAAGCATGATAGGCGTAACGTTAAGAGATCGGAAGAGGGCGGAGTGGGTGAGGGAACAAGCGCGATTTAATGGTATCCTAGTTGAAAACAAGAGGATGAAATTTGCTTGGGCAGGGCATATGTAATGCAAAGGTAAGAAACCGCTGGTCCTTAAGGGTAACGGAGTGGGTTCCAAGAGAAGGCAAGCGTAGCAGGGCGCGGCATAAACTTAGGTGGGCGGATAAGTTTAACAAGATTGCGCGGGTTACGGTGTGCGAAACTGGCAAAGGGCAGGGTTAATTGGAGAGACCTGGGAGAGGCCTTTCCACTGCGGTGGGCGTAGTCAGGCTGATGATCCCGAGCTAGTATTTTTACTCCACTGTTGAGATCAAGTACCACATGATACAATGGTGCACACATCCTTATGTTCAAATGGATAAACTGAGGTTACAGCAACTCATGCATCAAGAGGTTTTTTTTTTTTCCACGAGCCAGTACGTGCCATGAGAACCGGGACCGGTGCGGAGTTACCAGCTGTACCTTGAATCGCCCTGGTTAGTTCAGCTGGATCATTGGTAGCTCTGCAGCGCTGCTCCTACTGTGCTCACTGCACGCCTTTTTGAAGGAATCAGATGCTGCACAATGGTGCTGCATCTCTTCTATAAACTTGCCGACGGTAGCTGTAAAAGGATGCGGTTACTAAGTGCATAGTGCACTTTGCTGTCCATACCATAGGTTGACAGTGCAAACAACTTCGTCCCCCTTTTTGCTTGTAGCATTTTTCGCTTCCACTTTGCCTCGGCCCTTGCTGCGATTGCTTGTCGGCGGCCTGCATTTTCGTCTTAATGTGGAGCTGCAAGCCATGTTCGGGAAATCACGCAGCGCAATTAATATGTTTTATTTCTGCACCGGACAAGCTCAGCATAACTTTTGTGCATGTTGAAATCTCATACTTTGAACGCACATTGCACATACCATCTCTGGAGTGAATGCTACGGACATGGGGGCAAAGATGATTTTAAAGCTACGGTATGATTCCACGCTAGAAGTCCGACCAAGAGAAGACAGCTACTCAATGTCTCTGAGCAGCAACTTTCCCATACTTACAAACACAAGACGTGCGTGGGCTTGTGTACCTGAAAATTTTTGAAGGGAACCCTGCACTAGGCTAGCACAAGCTCATTTCGCAATGCCTGGCACAGGTCACTACTGCGCATGCGCTGTTACCATAGCAACAAGTACCATGGCAGCCGTGGAGCCACTCGGACTGTCTTGCAAGGCGCGGAGAATACAACTTGAACATTATATGTGCAATAAACCCCAGTTCCAAGTTGGCGTCAGTCCTGTCTTTTATGTGCTTTCTGTGTCCCCGTTTCTTGCGCCATTACCAGTTTTTCTTTCAACATGAACCAACTCGCCCAAACTAGAGTTTTACTTAAAAATATATCTTCGAGATATGTTATGAGGCCTACATGAGTAGGGGTGTGCGAATATTCGAAAATTTCGGATATAATTCGAATATTATATTTTTAGTATTCGTATTCGATTCGAAATCCAGGTATTCGTGTTGATTCGAATACTCGACACGACGCGAATATTCGTATCTAACCGAATATTCTATTGTGAGCACCAGCGTTCATACGGTCCGCAAGTCCTATCGACAGAGACATAACAACATGGCGGCGCCCAGAGCAATGCGTAACGTTGGGCCATGCAGTAGCTGACTGCGCTGGTGAACTTCTTTGTGGC
Organism: Amblyomma mixtum; assembly: GCF_055824585.1. NCBI lineage: Eukaryota > Metazoa > Arthropoda > Arachnida > Ixodida > Ixodidae > Amblyomma > Amblyomma mixtum. The sequence continues at coordinate 8,314,196 of NC_143015.1, read as the reverse complement.
TATACCTGCGAAGCTGGTACAGTCAGAGCTGTGCACGAAATACCTCGCAATACGTGTCAGTTCAGTGCCAATTGAGAGGGCATTTTCTTTGGCTGGAGAAGTCGTTTCAGCTAGAAGGGAACTACTTCTGCCTGACCATGTGGAGCAGTCGGTTTTTCCTTCACGACAACATTTTATGTTTATCCCAGCAACGCGCTTTTGTGCTTATGGCAAGCTAGCCTTGATCAATGCTGTGTACTAGCCATCTTCTCTGAAATTTCCACTATTTCCACTCGTCTAAGAATAATGTTCGAGACTTTGATACTTTTTGTGCAGCCACCCACACCTTTTGTGCTCATTTCATCACTGATAGTTGAACTTTGATGTTCTTGGGTGCTGAAATAAATGTTTTGTAGTGGTTAAATGCGTCTGTCCTTGATTATTCGATATTCGATTCGATATTCTGAACCAAGTATTCGTATTCGATTCGTATTCGAAAAATTTGATATTCGCACACCCCTATAATGAGTAATTATAAGCATGTTAATTACAGATGTCGCAGTGAAGCGAGTACCAATTGTCCTCCATTTCCGGGGATATCCTCCATGCTTGGCGTGTAGCACAAGCGCCATCTTGTGGCACAGACTGGAAACCCCGCTCGCAATGTACGGCGCTGGCCTAGCAGATGGCGCAGGTGGTGGACCGCACATGGCTTTCGCGCCGTGTGAAAACGAGGCGAGAAAGGGCGGGCGGCTGAGACACCCGACGAACAAGAGGAACATCTGGGAAAGAAACGGCGCCAAGCTGCTGAACGACAACGACGGCGTGTCTCTACCGAAGTGTCAGAGAGAGAGAGAGAGACTCTTTAATGAAGAGCAGATAATTTAGACGGCGCTTAAAAATCGCTGGCATGCTACTCTGCGTAGGGAGGGGAATTTGGGAGATAAAGACAGAAGGAGAGCAGAGTGGAAGAGGTACAAAAAAAAACGAAGATAAAATGCGGCCATGAAATGGGTACTAAGGATGCAATGGCGAGAATTGATGTAACCTATGGAGTGATGGAGTGCATAGTCCGTCAAATGGGCTGACGAAGTTCACTGCATGAAGAATGCGTGAAGGTGACGTGCAAGTGAGTTTAAAGCTTATCAAGATGTCCAATGTCTTTTAAATATGTGAATAGAAAAGTCATTGCAAGTCTCTGTTGCCTAAGGCAGGCTAAGGGACCTAAAACTTTGTCCATTGTAAGGGGCACTGAGCAGAGCTTCTGCATGCAATGCTCATAGTACGCACGCTCGTTGGCATATGCAGGGCACTCAAGCAAGATATGCTCCACAGTTTCTATCGCGGCACAGTTGTCACAGTGCGGACGGTCCATTTGTCTAAAACGGTATCGTAAGCCGTTTGTATATGCAGCATTAAGACGAAGTCGATGATAAAGTGTTTCCAGATGTCGAGGAATTCTGGGTGAGAGTCTTGATCTAAGATGCGGGTCGATTGAGTGAAGAAATTGGTACTGATATGTCGGCAAACTCCAAAGCCGATACATTTCTTCGGAAGCAAAACTTTTGGCCACCTGGGACGCATCAGATTTCGTAAAAAAAGTTCTAATGTATCTCCGATGTTGGCGGCCCGTAAGGGCCACCAACATCTGCCACCAACTGCTTTCACCCTGGCGTAGCTCAGCTAAGCCACTGGCAATTTTGTTTTCTTTTTTGGATTACAGTGAATAATTACATCACAAGTGTAACTTTACCTGGGAGCAGCCACCTCCCATTTGGTATGTCATTATGAAGCACCTCAGGTATATGTGACCATGACCACTGCGCGCATTGATGACATAGTTGAGCATGCCTGAAAATTTTTCAGTGATAAATTTCATCACAACAAACTGGTTGATGTAAGAAAAGTGATGTACCCATAAAGGTTTATTTCAGCAACTAGATGTTGCGAGGACAGCCAGGGAAAAAGCTGTATAGACAGCTTGAGAGGTACTGGCTTCCTCTTACAATGCAGCATTGACGGCGGCGGAGTACGACATCAAACAAAATGCAAGGAGAAAAAACACGTATGTTCGGTACAGAAAATGAGACATGTACTATCACCATCAAAATATTACGGGACAACGGTTTTCGCGAAAAACTTTATTGCAGCTCAGCCTCGCCACATAGTAGTGTGGTATTGTAACCACCGGATAGAGCATGCACGTCCCCTCATAACAAGACGCATTTCTCGCGTGTGGGTCACGTGACTGCGTAGAAACAAATGCTTTCCCGCGCAGTCGCGTCCCGTAAACTTTTGATCGCGACTGTACGTGCGGTACGCAGTACATTGTGCTTGTAAAGGAAAAAAAACTGCTTTAGATTAAAGAGCCTATAAAGGCAGACACAGGGAGGAGAAAATAAAGGACAGCAAAATTTACAGGTGCACTCAAAATGGTAATAGCAAGAAAAAAAACTGCACGAACATTTGGGGCAATTCTTTAAGAAAAATATTGGATACATCAAGATTCTTGTGGCAGTACAACTGGTTCAGAAGGGTCGATAAGGTATGCTGCAACATTTGTTTGCCATACTTTGTGCGGTATTTCTTAACATTCCAAGGCTCTTCTGCGCGGGTATCATACACAGTTCTGCTTTGCTATAACCAAGCAAGTGTAAGTAAGGAGGCATCATTTTTCATTATGGCAACTGTATATTTATAGCACAGCCTATAGTTATACATGGACTTCATTGGTATAACGTTGTGTCGGTGGAAAAGGCTCGCAGTGTGGCAGAAATACGGCACTTTACATGCAGTGCGTATAATACGTTTTTGTAAGACTGAGTTTGTTAATATTTTCAGCTGTTGTTGTTGCCCACACCATACATACGTAGTTGGCTATGGAAGAGATCAAAGAGTGGTAAAGTAACATGTCGACTGACGTAGGAAAATTGAAGCAACTGCGGCGCATGACACCAACTGTTCTGGAAAGTTTCTCAACTACGTAATTAATATGGGCATTCCGCGACATATCTGATGCAAAGTAAATGCCCATAGTTTCCACAAACTGAAAACGCACATTTTAGCAAACACGGGCTGAATTTTTCTGTACAGAGTGCAGATATCACAATTTTGTGCTTATTAAACCTATATTATTACTTATATCATAATTATTAGAAGAAAATCGCTGACACAGTTTACACTAAAAGCCTCGGAAAGATATTCAAAAGCTATGTAACCCTGTAAAAATGTACTGATTGCATTCATCCAGAAGCTGAAATAAAGCATACTAAAATGCTCCACATGAGAACACTCCGATGAACCGAAAACTGAGCGAGTTGGTGCATCATTGAACAACTAAAAACAGAGCAGCCACGACAGAGAAGAGAGAAGAATGACAAGCGCTGACTAACAATTGAAGGTTTATGGAAAACACACATATTATTACACTTTCCAACAGAACCCGCATACAAGCGCCTCCCTAAAAACTTCTAATCATCAAAATCAACATATTCAACCTCACAGTCACGGAGGAGCACGGAAACTGGCCTAATGCACGTGTCACTATTGAAATGGATGTAATAGGCTTCGCATATTTCTCCTATTACTTTGTCCCTACGCCTGCAACGACATTAGTTTCTTTGAAAAGAGGTGCACACAAATTCTTTTTTCGGAATCAGGGATATTATTTAAGCGACTTTGCTTATCAAAATGTACATAAGGTTATATATCACCAATTTGGCGCGAAATCTAGAGGAGCCACAAAGACAGTCTCCTGCCAAATCTACTTGGCCACTCAAGCTGTGCAGGACATTACTTTGTTCGGCCTCCCCCACCTGCAATATAATTCAGTTGACTGCGCATACCCGAAAACAAAAGTTCACTTTGCTCAATGACCAACGGGTTTCTGGAGACATACAGCATACACCGCGTCATGTCTCATTAGTCGATTTAATAATCAGGCAGATTTCATTTGAACTTATAGCAACATGCAATGCATCAGAATTCAATACAGAAGCATCGATTCACTACATGATTGCTGGTGTTGCGATTTCCTCTGCAAAAGGGGTGCTGCTAAGGTGTGCAGTCTAACTTCACTGCACTTCCACTGGCACAAAAACCTCAGCAGTGAGTGGCTCAGTGGTAAGGCGCTCGTCTACCGAGCCGGAATACTCGTGTTCGAACCCGACCGCGGCGGCCGCGTTTCGGTGGAGGCGACCTACTCGGATTGGAAACAGTGTCTCCCAGGACAGCTGCCCCGATCTCACTTTCGCCCGCAACATCCCAGACGCACGCTGGGAAAACCTCGGCATGAACATAGGTAGCGACCACTATGTTCTCAGCACAACCTTCACGGCTACACACAGCAAAGCCCCCAACCGAACAATCAGGCACACTAACTGGGACGCCTTCCGATACGTGCGCGCCAAACGCACTTCGGCCCCCATAGACGACCTGGACACATGGACAAACTCGCTGCTCGAAGACACCGCCAATGCCACCTCCACGACTACCCAGGACGAGGATGGCCCCTCTCCCGACGCCAAACTCATACACATGTGGGAGGCCCAGCGCAGTCTTAGCGCTCGCTGGCTCCGCCAAAAACACAATCGACCCCTCAAGCTCCGTCTCGTTCGCCTCGAGCGAGAGATCGAAGCTTACTCCATCAAACTGAGTCAGGAGCAATGGCATCAGACCTGCGACCGTCTTAACGGCCAGTTAGGATGCAAAAACTCGTGGTTCTTGCTCAGACATCTACTGGACCCAACTCACACCAAATCCACATCTCACAAGAACCTCACCCGTGTCATACACGCTTTTCAGGGAACAAATGAGGAACTCCTCGCTACCCTGAAAGACAAATACATCAATACTTCCACTGAAATTCCCATCCCTTCAGGATACACTGGTACTCAGAACACCAACATGGACGCCGACATCACGGCAGGAGAAGTCCGCGCCGCCCTCAACCAAATTAAAACCACCGCGGCCGCTGGCGACGACCACATAACCAACAAGATGCTTCGTAACCTCGAAGATCAGTCCGTCGAGGCACTCACGGACCTCTTCAACCTACACTGGCATGAGGGTCGCCTTCCAGACACTTGGAAGCATGCCAAAGTGATTTTCATACCTAAGCCAGGCAAACGACTCGAGCTGGGCAACCTTCGGCCCATCTCGCTCACGTCCTGCCTGGGAAAGGTCATGTAACACGTCATACTCAATAGACTCCACACACATGTAGACCAAGAGGACCTTTTCCCCCCCACTATGATCGGCTTCAGGACCGGCCTCTCCACTCAAGACATTATGTGGCAAATCCAACACGACATCCACGATCCGAGACCCATCCGAGCTACACGAACCCTCCTAAGCCTAGATGTCAGCAAGGCTTTCGACAACGTGCCACATGCTTCCATCCTGGCAAACCTCTCACAAATGAATGTAGGCACTCGCACTTACAACTACATCGCCGACTTTCTTCATAACCGTACAGCAGAACTTCACATTGCAGACCTCCACAGCGAGAAGATCACACTAGGCACCCGAGGAACACCACAAGGAGCAGTCCTATCTCCGTTCCTTTTCAACACTACAATGAGAGGCCTCCCTCCGCTCCTGGAAGAGATACCTCACATTAAACACTCAATATATGCCGATGACATTACCCTGTGGACCAACTCTGGCTCTGACGGGGAAATCCAAAACTCCCTCCAAACAGCAATCGATAAAGTACACTCCTTTGTACAGGCGAACGGGCTCACATGCTCCTCCACGAAGTCCGAATTACTAGTCATCAGGGACAGACGAGCTCGCCTGCCCGTACCCGACCCGCAAGAACCTATTGTGCTTCAAGTCGACACCCATCCCATACCTCCGGTCCGCACCATCCGCGTTCTGGGTATGTTAATACAGAACAACACGCAAAACTCGGAGGCCATTCAGCGCCTCCGCACCACAGCCAATCAGATCAACGGCCTTATCCGCCGCATCAGCACCCGCCGGAGAGGTATGAAGGAGGATGACCTCTGTCGGCTCACGCAAGCTTTCCTCATTAGCAGGATAGTCTACTCCTAACCCTACTATCACCTCCGCCGGAAGGACGAAAAAGCTGTGAACAGCATTATACGTTCAGCGTACAAAGCGGCACTGGGGCTACCTCAGTACGCCAGCACACAGCACCTCCTCCAACTCGGCATCTACAACACGCTCACAGAACTCATAGAGGCACACAAGACCGCCCAAATCCACCGCCTCTCACGCACTAAACACAGGCGGCTCATACTTGACCGTCTCAACATCAACCCCATAGGCGACGTCCACCCCACGACGCCCATTCCGATAGGGGTCTATAGCCGCCTAGTTATAAAACCAATCCCCAAAAACATGCTACCTGGCCGCCATGATACGCGCCGTCAGCTGAAAGCCCAAGCACTAGATGCCACATACCTTGCCGACGAACACGCAATATACGTAGATGCTGCACGGCAAAGTGCAAACACATACGTGGCTTGTGCAACCACGCCACAATCTACTATCGTCACCGCCGCCACAGTAGTAGCTCACTCTCCGACAGCGGCAGAAGAAACCGCCATCGCGCTGGCCATCGCTGACCCACGTACGCGCACAGTCCTCAGCGACTCCAAAAGAGCGATACAAAATTACTCGGCAGGTTTTATCTGCCACCCCGCTGCACGCATCCTTCGCGGCTGCACTCCCGACCATAAGATCAATCTGGTCTGGGTACCCGCCCACGCGGGAAACTCTGGAAACGAAGTGGTCGACCGACTAGCCCGAGGACTAACCAACCGGGCGGCCGGCCCCACGGACCCAGACGCTCTTGCCGAGGCTCCCCAGACCTTTGCCGAAATTACCAACCTCTACAGAGAGATGTGACGCCAGTTCCCGCCTCCACACCCCGACTTGAATCGAGCGCAAGCCACCTTGCTCCGCAGGTCGCAGACACACTCCATCCTTAGCCATTCTAAACTTTCACTCATCACAGACGGGGAATACGACCCCGTCTGCCAAAATTGTTACCAGGGTGAAATCGCCACCCAGGCTCACATCCTCTGGGGTTGCGCGGGAAATCCGCCCCCTCGAACCTTACTGCCAGCTCCCTCCGAAGACGGATGGAACCAGCTCCTCAGAAGGCCAGACAAGAGCATCCAACTGGCACTCATTTCGTGGGCCCAGAAAGTCGCCCCCACCTGGGGGCCACACCAAGCCCACCTGCCCTAAATCCCGCCAATCTATGACAATAAAGTTGTTTCTTTCTCTCTCTCTCGGTGGAGGCGAAACGCAAGAGGGTCCCGTGTGCTGTGCGATGTCAGTGCACGTCAAAGATCCCTAGGTGGTCGAAATTATTCCGGAGACCTCCACTACGGCACCTCTTTCTCTGTTTCTTCTTTCCCTCTCTCCTTCCCCCCTTCCCTTACTGCGCGGTTCGTGTGTCCGCCGAGGTATGTGAGACAGATACCGCTCCATTTCCTTTCCTCAAAAACAATTTCAGCAGACGATGCCCTGATGGCCTGTGGAAATTTGGAATGCTCAGAGGCTAGCGAACTTATAATAAAAAAAAAAATTTCCAATACAATAATGCATTTCGCAAGTCATTTTTTCACACCTTTGTTTACAAAGAGAACCAAAATTTTTAAGCCCAATCAAGAAATCAACGTTTTGCTGGTAAATGCATGCTGTATGGCGGGCTGGAAGATTACCCTCTGATATGTGATATACATTCGGGTAGATGGCACCTGAGTTTTAGCTTGCGTCAGCAACCTCAATGCCTTCTCTGGGCTTGCCCTAAAGGAGCATAAGGCAGCAGACAGGACAAGGCTACCCACATGCTTTTTTTAAGCATTGATTAGTTGTGCCAGCTTATGTTGAGTTTTTACGGGGCACGTGGCATCAACTCGAAGCATTGAAACACAGACTGCAGTGGAAATTTTGATTAGTGCCTGGCAAACACTGCACACTTTGAAAAGTTCAAGAAGAGTACTTTTAAAGAAATGAACATTTCTGCTGTTGAAGGTTCAGAAGCAGCCTCGTGGTTCAGAAGCAGACTGTAAACACCAGTGTGTTTACAGGGCTAACAAACATGTTGTGGAAGCACACAATGCACACAAGCTAGCAGTGATCCTTAAATGGTACCATAACATCAACAAGATCAAAAGATGAAGTTTTACACGACTAATTCATCCAATGAAGACTCATTTATCACATGATTGTGATCTCTTTCAGTTGACATTGGCGGCTCAAAAGCAGACTCAATTCTGTAAATTCCGAGTGTTCGATGCGCTTAGCATCACTGCTACATATCTGCGCGTGCCAGAAATTAATTAAACAAGCTCAGCTTAGTAATGCTCCCATCACATGGGGAGTTGCAACTCAATGTCAATGTTGTCAATATTTCCACATTGACTTAGTAGTCAATGGACATTGCGTTCAGTGGGAATCGACATATGCAGACATTCAGCGCTGTACTCTGCTCTCCTCCAGTGGGGCGAGGCCTCGTGGGCGGAACGTTTCCCACATCGCGTTCCTGCCGACCTCGGAGTATCTCCCATGCCTTAGCGTGGGCGTACGTTTGCTCATAGCCTTCTTGGTGAGTCGGGCGACCTCGTTTCCTTAGCAGTATGTTGCGAGGTTGCGCTATTGTTCTTGCAGCAATAAGTATCAGTGCACGTTGGCGGGCAACACGAATGCAGACGCTTTTAAACACTTTCTTCACCAAATTTCTGGCTTGCATTTCGTGCCTTCTGGGTAGCAGGGAGCAAAAAGGGACACAACTGTGCCCTCTTCAACCATGTAATTGCGGGTCCCCCCTTGTCCCCCTTTATGCACGCCTCTTTCGATCACCAGGTAAGAGGCGCTGAGGCCTCGACACGCTGCGTCGCGTCGGTGACAATGAGAAAGTTACCTTGTCCTGGTGACGAGGTCCTATTGCGGAGATGCTGGTGGCGGGTCTGTGCAACGTCAGCAGAAACGCGCCGCCCTTCACGACGTCTGGATGCTTGCGCCCTTATTACACGTAAACTCGTTTCTGTTTATGACCGTTGCACATTTTGTGCATCATCTTTGTTTCAGACTAACTTCAAATTTATTACATTGAGTCTTCTTGTTTCTTTTGTTTTTCTGTTTCCAGTTTCTCATGTTTCTATTGAAAGAACCGACCCTTTTCGTCTAACTCGTGACTGCCATATAATGCGAGTGCATTCTGAGGTATATATGAGGCCCATCTGTTCAGAAAATACAGGAGATAGCAGTTTCTTCTTGTTTTTCTCGGCTTGTTTCTTTGTTCTCAACTAAGTCCTCTTTTTGCCGCACTATAATTATTTGCAATTTGAATCTGAGTTCATTTTCACGTGTCGTACATGAGGAGATGGAAGTACGCAGCTTTACTGTATCTTCCTTTTACTGGCCACGAGCAAAGCATCAACACTCAGCTTTTAAGAAAACAAGTATTAAGGAAAAGCAAAGAACACCTCTTGCACTAGAACTAAAAAAAAACCTGAGGTCCGCAGTCATTCAGATGAGAATTAAGTTGCACATACGTACAATGCATTATCAATACAGAGTGAACAAATGAACCATAGGTAGAATCAATATGTCTAGGATTGTGAGGAATTTTACTGATGGGAACAAAAATAACTTCTTGCGTTTACTTGAAACTTCGCTATGTTAATTCCGCACTCCATTATTAAATTCAGCGTATCAAGGATATTTGTACACAACATTTGCGCCACAAAGTTAGTCTGTATACAAGGCAAAATTTCGGATGGCGAAGTGTGATAGTAACTGTATTTCTCATTTATTACTTGGCTCCTGCCTGTTGTACGCAAGCGATATTTTTTATAGATTGCGCAACGCTGTCAAGGCAAACCTTTCTGCAAAATGAGAGTGCTTTAATTGGAAGGGTTGTCAGAAATTGTTTAATTTAGCCTATTTTCGAGTTTTATTAGTACCCATTTGTTTTCGTCGTTGTTCCCCAGCTAAAGGCAGTATTGGATATTGAAAAAAGTGAATTATATACACTAAACCTAATAATTATAGGTAGCAATTGCCAGTTTGCAATACATTATAGGCCTAATATACGTTTGGATTTAGTGACGAGAAGACGAACATGCGCGCTCCATAGCATGCTTTCCTTGAAAAATGCGCCTGAAGTTTTAATAGCAAGGTAGACTTAAAGTCGGGTTGCTTCCCTTTCGCTTGAATAATGAGGCCTCCGTTTTTTCATCATCCGAAAATTATGCGTAGCTGGAAGCCGCATCTTGTAGTTTCCGTAATGTGGCGTTCTAACGCTGGGAGCGTTTTTCGCTGTCATTATCTGCAATGTAAAGACTGGTACCATCTGCGTAGATTATAAATTTTACGAAGCGGTCAAGGCTGCCAATATGATTCATGAATATGCAGCCACCCTGGTCGCTCACTGGTTATGGCGTTCGGCTGCTGACCCGAAAGATGCGGGTTGGATACCGGCCGCGAAGGTCGAATTTCTGTGGAGGAGAAATGTAGAGGTCCATGTACTATGCGAAGTCGGTGCACGTTAAAGCACCCCAGGTGGTCGAAAGTCCCGAAGCACTTCACCACGGTAGCATCACAGCCTGAGTCGTTTTGGGAAGTTAAACCCACATAAACCCAACCAAACCTATCAATATACAAGGTTTTCATACTCAATCGTCAAAGATTTCTTAGAATTATGCCCTGAGTGGTTCATAATGACCAACTTTGCCCCTAAGTTATGCGGCAAGGGGAACATAAAGTGAGCAGGTAGCTGTCGACACTGACAGTCAACCTGAAGAGGTAGCTATCGACGTTGACAGTACACCTGAAGATATTGTCTCTTCTTTGAGGAGGTGGGCTGTAGAGAACACCATAACTCATACAACCTTCGAGAGCCTGCTCCAAATTCAAAAATCTAAATTGCCACAGCGGCCAGTCTCTGCACGGACGCTTCTCACCACGCCGTCGGTTGTAGACATAGATCGAGATGAAATGAACGGCGGCGCAACAAGGACACTAACAAGAGACGGGACACCACATGCGCATGTGGTGTCCCGTCTCTTGTTAGTGTCCTTGTTGCGCCGCCGTTCATTTCATCATGCACGAACTCGCCCCTCAGGCCATTCTTCTAGATATAGATCGTTTGAGCAATGGGCAGTACTTCCATTTCGACTTAAAAAAGAGCATATCCACTCTTCTCGACAGAGTGCAGCCACTACTAAGTGTTGCTTGCCAAATCAGCTTTAATGTTGATGGCCTCCCACTGTTCAAAAGCAGCGGAAAGGAATTTTGGAGCATCCTAGTGGAGTTGCATCCTCCACTACACCGCAAGGATGACAACGTTTGTTTGGTTGGGGCATATTGTGGAGCCAGTAAGCCTCTTCTGAATGAGTTTGTCCAGCCATTCGTGGAGGAACTGTCTGTCGTCCTCACCGCGGGAATATGGCACAACAGCATGCAATATAATGTCTCGCTGCGAGCATTTATATGTGGTGCCCATGCCAGAGAATTTATAAAGGCAACTAAAGCTCATAATGCTAGGTCAGGGTGCGAGAAGTGCACGTCGGAGGGTGTTTTTTTTTTTTTGTGGACGCATGACATTCCCAGACACTACGGCACCTCGTCATACTGACTCTGCCTTTGCACAGCAGGAAGACGAAGACCACCACAAAAGCCACTCTCCTTTTCTGCCACTTGAAGTGCGAATGGTGAACGCTTTTCCGCTTTATTACATGAATCTTGTGTATTTAGGTGTCACAAGAAGAGTGTTGCCAATTTGACTGAAAGGATACCTGTCATTGCGATTGAATTCAGCTCACGTGGGTAGGTTATCTGTTCATCTTCATGCACTGAGGTGAAACTCCAAAAGACTTCCCCAGAAAATGTCGAGGTGTTGATGAAGTTAACCGGTGGAAGGCTACTGAGTTTCGTTTTTTTGTTCTCTATGCTCGCCCACTCGTGCTGAAAGACGCTCTGCCTGCAGAGCTGTATGAGAACTTTCTGACTCTTCATGTAGCGGTGGCTCTCCTCGTGTGTCCCTCTCTACGGTGTCATACTCAGTATGCAGAACTGTTAATGCACTATTTTGTGGAATGTGGAATCTCACTGCATCAAAATGAGTTTCCTGTATACAGCATTCCCAACCTGGTGCATTTGCCTAGCGATAGCCTACATTTCGGTCCACTTTACACATTTAGCGCCTTCTCTTTTGAAAATTACTTGCAAAAGGTGAAGCGACTTGTGCGGACAGGCAGAAAGACTCTTGAACAGCTCGCCAAACAGGTTGAGGAAATTAACAGCCTCTCTCCAACAAAGTTTCCAGCCGCTATCACAAGCAAAAGCTGCCGAATAGTTCTGTCTTTTTGTCATTCTGATGGACCGATTTGTGGAATTCAGCGTCAAGCACAGTTCCGAAAGTGCTAATTCAGATTTAAGACTGCGGAGCCTGATAGATTTGCACTTTAAAATGGTCGTATCATAGGCACGTGTAGCTTTTTGCACTGCGAACCTTACGTTATTGTTATAGGTCAAGAGCTTGAGCATGTTGAAAGTCTGTACAACCATCCGTGCAGTTCTTCCACCATTTCTTCTTTTGCTGGTCGTGAGCTTTGACGGCAGCTCTTGTCTTATGCCTCTTGTGACATAGCCTCACATTTGGGAAAAGGCTAGCTTTCTTTCCACTTTTTCATATGTTTTCAGCCAGCTTATGCCATATTTTCTACAACTAAAGGGGGACCTTGGTCTTTGAAAAAATGTGTTTTTATTAATGAACTCAAAATAGCGCAATTTTCAAGGACCACGGGTTTTTGTGTGCTGATTCTAAATATGTCATGTAGTTCCATGTGAAAGAAGTCCTTGAGCACTTATGCAATATGTTATGCAAGTCGTTTGGAGAGACCATTTAAAAAATTTTCCGGCAGTGAACTTGCTGAGATGCACGCCATTGGTTGGTCTCGACATTAAGGAGTGCAGTAAGCTCAAAGTTAGCATCTTGTCCGTCATAGAAGTTGAGTTCTGGAGATTTTAAGTTGCCGCTTCAGGAATGGGAAGGAAAGTTGGTATACCGGTTTTGTGGAGCGGCAACTTAGAATCCTTAACTCAAGTTGTATGCTAGACAGGATGATAATTTCACCCTTGTTGCACTACTTGGTGTGAAGGAAAACCAATGGAATATCTATAGGAAGCGTCCTTCTACAAACTTTCTTGAAAGCTCCAAATATTTACATAACATATGGCATAAGTGCACAAGGACTTGTTTTGCACAAAACTAGCTTGCCTACTTCAAATCAGCACGCCAAATTACATGTTCTGTGAAGATTGCATACCTCACTTCATTAATCAAATTTTTTTTAAAGATCAGGGCCTCCCTTTAAACTTATGTTGTGAACGCAATCGCGAAATGTCTCCATGTTTCAGACTTCGAGTAACGGGGGTTTACTGTGAACGTTTGCGGGGTCATTTCATCTAATTTTTTTTGTTCTGGTTTCCCTTCTGCACAGTCCTTCCAAGATTTCAAGTGAAAACTGGATGTAACGATAACTTGCATGCAAAGAAAAATTGCAGCTTTTCTAGATTTTGTTCCATCCAATATTAATTCTTTTTCCCTCAGGTATCATTTGGTTCCATTTTTAGGTGAGAAATGCACATATGTCGTTCCATCGACATGGCTTTTAAATGATACTACATTACATTTGCATATTAGCCTCCGGCAAAAACTAAATTGGATCCCATCAAGGCAATGACTTCAAAGAAGCCGATTGATGAAAAATGGAGCCTCCATGAAATTAGAGTCGTCGCCACAAAAGGTGACGCTTATTCTCAGCGAAATAATATTTACTGATGACTGAGATTTGCACACTCATTTAGATACCCTCAAGGAGGCACTCGATAGACTTACTGACGTTGAAAATGCGCTGAACCTCGACTCGCACACTGATTATGAGAGGCAGAGACAATCTCGTAAAGGTAGGAAGCGGCGCTTGCTGTCAAGCTGGGATCAAGAGGGCCCGGAGGTGGAGCCGACGCACAAACCAAAAGGTACCCAATCCCCAGTGTCTTCATTCTAAATGGTAAATTCAAGAGCTCACTTGAACTTTTCACTACTTTTTGCCCATGTTATTCTTGTAGTTTTCCTGCATGTATGTTCACAGCATTTATTTTTTAATTTTCAGAAATTCATTGTATTTCACTCCCGAGACCTTCTATAAACACTCTTATGAAAAACAGTTCGCAGGCTGCCACCGCCGCCAACACCGCCAGCTTGAGCGAGACCACATGTGCGGCAGCCGTTGAGGCCCATGCCAACCAAGTCGCAGGCTCAATGTGGTGAACTGACAGTTAAGGCTACTAGAAATTGGCAACCGGATTTTTGCATTGAACGTGAGCCTTATAATTTCCGGCCCAAAAATTAAATCTGGAAATGATGTAAATGTTATGCATACTTAGATAAAATTTCTCAGAAAAATTTGAAAATGGGGTGCAATGATTACGATTTTTATTGTTCATTTTCACGGTAGGTGCATAAATGTGTTGTACTTCGATATAATGTTGACAGGGTGGCTAGTTTTTGTGGCACCATCTCTCCTCCGTCCTTCAACAAATCTGCTGTTACCTGATCTTCACCAGCTGCTTTCCCTCTTTGCGGCAACTGACAAAGGACAGGGTTAATTGGAGAGACATGGGAGAGGCCTTTGCCCTGCAGTGGGTGTAGTCAGGCCGATGATGACGATGATATTGTTGACAGAACAAAGAAGTGGAAAAAGGCTCTGAATGGCACTTGTGTGTACAGGCTTTTCGAACTCTTCTTTAATTTCCATTTCCGCAACATGCTGGATAACCTACCTCCGATATCAGTTTCAGTCTTGTGACATTAAGTGTATCTCCATGTAGGAATACCTGAGTGCTGGTTTAGTGGCATTAATTAGTAAAGTAAAAATCACTATGGGCGACCGCTGTGCCTCAGTGGCTATGGTGCTCGGCTGCTGAACAGAAGGACGCCTGCTCGATCCTGGCCGCGGCGGCCGAATTTCGATGGAGGCAAAATTCTAGAGGCCCATGTACACTGTGCAATGCGAGTGCACGTTAAAGAACCCCAGGTGGTCGAAATTTCTGGAGCCCTCCACTACGGCGTCCCTCATAGCCTGAGTCGCTTTGGGACGTTAAACCCCCATACACTAAACAAATCACTGTGCATGCAGAGCCTCGTAGCTTTACTAAAAATGTCCAAGTGCATGGTTATGCAGATATTTAGAGCGTGCATAGACAGCAAATTTTTGAGAATGTACAGCACATGCACTCATCCCTTGTGATAATGGCTGGAATGCTTAGCGTGGTGGTAAAGGCACGGTTTGTATACCAGGTGTCCCAGCTAAATGTAACCAAGCTTTTAAAAAATACGGGGTGTCCTAGCCGTCTGAAACCAAATTAGGGTTATTTAAAGTCGCGTGACCTAGTCTGCAGTATTTTTTCGTTCTTCAAGGTTGACTAATTAGTTAAGCTTAATTAAGTAACTTTTTAATTATTGACTTGAGGAACAAAGTGTCAAAAGAAAAGTTGTAGATCGTTTTGAGAAACGGCTTACTGAGACATTTGCAGCAAAGTAATATTTACGTAAAGTAGTTTTTTTACCGGCCTTTAACCATAACCCGCACAATGATAAAAAGCTTCCACATGACAACTGTGCCACTTCAACGCCCCAAGACGCGCCTTAAGAACAAAAACCGTTTTTTCTGAAGTCCTCTCCTCGATGAGACTTTGGGTGCACATTGCGGCAGAGAAGTGAGCGAGCAGCTGGTCACGTGACAACTTTCTTTTAAAGCCAATAAATGAAGCTACGTAAATCGTAACTTTACGGAAACAGCACTACTAGCGGTTTTTCAAGGTGATCTAAAACTTTGCATTGACACTTTCTTCTTCAAGTCAATAATTAAAAGTTAGCTAATTAAACTTAACCAATGAATTAACTTTGAAAGGCGAAAAAAATACTCAAGACTAGGCCACGCGAATATTAACAGCCCTGAGTTGGTTTTACTGGACTAGGACACTTCGCCTTTTTTAAAAGTTTGGGTACATTTAGCTGGGACACCCGGGCACCAGCAAAGCCAACCGCATGGAATTCTAATTACCGTATAATCTCGTGCAAGGGCCACAGCCGTAAATGGGGTGCACCTCGTTTTGAACTAAATAATTGAGAAAAACATATTTATACGTCTTTTTTTTTAATTTATATATGGACCACACCTTCAAAATTCACACGCCCAATCAAAAAAAAAGTGCGCCCCTTCCATGAGTTTATACAATATCACTACTGAATTTTACACAGAGGTCTATCATTGACACTGATTTTTCTTCCACTGATTTACATGAACAATAACAGTTCAGCTTGTCTTGCAGCCACTGTTTGTGTACTTAGCTTTTTTCTTCAGTGGAGCATTTCATACAATTTGCAGTATGTCTGTTTCATCCGAAGGTTCATTTATTGCTGATCCGTTTTGATGTGTGTATTTGCTAATTTTATGGCATTGGTGCCCATGTACTCTGTTTTGGCAGGTGCAATAGGCACGCTCTTCGACACCACAGAAGCATGCGTCGCAGATGCCACGAAGAGGTGGTTTATGTTCGCGGCGGAGCAGGAAGGGTGCCGGACCGAAAGGCGTCTTGCAGCCTTAATGACTGCATCCAGCACATGAAATGACACTGTTCTGTATAGAAAAATAAATGCATAAAGTAAATGTGCTACCAGAATGTGGCTGTGTATTTTGTAGTGCTCATCTGTTGTCTATAAAGTACAGAACAATATTCCTGACGGATGTGCCGAACATAAAGTATGGGAACATTATTGCAGCTATACAAACTACTGAATTGCTAATCTTGGACTAGGTAGATATGCCTCACTCGTTCATGCAGAATTGCAGCAAGTCTGCTTGCTTCTCTAACGTCAATATCTAC
Organism: Amblyomma mixtum; assembly: GCF_055824585.1. Classification (NCBI taxonomy): domain Eukaryota; kingdom Metazoa; phylum Arthropoda; class Arachnida; order Ixodida; family Ixodidae; genus Amblyomma; species Amblyomma mixtum. The sequence goes on along the minus strand of NC_143015.1, from coordinate 8,297,282 downwards.
TGCCTGTGTACAGGGCTGTTCAATGCAAAAAGTTTTTCTTCTGCCTTTTGTACCTTAGGTTTGTTAATTCTATATCGCAGAAACTTTGATTACAACATTTGCAGGCATCTTTTTGTCCAGTTTATCTGAAAAACACCCTTCACCGAGATACAGGACCTTATGAATGAATTATGAATGTCTGTTGCTGTTTTGTTCAAGTCGCTGCAGATTTCTGGCATTCAGTGCAGCAGTGAGAATAAAAATTGCAACTGCAGATAAGATTCCAGCATAAAAAAAATGCATTAGCAAACTAAGTGTTCTTATAGTTATTGAATTCACGGTGCCTCGCCGCATCTGAATAGTGCTCTGAATGCGGAGCAAAAAAAGAGATGCGTACAGACTTTGGCAATTTTACAAAAATGTGCAATTCTTTAGATGCCTGGTCTGAATAGTACTTTGCACCTTTTTTTGCAGGAGTCTTTTGCAGCAATGCAGTTAGCTGCTATACTGTTGCATTTCACACCATGCTGCCAAGTGGTGATAATGGTGTTTTTTTGAGTCCATCATCTCCTAGAGGGGATTCTATATGTTTGGCAAGTGGTGGCCCCAAACTGCTGTACAGAACACCTCACATAATGGACCAGAGAGCTAGACGAAGCTGCAGTTACAGGAAAAAACAAGGTGCCAGGAAAAAGCTAAAATATCAATTGGCCAACATGATTGGCCTACCATCAAAGAAACGGCTTGGATTTAGCATGGTGTTAGAGTGCAGGCCTTATGATGGCCTAAGGCATTTCCGATGATTGTCCATGCTTGGCGTTCGTTAGAATGGCCAAGGGTTGGCTTGTCACCACATCCAAGCACAAACTCTAATTGGTGTCCAGCATTTTGCCAATTATGGAAGCATTGGCACTGGTGATTTGCCTTGCTTGTACCAATAAAATTTTGCGGCTTGGGTCATCACGAGACGCAACATTTCCTTTCATGTCAGAATAATCAGGTGACTGAAGTAGCGAGACCAAATCTTCACTGACCTCATTGTTTCCGTTTGCATTGCTTTTACCAAGTTATAAAATACAGCCAATTCGCAACGATCAAAAATTGAGCCGGCGTTGGGTGATCGCTGGATCCGCATGACTGCCTCACAATGCTCTCTAATTTATCTTGACTTAGACGAGACTTCAATAAGTATTTAATTAGGCATTGGCTCTCACTTGCGAACACTGCAGCAAAACATCACACAGCTCGAGCGACAGAAATACGTCGTTTGTTCGCAAGCAAGGTGGAGCTCGGCAAGCACGCCGCAACCGGCCGCAACGCACAGAGAACGCATCCGTACAGCCTGTGCGACTGCAGCTCCGCCGCATACATCCGGGACCTGCCTACACTCCCAGCTTAAAAGCAGTGCGTGGCGCGCCCCGCCGTCTTAACACACTGCACAGCAGCGCGCGCACTCTGTGATTTGTAGCGTACGTACGCCCGTAAGACGCTGCGAGATACGTGGCGTTCTGCGCATGCGCATTCGTTTCCCGCAAAGTCGCTGCGTACGTTAACTCATGCGTACGCCCAACTAAAAGTGTCTAATGTTCGTCCGCCGCTCTATCGTTTTTGCCCCAAAGAATTGCCCCAAATATTCGTGTAGTTCTTTTTTTTTCTTGCTATTACCATTTTGAGTGCACCTGTCAGTTCTGCTGTCCTTTATTTTCTCCTCCCTGTGTTTGCCTTTATAGTCTCTTTGACCTAATATAGTTCTTTTTTCTTTTACAAGCAGAATGTACTGCTTACTGAACGTACATGTGTCATTCTATGTACAGAACTTACGAGTTTTTTCTTACAATTTGTTTGATGTCCTATTCCGCCGCCGTCAATGCTGCACTGTAAGAGGAAGCCAGGACCTCTCAAGCTGTCTATACAGCTTTTTCCCTGGCTGTCCTCGCAACACCTAGTTGCGGAAATAAACCTTCAAACCTTCAAACCTAGCTACGTCGTGTTTTTAGTGTTTGTGTCTTTTATCTATTTTATGACCCTTCACATCATTCTGACGTTTGCTGCAGCTGATAGGTGGTGCGAAGATGTGTCTCTATATTACGTGTTTCTTTCAACAAAGGAATCAGTTGTCAGTAGCGGACTCTCCTGCTGCACACCTTTCCTGTGAATGTCTCGTATTTTGCGATAACATTTGTACATAGAACTATATTCAGACTAGCCCAGCAACAAGTGTTGCTTGAGTACCTTTCCATTACATATACTAGTTCTTTCCTGGAGTGTCCAAGTGGGGCTGCAACCAACTAAATCTATAAAAGGTACAAAATTCATAGATTCCTGTTTGTTGCACAACTAGAAAGCGATAAACATCTGCTGACGAGGTTTCCTGATAAACTACTAGCACTTCTTGCAGCACGGGGCGTGTCTGATCCAGCTCACGGCAACCGTAGTGAGCGAGCCGGTACGGAGCACCTTAGTGCTAAAGGAAAGCTGTATAGCTTTCCTTTGTAGCTGTATGGCTGCGCTTGGGTGGATGCCAATGGATGCCAACTCCCTTATTACAAATTTACTCCACCTTGGGGGATTCCCCTAAACATTTGACCAAAATTACAATGTTTTCAGCTAGCATCTTTTCATCTACGAAGTCATTCTTATTTATTGTAGCAGTAAAGCCGATCCCGCTAAAGGAAATAGACGCTTCATAGAAATAATGAAATGCATGCCGATATACCTGCACTATTTAACGTTGAACGGTAATCTGCATGCTGTCAGAGAAGAGTACCTTTATCCTTTTCAAGAAGCGTCCGCCGCGGTGGCACAGTGTTATGGTGCTCGGCTGTTGACCCGAAAGACGGCGGTTCGATCCCGGCTGCGCCGGTCGAATTTCGATGGGGGCGAAATTCTAGAGGCCCGGGTTCTGTGCGATGTCAGTGCACGTTAAAGAACCTCAGGTGGTAGAAATTTTCGGAGCCCTTTAGTACGGCGTCTCTGTTAGCCGGAGTCGCTTTGGGACGTCAAACACTAAACCTAATCTTTGCACGAAGCTAGCCACAAAAATAAAAAAGATTAAAAAACGCTTTCCGAAGTTAACCAGAAAGGCAGAACGCATGGTGTGCTTATCAGTGTTCCCAAAAGCGACGTCCCCGTAAGCGACGTCCCCGTAACCGACGATGACTATCAGTGACACGGGCGGCAGCGGCGGTGGTGGAAGGACGCTTGCCTTATCTGCTCTTTTTTGCCTATCCAGACTTCACCTGAAAACTGCTGCCGTGGCTGCGGATCTGCCCCGTGACTGAGGTCACTGACATCGTGGAAGTGTTGTCGCGTTTCCGGTTGCCGGAATTGCAAGTAGGCACATGGGTGGCAGCAGCGGTGGTGGAAAGACGCTTGGCTTATCTGCTCTTCTTTGCCTATCCAGTTTAATAAATTCGTTTATTTTTATATTTTTTGCTGTCCTTAACACCTCCCGCCTCAGCCCCCATCGAAGGCCACCAGGGACCAATGTCCGTAGCGCAAAGCATCATGCTGGGCAGCCTTCGAGGGCACTAACACGCCGCGATAGCCAATTCGAGACGCCGCGAGCGCTAAGAGAGGAAGGCACGTATGCCTGCTGCTTATCGGCAGTAGTGCCGGTTAGTAAAGGAGAGGGAGGGGTCAGAAAGGGGCCCCATCCTCCGGTCCTTCTGAAGGCCGTCATCTGTTGGTGTCGGCCAAAGGCCTGACCCCCGCTGCAGGCAGCGAAGTGTTAATAATTTGAAGTCGTTTTGGACAAAACCAAGGCTCTTCAAGATATGTACAGAAGCGGGCGCCCAGACACTCCGGTATGAGATAGTGACCGCGGATAGCAGCGGCTTCGTGCTTGCCGCGAGTTGTTTTATACGTTCAGGGATCGCATATTTGACAGCTTTGATGTCGTGTGCGCCTAAGCAAGCATTACCCTCTACCCCCCCCCCCCCCCCCCCGACTTGGCCATCCAAAAGAACTGTCTGGCCCTCATTTGTGAGGACCAGATCAGGGATGCGTGTGCCCTGACGGGTGGATTAGTGAGGTTCTAGGTCGACATGGAACCCGAGCTCACGAGCTCGCTTTCCCACATAGCGGACGATGCTATCGTGACGGGACGTGCTCGATTGATAAGTTCGGTGACAAATTTGTGTCACGTGTCCAAGTGTCTCCGCACTAGAACAGCCAGCTCTGCAGTTGATTGCAACGTCCTTGCCCCGCTTGGTACGGGCAAGGACTGGCATCGCATTGAAGCAGAACTTTACTACATTTATGAAGTCCCGTCCGCTCAACAAATGCGTGCCCTCCCGGATCCAGGTGTTCGAACCCTCAGCATTCGCAGCCTCCCTTAACGATGCACCATCAGCGCTAGAGTAGAGCTGGCTGTGCCAAAAGGAACGCAGCTGCTTATTCGTACCCAAGACTGCCACGTTGTACTGGGCCATTTTTGGGCTCTGGAAGACAAGTCCACAAGGTACGGCAGCTCCGCCGGTCCCTTGCAGGAGTCGTTCGTTGAATCCTGCAATGAGGTCAAGCGCTTAACTCGCAAGCACGGCAACGTAGCCCTGAAAGACATTATCCCCAGCCCCCCATCATTATTTGCTGCATGGAAAATCGAGTGTGTTGCATCATGTGGCAGGCGTAACCAGCGTCGCACTGCGGCTCGGGTGGATTTGTTTACTTTTATGAGTAATTTTTCTGATACTGGACCGAGCATAACTCGGTGCATCAGTCGCGGTAGCAGGTATGTGCGGAGCACGACCAGGCGCTGCTGTGGTTTCAGAGGTGCCACGCTGACCCGTTGTAACAACAACTTTAGTTCTGTGGTGATATCCGCCGGTGATATCCCGCAGGGGGAGGAGCTCAGGCCCAGGTAACGCCAGGTTATCTCCGCTGCCGCCTTTGATATCCATTCACCACCGATGTTAAACTGCCGGTCAGTGTCAATTTTTGTTATCTTCCGCTTGGCGTCAGGTGTGTAGGCTACCGTTAAGCTCTTGGTAGCATTGATTACTAAACATCTAGGAGCCAGGTTGGCAAACAGGTCATTCACTTGATCTTGGAGGCCTGCTGGCGTTGATGCCATGATTATTAAGTCGTCAGCACTGACCGTCAATGCTCCACTCCTGAAGCCGATGTCAGGCGGGAAAGTCTCTAACCATTCATCAAGCACCAAGCTGAAAAGCATCGGTGACAAGGGGTCGCCCTGTCTTACACCTCTTATCGGCTGGGCGCAACGCGGGGACCCTTGAAAGGTTAGTGCCGTTTCCGCCCCATCGTAGAAGTCTCTGATGTAACGAAGGAAGGGCTCATCCAGAGATTTCCTCGTGAGGCCTTCTAAGATTGCTGCTTTGGTGGCCCTATCGAAGGCTTTTGCAATGTCCAGTGTCGCCATATACAATGGCCGGTAACGGCGCCTAGCCTCATAGATAGCGCGGGCTAGTAGATGTACATTCTCGACGAACCCGTTCAACGGCATAAAGGCGCGTTGTGTCATGTCCACTGGAACAGCCCCCTGAAGTCTAAGTATCAACACCTTGTGAAACAGCCGCACCAGGATAGGGGCAACCGTGATCGACCTATACTCCACCGATTCCCTTGCATTTTTCTTCTTTGGAATAAAGATCGTGCGAGCACCTTTTAAGCAGACGGGGAGTCTTCCCAGAAGCATCAAAAGTGACAAGATGACTTTGAGCACCAGTATTGGGACGCCACGAAGGTCCTTTGCCGTGAGCCCATCAGGAGCAGGGGCAGAGCTTAACCTTGACATTGCCGCCTTTATCTCGCTTCATGTTACTGGCTGAAAGATTGAGCTCATGGTTGAAAAACAGCGCACAAAAGACTAGACACAAGAGTAAAGGCGACGACAGGACAAGCGCTGAACTCACAACTAAGGCTTTATTGCGAAAACCTGGTTATATAAAAAAGGCATAATACATGAAGACAAAATTGAACAAACAAAACTATGACAATGATAAAACTAGCATGCGCCCGAAGCCCAAAATCTGCCAAGAAACGTGATCTCGTTATCACTTAAAGTAATCCAAGGTTTGCTAACGCAGCCCCGTTGCTCCGTTGCGATGAAGTATGCTTCTGCTACTTCCCGCGTGGTTTGTACTCTGTGAGAATACAACACCTTTGCTTGACTTAACAAAGCAGTGCACTTTTTCTTCTTGTTTTTAATCACTGCGCACCCCTTACAATGAGTAACAAGATTAGACTAGTCATTGCCTTTATCTAAATTGTTGTTGTGTTCTTGCAAACGCTTGTTCAAGCAACGGCCGGTCTGTCCGATGTAGCGGGCTCCGCAGGAAAGGGGAAAGCTGTAGACGACACACGTGCGGCAGTTGACGAACGGATCCGTGTGCGCGACACCGCATACCTTTTTTCTTTTTCCACACTTTCTTCCTTTCTATCGCAGAACACACTTGTTTAAGCTTGACAGGAGCAGACAGCAATACATCAACGTTGAACCTTTTTCCTACATTTTTCAGTTCGTGGGAGACCTGGTGCAAATATGGCACAGCTGAGGTGCTTTTCTTTTCTTTTTCCGGACTGTTGAGTGGTGCATTCAGGGCCATCTGTATTATGCCTTCCTTATATACCCAGGTTTTCGCAATAAAGCCTTAGTTGTGAGTTCAGCGCTTGTCCTGTCATCGCCTTTACTCTTGTGTCTAGTCTTTTGTGCGCTGTTTTTCAACCATGAACCTATACAAACTCGCCCAACTTAACGTTCTACTAAGTCATATTTCTTGTGCAACGGGCTCTATTTACGTTCCTAACCTTTCCTTTAATAACCCTGCTGTGCTCGCCCCACTCATCGCCGTCTGCGTCTGCCAAGCCAGGAAGGCCTCCTGGTTTGTAAAACTCGGATGCGTTCCTCCGGAGCTTCTATCAGCCTTCGGGTTCTTGAAGCCTTCTCCAGGATACAGCAGAAAGGTGTGCCGTATCCTCGCCTCGGAGTCGTGGCGGCAAGCCCGTCATTTTAAGAAATGCCTGCGGGTCTCCTGTGGGGTCACCGACAGTCGGCAAACCACTGGTCGCTCGTACCGCCATTGGTGTGCCACCTCTGACCGACTCGCTGAGTTTCTTTGGAACGTCGTACGACCGCAACTACCGAGCAAGAAGAAAAGAAGTGGCTTTCAAGAAGGCAAGGTTTTGAATTTTGCTGAGCAACAGATCCCACCTGACATTAGCAACGTGCTTAAGCTGGGTCCTAAGCATGCCTTTGAGCCTAAGCTAGACGGGCCGGGAAAGCTAGCTATGTCAAGGTCCATCGCAAGGAAAGCAGAAGAAAGTGAAAGGGTTCGCTGCATCACCGAATGTCTTGAAGTTTTAGAGCGCACAAAGGGGAATACTAATAAGCCAAGTCCGATCAACGCGATAGCAAATTGGATGCACTCCAAGGACCTGAGGGTCATCCTTTCAGACAAAGAAGGATACCTCACCAATCTTTCCGAAGCTCAATTCCAGGAAAAAGCATTGGCAGCTGTTACGAAAAACTTTGATGTAGCTCCATTGAAAGAAGCGAGGGTAAAGAAGGAAGCTGTTAATCTTCTCAAGGAACTTGGACTTGAGCGGTTATGCACACAGGTCAATAAATGCAAGAAGCTGCATTTGGCAGTGTTTTTCACCGCAAAAAACACATAAGGCGGACGTCCCATTTAGGGCTATCGTGTCAGAGAGGGACACTTGGCAGCACCAGGTGTTAGTTTTCCTGCAAAGACACCTTTCCTCTCTGCACCTTTGTGACCCTTTAAAGATCGCCAACTCAGATGCTTTAGTAACCTTCCTAAAAGACCACAACCCCCGCAACTGTGTTGCCTTCAGCATTGACGTCACCGACCTTTACTACAGCCTTCCGCACGACACCCTGCTTAAGCGGATGAAGATGTTCATCACAGAAGAGAAATACGAAATGGTTTTCTCCAACAACACAGGACTGAGCGCTGAAAGTTTCCTTGAGCTTTTGCGGTTTTACCTACGTTCCGCCTTCGTAGGCTGGGAGGGCAAGCTCTACTCGCAGAAAGCTGGAGTATGCATTGGGTCCAGCGTTGCTACCGTGTCTGATGTATGTGGACAGGGACCTTGAAAAGAACTTGACAAGACTGCATCACACCACCGTTAGGTATGTGGACGATTATCTGGTTTTCACTGAACGCGATCGGTTCGAGGCGAGTGTGGTTGCCATCGTCAAAGTGTTTAAAGAGTGCGGGTCTGGATTGCTCTTCACTTTCGAGTTGCCCGTAAGCGATGAACTACAGTATTTAGATTTGCAACTGCGGTTCGCCCGTGAGCATGTCTGCTGGAAATACAACCCAAGGTCTGTAAAGCCATTGCTGAGTTCTCAATCGGGGCACTCAAAATTGGTGAAGAATTGCATTGTAAGTTCTTGCCTGAGGTATGCATTGATAAAATCCTGCCACCGCGGTGTTGCTGACAGTTTCCGATCACAACTCATGAGGATAAAGAATGCCGGTTACCGAGATGCAATGGTGAACGAGGCTTGCTCAAGATTATTTAAGTGCTTCAAGCGACAGATGGCCCTGAATACACCACTCAACAGTCCGGAGAAAGAAAAGAAAAGCACCTCAGTTGTGCCATATTTGCACCAGGTCTCCCACGGACTGAAAAATGTAGGAAAAAGGTTCAACGTTGATGTATTGCTGTCTGCTCCTGTCAAGCTTAAACAAGTGTGTGCTGCGATAGAAAGGAAGAAAGTGTGGAAAAAGAAAAAAGGTTGCGGTGTCGCGCACACGGATCCGTTCGTCAACTGCCGCACGTGTGTCGTCTACAGCTTTCCCCTTTCCTGCGGAGCCCGCTACATCGGACAGACCGGCCGTTGCTTGAACAAGCGCTTGCAAGAACACAGCAACAATTTAGATAAAGGCAATGACCAATCTTATCTTGTTACTCATTGTAAGGGGTGCGCAGTGATGAAAAACAAGAAGAAAAAGTGCACTGCTTTGTTAAGTCAAGCAAAGGTGTTGTATTCTAACAGAGATCAAACCACGCGGGAAGTAGCAGAAGCATACTTCATCGCAACGGAGCAACGGGGCTGCGTTAGCAAACCTTCGATTGCTTTAAGTGATAACGAGATCACGTTTCTTGGCAGATTTTGGGCTTCGGGCGCACGCTAGTTTTATCATTGTCATAGTTTTGTTTGTTCAATGTCGTCTTCATGTATTATGCCTTCCTTATATACCCAGGTTTTCGCAATAAAGCCTTAGTTGTGAGTTCAGCGCTTGTCCTGTCGTCGCCTTTACTCTTGTGTCTAGTCATTTGTGCGCTGTTTTTCAACCATGAACCTATACCAACTCGCCCAACTTAACGTTATAATATGAAAGATTGAGATCTTCTCTTGACTGGTTGTCTGAGTAGTTCCAAAAGTGGAAGCAGGCGGCTCCGTTTTTCATAATCGTCTTCCAACAACCGAGAAATTTGGCAACATCTTCCACTCCAGCCTGTTTCGCACCGTCGAGCACTTTCCTTGCGCACCGCCCCTAGCACTTAAATTCTTCTTGTAGCTTGTCATATTCCCGGCGCCATTTCTTTCGTTTACTCAAGTTCTTCGTCTTGCACTGCGGTTTTCTTCTTGCTGTCCTTGATAATTCGGCCAGGAAGAAGTAGTGACGCGTTAAAGGTTACAGAGATGTCCTGGTTTTCTAAGTAGAGTTTCGCTATTATCCACAGTGTGTCAGCCCCGAATGAACGGGGGCAGGGCCTGTTAACTAACGAACACAGTTCCTCCAGAATCCGATCGTGGTCTGGGAACTTCTTCGGTTTCAGAGAGTAGAACCAGAATTTCTATGTTACTGTTAGCGTCGGATGGCCGAGGTAGTGGGTCAGTCTGTTTAGCCAAGAGATCTTTAACAAGTTTCTTATAGGTTTCCTGGCGCCGGTGGAATTTCAAACTAGCGAAAGTTCCATGTCTGAAAAAAGCGTGTAGTCTCTCCTTCATTTTGTATATGTGTACATTCTCCTCTTTGGCTTGTTTCAGAATCTGTGCTTCTCTAAGCGCGCCAGCCGATAATTTTCTTCTAGTAGCCATCATGGCTTTACTTTACTCACAACAAGGTCAGCGTTGTACGCATCTAAATGGGCCCTCTTCCGATGTAGGCTAAGTCCTAACTTTGTGGAAAAGGACCTCCCACAATATATGCATGCGTTGTAAGTTACCTCAGTTGCCGAGTCGTCAGAATCTGTGCTCAAGATTTTTCTCAGCCCCCTAAGCCGGTACTGCCTAGCAGTAGATGGGCCTTGAGCATAGGCCTGCGCATCGTTGAACACCACATCACCTCCTTCACTACATGAACTAGATTGCATCCTGCGCCTAGCACAAGGACGCCTAGTCACAACACTGTCTTCAACAGCTATATCACTAGCAGTGTGTTCCGAGACACCACCTTCGCTACTTGTAGTGGATAACATCCTGCGCCTAGCGCTAGGACGTTTAGGCACCAGAACATCGCTATCAGATGACTGGAACTCTGACCCGGATCCAGGCGCCACGGGAGACAACCCACGATGCAAAGGGGAGGAATGGACGCGAGGAGATGACTTAGTGAAGGCGGAATGGACCTCTCCCCCACAGAGCTCTGTGTTGGATCACCCAAAACAACCTCCGAAACACCAACAGTCTCCCGATCATTTGGAGCGACTGTATCGTAATTATCCCTCGTTGAGCCAGCAGGCAGTGTCCCGAAAATCGTGTCTGCCGGGACGGGGGCCCGAAAAAGCATGTCTTCCAGGGTGGGAGCAATCAAAACCGCGTCTGGCGGGGCGGCAGCCGCGAAAACCATGTCTGCCGGGTCGGGAGCCTTTCAAAAGGCGTGGCAAAGCCCCCCAGCAACGCCCTGCAGAACGTGCTCAATGACAGGCGGAACAGAGCCCCCCACATCGTGATCCGAACACGCAGGAAACCTCTCACACAACTCACCAGGCAGGGTAGCACGCTAAACCACCGCGGGGCCAGGATCATTTCTGATCGCGCCATCCTGTCCCGCAGTTCGTGCACCCACACCCGAGTGGTGTGTGTCGGGGTACTCAGAGGGCTTCCCTCGCTGGCTACTCGCACGCCGAATCACTGTGGAACCCGGACTATTAAGTTTGGTGCGGTCCGGGCACACAGTTCGTGCTTTCACCAGGATTTCTGCCCCCCTTTCCACCCTCGGCTCTGACACCTCTCCCCGGATAGGACTGGCACCGTCCCCCAGATCCGTCTCAAGGACACCATCCTCGGGCACTGAACTCGTCGTGGCATCGAGGTCGTGCATCTTGAGCTCTCCGTTGGCTGAAGCCCTCCGCGCCCTTTTCATGTACTCAGACTGGTCTGCGTAAGTCGTTCCAGTCACAACTGGGACCTCTAGGGTCATTTTCAGGTCAACGCTCATCTCCATTCGCTAAACTCCTAGTTTCAGGCGGGTCTTGGCCCTAGTCATCATCGGTTCATCATCGGTCATCATCGGTGGCTGTGTTCTTCATCCAGCCAGTTGTGCACATGAAAGCCCAGAATGGCCTGCACCAGATCGCTTCGGGATGGGACCACGGTCCTCATCTTTGGAGGTTCCTGCATCCTCCCAGTGGCGCACCGTTCCGCCAAAAGCTCGTTTCGATTTCAGACGGGCCTTTGCTCTTGTGAACATCTGTTCATCATCGTCAACATCGGTCATCATTGATGACTGTGTTCTGCGGCCAGCCAGTGGTGCACATGAAGGCCCAGCATGGCTTGCACCCGATCGATTCAGGATGGGACCACGCCCCTCATCTTTGGAGGTTCCTGCACCCTCCCGGTGGCACCCCGTTCCACCAAAAGCTCGTTTCGATTGCTCATCTTTATGCATTTTCCCGACATGAATACGGAGACCTTCCTCCGAGCCGAAGGTTTTGTCGCAACGCTGCACTTGGCAGCAGGAGCCCTAGAGCTCCCTCCAACAACAGAGGGCCCATCCCTCACATCGCACTCTCCAATTCTTGGAGCGCCCGCCGCAAAATCTGCGCTGCTACTACCGCCGCTGCCACCGTGTTGTGTGATTTGCTCAGTGCTGTTTGCTATACATGCCTTGTGTCTGAGTGCTTCGGTGCGCCTCTCGACCATTGGTCATGGCAAACACATGCCAGTCATACGATAAGCCCCTGCCAGATGACGGACGCATCCTGAATTGCAGCGAAGGTGAGTCCTCTTACCATATTGGTAGTTGTTCTGGATGGTCAGAGTCAACTTTTAAGGCCAAAGGCGAGAGCGGCCGCATTGCATGATGATATGGTTCACTTTATTTCAGAAAAGTGCAAACACTCTTTAGAATAAGCCACAGGCCAAAAGCTAAAGGAAATAGCTTGAAGATGCCTGTGGCTCAACTAAAAGCCATTACAAAAAAATAAATAAAATAAACACATATATACAACGGTGGCAGGTCGCATACTAGCACACTATAGCAAAGAACTTATAAATAAAAGAGATTTTTATACAGAGAAAGCAGTTTTCAAACTAGCAAAAAATTATAACCAAACAAAATGCATTTGAAAGTGACACACTGGTAAGTCGATGACAAACGGGAAAAGGACACCGATACATACATAAACTACAATATATAGCAAGAAGTTATTTAATACTACTTACAAAGTGCACTTTTAAATCATCCAGTCGGTGGTTATACATGCTAAGCTGGTTAGATTCGTAGCTGTTTAGAACATGAGGTATAAGGAAATGAAGTGCTTGTTTGCCATAATTTGTTCTAGCGCGTGGAAGTGTCCATTTCTCAGTGGATCGGGTTTGAACATACTTTTCTATGGGCTTTAACGTTGCGATATTAAGCAAAAGTTACATATTGATGATGAAGAAAACTTCAGGTAGCATAATAGGCGGTACATGAGAAAAACATTTACGCGAATTACTTCAGGCTGAGTAAACAACTCAGCCGTATGGGCAGTAAAACTGACTTGTGCGATAATCCTGATAGTTTTCTTTTGAAGAATTAAAATTTGTTGGAGATTCGTTTTAGATATGGTAGCCCAAACTATGTGGCAATAGTTAATGCGTGATTGGAATAGGCCATGGCGATGTGTAGCCTGCCGTCCATCAAAATCCAAATGTGGGGACAAAGCGAGCACGGACTCTGAGCTAACTATCTTCCTGGCAGATATAACTCGGAGGCTCGATGCTCTGGCAGTACTGCCAACTCAAGTTGGGGAGATCAAGGATTCCATTGAGTTATTGTTCCAGAAGTATGATGACATCCTGAACGGGCAGATTAAACAAGAGAAAGACATCAGTAGCTTGTGCAGACGTGTAGACAAGTTAGAAACTGCCTGCACTTCAGGCGATATTCAGCAGCTGAAAGCGACTGTAAATCATCTCCAGTTTCTTAGCAGGAAGCTAAACTTAGAAGTTCACGGCATCCAAGTTACGCCGAACGAGGACTTGCTGTCTAAGTTGAACAATGTAGCCAAGACTGTAGACTTGCCAGAGCTTACAGGCAACGACATCTGCTCAATTCATAGACTTCAATCTTAACTAAATAATGTGCCTGGAATTATTGTGCGTTTTTCCCAACAGCCAACCCGTAATAGGTGGCTGGAAAAGCGGAAACCCGTTAGAAATGCTTCATCTGGTGTTTCCTTCACTGAAAACTTGACGCACCAAACAGAGAGTTGCTCCACTGTGCAAAGAGTGGACAGAGAACAATGATTACCGTTTTTCCTGGCATTGCAATGCAATGGGAAGGTTCTTGTAAGGAAAAGAGAGGGCGATAGAGCCGTTGTCATTCGTTGTGCTGCTGACTTCGATAAGCTCTGAAACGATTTGACTTCCCAGTGCCTCCTGATGTTTCTTTTGATTTTCCATTCATCATGCTTCCCTTCTCAAGTGAGCAAGGAGATGTTATAAACCTTAAAAACTTATATAATACTAATGACCAAAAATGCTGTAGTTGTATTGATTTTAATCTTAGATCGGGTAGAAATAAGCAGGAGAACTTGATTATTTTTTTAGTGAGGCGCAAATACGCTTTGATGTTGTGATGTTTTCATAAGCGCGGTTTGCCTCTGAAGAGGACGTGTTTGCATTTCCAGCGTGTAAATCTTACTACATGAATGGCACAAGAACGAGGGGTGGTGGCGTCGCATTGTTGACCTCAAACTCAATACATTCTGAACTTATGTGCGAATTTTGCTTCATCACTCCTTTTTGCTTTATCACTCCTTGCTGTTAGATGTGGTACTTCTGTTTGTTGTGTTTGTTACCGCCCTCGTTGTGTTTGTTACCGCCCTCGTTTCTTTTTTATACTGTTTTTTAGAAGTTGTGAGTCAGAAAATACGCACTAATTATAGGTGGTGACTTCGACATCAACATGCTAGCTTATACCAGTGCTAATACAGAACTAGAATCATTGCTAAACTGTCATTCCTGTCAAAAGTACATAACGTCGCCCACGCGAATCACTCCACAATCAGCAACACTTCTAGATCTGTTTATGAGCAATTAAGATCCTTCTCTTGTTAGAGCTGGCACTTTAATTAACGATATTTGCGACCACTTGCCGGTATTGTTATTCGTCAGACAAGTTCATAATACACTTAACCAACTGCATTCGGAATATCCCTACGGACTCATAACTCCTGAAACGCTATCTGCTTTTAGAGACTGCTTAAGCAGAGTAATCTGGAGCGTTTTGTTTGCAGACAGCGACCCCAGCTTAGCTTACAATTTATTTATGGAAAAGTTCTCTGAAATATATTTTGCGTGTTTCCCGATCAAGACGTTTAAAACATGCAAAAAAAGTCGGAAACCATGTGTAAATAAAGAAAGTCTTAAGCTTGTAAAACATCGGGATAAACTGTTCAAGAGATTAATAGTCAGTAAATCCCCGAAGCCCTCACGGAACTCAAGAAATACAGAAATTTTCTCACTAAACACCTTCGTGATGCAAAAAAAGCAGTATTATTCTAATCTGTTCAACTCAAGACAAGAACGCACAGACAATGTTTGGAAGGCACTTAACATTGTAATTAATAGTGCACCAGCCGCCGCGGTGGCTCAGTGGTTATGGTGCTCGGCTGCTGACCCGAAAGACGCGGCTTCGATCCCGGCCGCGGCGGTTGAATTTCTTTGGGGGAGAAATTCTAGAGGGCCGTGTACTGTGCGATGTAAGTGCTCCTTAAAGAACCCCAGGTGGTCGAAATTTCCGGAGCCCTCCACTACGGCGTCTCTCATAGCCTTAGTCGCTTTGGGACGTTAAACCTCATAAACCAAACCTAACAGTGCACCAGAAGCGGTAACTCATATAGTTAAGGATGGGACAGAAATTCAAGGCACTGAGTTAGCCAACGCATTCAATGACTTCTTTCTGTCAGTTGGTGATCATACCACCAGCACTTCTGACCTAATATATATGAATGACCGAAGTAATTCAACCATTTTTCTATAGCCAGTCTGAAATAGTGAGCTTGTAGCCACATTCTTAGCCTTGAGCAATAGTAGAGTCACGGACGCGGGAAATATTCAAATGAAGCCTGTAAACCACGTAATTCATTTACTAGCACCTTGTCTTACCCATATTTTCAATGTTTGTCGGCGGGAATTTTTCCGCAAAGCATGCAAATCGCAAAAGTAAAAGTTGTATTTAAGAAAGGTAATAGAAATTAGTTGTCCAATTACCGTCCGATATCGATTTTACCTTTGTTTTCTAAGGGTTTGGAGAAAATAATTTTGAAACACCTGACTTCTTTCATTGACCTCTTTAACTTGATCAGCTCCTCAGAGTATGGTTTTAGCAAAAACAAATCTGCTGAGCTCGCACTACTTGAGCAAAAGGAATTTATTTTAGCAAAATTTGAATGCAGGATTATGGTACTTCGGCTTTTTCTGGATTTTTCGAAAGCCTTCAATGTAAATAATCATGAACTTCTGCTAAAAAAAATCTCAATGGCATAAGGTGCATCGCGAACAAATCAATTATGTCTAACTTGCAATACCGTTCTCAATTTGTCGTTATTGAAGGAGAACATTCCTGAATAAAATCTGTTAAAACAGGTGTGCCGCATTGATAGTGAAGGTTCCAAATGCGTCAGCACGCCGTCTGTTAATCTGTCGAAAAAAGAAATGATGTTCCTGAGGCGTGGCGTTGCTGCTGCGCATGTGTGAGTTCAGCTGTTTTGAGATGTCATATATTGATTGTTTTTCGATTGAACGGCAGTTGAAGACTAGTAGTGTCTGTCCTGTGTATTTGTGTTCTTGTCCCGTATGTTCACTAAGCGCTAGCAAATATGAATGCAAGGAAGCATACTGAGGCCTTTTCTATTCATCATTTATATCAATGAGATAGACCGCATCGATGTAACGGCTGATCATATATTCTATGCTGATAATACGAGTTTGTTCTTTTCAGGTGAATCATGTGCAGATTTAGCTAGTCGAGCAAATAGCGCACTGTCCAAAATTTATGTATGGGCACAAATGAACTGCCTAAAAGTTAACAGTAATAAAACGAAGGCTGTTTTATTTCACCCCCGCCGTACACAAGTGCAGTTGCCTCCTATTTTGTTAACTAACTCTGAAATTGAAGTAGCCAAAAACTTCAAATCACTGGGCGTATACTTTTCACAAAACATGACATATTGGATCATCACGTGAACTATATTATTATTAAACTATCGAGGGCAACTGGCATTATGCGCCGCCACGGCCACTTCTTCCCTACCTCTGTTAACATACTCATGTATAATCCTTTTTTTTTCTTCTTTATTAAGTTACGAATTTCTTCTGTGGTCAACAACAGCTGGAAATATTAGTAAACCATCCGTCTTACAAAAAAAGAGATTGACGCCTATCCTGTAAAGTCCCTTATCGCTATCACACTGCTGGTTTATTCAAGCAGCACCAAATAATTCCGGTTTCGTCAATGTATGACTACAAGCTATGTCGTATGTATAAACTCTGTTTAGTGAAAAATAATGATGCCATACAAGCTTAGCCCAGCTAGCGGAAAACTTCCCTGTTTATAATGTTCGCCACCCCGAAATGTGGTATGCCGCCAAATGCAGAACAAACTATGGAAACTATGAAATTTCTACTGCCCACACTTCTAAATCACGTATTAAAAGAAGCTAATATTGACATATCTGCCATATCACCAAAGAAACTGCGTTAAATGTTTGTATAATGATGCCATACAGTGACTTTTTTTCCCCTGATGATTTCCAGTTCTTGGCGATTTTGCTTAACTCATGTATGTGTTATGTACAAGTGCATTGTACTTCCTTAGCCGCACGCTTCTACGCTGCGCCATGCGCTAGGGGGTCAGGGCTCCTCAAGCTGTTTCTCACAGCTTTTACCTGCCCTCCTCGTAACTTTTTTGGTTGCGGAATAAAATTTGATTTGATTTGATTAGATAATTTTCCTTACTCCGAGCGATGAAGCAGCCGATAACGCCGGCCGTGGTCTAAGCTGGCAGCCGAGGTACTCTAGCGAGGAAAGTTAGCACACTCGTTTCGAACTGGGCGCTGCATTCATTGCGACATGTCACCAGCGCACGATTCACTCACGCCATATTTCCGGCGCTGCTCGTGCGCTCAGCTTCTATTGCGTGCGGGAAAAAGCGTTGGATTTTTCGAGCTGCAGACCTCTAGAAATTGAATTTTTCAACTGATATGACATCGTCTTGTTCAGGGCATCAAACTCCCAAGTGGGCCTGCAGCTACGATAATTAAAAAATTAATTTTTGGTTTTTTGTTGATTACTTGGATAATTAGAGGGGTTTTGCAGCATACTGTGTCCGCCAGGGCTGAGAGTGTGATCTTACACCTTTTTTCTTGCTATATTGAACCCAATATTTGCAAGAATTTTTTGGAAATGTACGCTGAAACACCTAGCATACTCGACACTCCGCACGCCCATTATCAAGACATGTAGGGAGAAAACTAAATGGCATGTAGATTTGGCTATGCCAAGATAATTCAGTCTACAACTACCCTCGATCAGTGGAAAACTATGCTGCTCAGCAAAAATTCGACCGTCCGGACGAAGATAGCGGACAAGGCCGAGGTTGCAGCAAAGCCTTCGGTGTCTTCGAGGGAACATCAAGGACGAAGATTCCCAATAAATGTTTTCTTTCTCTCCATCTCATCGGGTGCATGAAACATCTGCACTTGTGTCATCCCTGCCGTCCGTGTTCCGTAGAAAGCCTGCCCTCTCTCACATAGGATGCGTGGCACTATCGCACAGAAAGATTTGTGATCCCGACAAAAGCCGACGACTAAACGTAAACATTGTTCAGATGCTTCGTCTCGGTCGTTGCCATGTGGCTGCTGATAATATTAACAATGACAGCAGTAATGTCAAGAGCACACCTTTTTCTACCATGTATGCAACCTTGAAGACACCTGGAT
This sequence comes from Amblyomma mixtum, assembly GCF_055824585.1. NCBI lineage: Eukaryota > Metazoa > Arthropoda > Arachnida > Ixodida > Ixodidae > Amblyomma > Amblyomma mixtum. The sequence continues at coordinate 8,278,931 of NC_143015.1, read as the reverse complement.
ACTATAGAAATAGAGGTCACATTTACAATTAAGCGTATTCAGAAATAGTTATTTTGATGCAACGGTGTTAGCGAAGAGTAAGCACTGTAAATGATGTTTTCATGGAGGGTATCACCGAAGTACTGAGTTTATTGTTCTTTTTAAGTATCATGCATATGCTGCTATTGCTGAGGTCAAGAACACCTTTCAATCACGTTTTGGTGTGAAATTTGAGAAAAAAGCCACCACTTTGCAAGGAACGTCTAACGAGGATGATGAGATTTCTATCTGTCTTAGCAAAGCTGCTCTCTCAGAGAATATAAATTTTTCAAGACCACAATAAAGCGAAGACCACCACGTGTCATGTCGTTTATTCAGTGCCACTTGTCCGCCTCGCCTTTGAAGCTCTCATTTGCTTTCTTCTGCTGTCGCGCTGCACGTAAAACAAGTGCACAGACTGCACAGGAGATGTACATAGACACAAGAGGGCAGTCTGTAGAGAGGCACATAGTTTTCGCTCACCACCTTATAATAGTCGGCATTCGTAACGTGTGCGAATGGCATTTTTCACATGTCTCATTTAGCTGTAAAAAAAGAGCAGAAAACAAACAAAATGCTCATGTGTGCTTTCTCTTAAGAGGAAAAGCACAGGCGGACATCCCTGTAGCACAGCCTTCTGAAGAGGTTATGGATAGGAGGCTAAGGCCACTTCTCCATAAGTTTCCAAGGTTCACACAGGGCTTCGGGCCATCGATGAATGCAATGAAAACATCCACGCGGCTGTTAGCCATAGCCAGAGAGCTAGGCAAGCCGTTTCTGAGTACGAGTAGCAGTTTCTATTACAGCATCGCAGTCAGTCAGCCACTCCGCAACATGAGTTTGCAAGAAAGTGAACCAGTTAGCATCTCTATGCTGCCATTTTTGCACTTCAAAACTGTGAGAATCTGCAGTTCACGGTATAATGTCTCCACGGTTGGTCCATGCGCGATGTGTTTCTCTGTCCTCCACAACGGCACAAAACATCACACTTGTTCGAGATGGCAACAGGATCGAACTTAGCACAACCAGCAATAATGAAGGTTGTCACACAAAGCTTTTGCCTCAGTATTTCGGGCTACCTGCCACACAAACTTTGACTGCTTGCTTGTAGTGTTGAGCAACGTCTAATCTGGAGACGTTAATGAAAGTGGCCAGGAGCAGCCGTTGGGGTGCCACTTTCTCGGCAGGCAGGGTGGCCTTGTGCGTAATCCTTGGTGAAGCTGCAATGCACCTAGATATGATGGCCCAGTACACATACTGGGGTGTCATGTGGGAGCTGGGGCTGTTGAAACATGTCGTAGTGATCTCCAAGCCGGTGCCAAGAACTGCACGTTCGACGCTGCTTTCGAGTGCAGCCAACCAGCTACAGCCCGGCGGTCCACTAGGCTTAGCTGACCAGAATCTGGCCTCAGTGGGTCCTCGTTGTGACCTGCGTCTAGGCCATCCATGCACTGCGGGCGGGATGAGTACTCCCAGAAAATGGAGCGCGATGGCTCGTTACGATGTTGCCTGCAGAATAAGAAGCATTTATTTATTTATTTATTTATTTATTTATTTATTTATTTATTTATTCAAAATACCCCCAAAGACCCTCATTTGAGGGTATTACATGGGGGGGGGGGGAGTAAGTACAAAGCATTGTTATAAGGTTAAAAATATTGCACTAAAATAAAATAGAAATCACAAAATATTAATCATAAATAGGCATTCACAGAAAGGGTCGCAACAATGCACATAACAGCAAAATTTGAGCATAAATAACAGCACCGCTAGAAAAAGAAAAAGACGACACTGGAAAAGGTGCGCTGAAGTACAAAACAAAAATTATAAAATAAAAAGAAGACAAGGCAGAAGAAAAGAACGCTAAAAAAATACCTTTTTAGTTGTTGAAACATGAGTGCATAAGATGTTGGAATTTATTTAGATCAGATTCTGTGGCAATTTCTGATGGCAAAGCGTTCCATTCGGTTATTGTGCGTGGTAAAGCAAAAGGCGATTACGGTGGAGCATCTCATGTAGGCCACCCTGAACAGTCGGGGGAGGGAGACCATATCACAATATCTGTTCTTTCACTACGTGGATAGGACTGTCTGCAAATAAGCCAAAAAATTAAAGTCGGAGAAACAAATCAAAACGAGCGGCTGACGGCCGGGTACTACAAAGACACTTACAACGTCCGGTGGTGAAGTATGAAAGTAATCAGCAAATCTGCATTCTAGATGCCCGAGAACTGAGAAATAGGAATATCCAAGCAGCAAAAATAATGCTGCCGGAAACATGCTTTTAGAGTGAAATATCTAATGCGGACGTTCAGAGCCTAGCAATATCGTCTCGTTTTCGTTGTGAAGGATACATGTAAGTGCCTAGTGCGAATGCCTCTCATTCCCACTCAGCAAAAGCAAAAAAAAAGCTTGAGCTTTTGCTCCGAATCAAATGATATAAACATTCTGAGTCATTTTTTCATTTTATCTAAACACGTATTTCTCTGCAGGAACATATTTTTTCCCCGACGGGAAAGGGAATGTATGCACGTTGACAAGTAAAATCAGTGGTAACGTATTTTGCGTGGTTTTTGTTTAACCTCAGGGCGAACACGATATAGACAATAAGGTTTCGCGTAGCCGAAAAGCAGTGTGGCTCCCGCTGAGTCTAAGCCGGAACCATCCTGTAATAGCAGACGAAATGATGTCTGGCTGCCTGTGGGTATGTGGTGAACTGAATTGAACAGAGTATTTTAAAATGAAAAAGAAAAAAACTTTTCTCGGAGACAGATATTCTTGTGGCCAGACTGGATCGCGTATGCTGCCTAAATATTACCTCTGTCGATTTCTGCCCATCCAGTTCCAGAGGATATAAGGATCTGTTTAGTCCCAGCGTAAAACAAACTTTCCTCGTCAGATGTACAGAGCATGTCAACACAAAGGCTTATTAATTGTTGGCTCAGAATCTTATAGCCAAGAAAAAAACCGCATCCTTCTTTTAACATAGAGCAAAAATTTTCTTACAAAGTGGCACTATTGTGCGCTAGTTGGTGCAATTCTCATTGGACACATCGTGTGAAACAAAATAACCGGTTACACCGCTGCCTGTTACGAGCATAGCTTAGAGCCCCTTAGGTAAAATGCCAAAAAAGTCTCTTTAACTAAAGCAAAAATTAACTGCCCATAGACTTGAAGACAAATGCAAGAAACGCGCAAACGACACAGGAAGGGAAGACCATGAACTACAGCTGATGTGTTCCCTACGTTTGTCCTGGTTTCGTGCTAGCTAATCTCGATAATCGGCGCCCACGGACACATAAAACTGCGATACCTCCATAACTTTCCCGTGATAACCTGAGCAAACAAAACACAAAGTTAACCTGACAATATGTATTTACTGTAATCAAGTAGGAAGCACCATGAGAGACATCCAGTCTTCAAAATCTCTGAACCACCAATTGTTGTTGCTGCTAAAATTTTGTTGTACGTACAAGTCGCAGCGGACTTTAGATAAGCTTCCCTGTCTGACACAAAAGCTGCCTTAGATTACTTTCTCTTGTTACGACCCATCTTGAGACCCGAGATGAAACGGAGGTGGATTCAACAGTAGCACCATCTGTACGGGATGTTTGACCCCCAAGATGACCCCACGGCTCGCTGCCAACGACCTTCTAGAGGGACCGACGACCGGGGAAGATGGTTTGCCCCTCGACTGAAAAAAAGCCCGGAACGAATCAGAGGAAGCCGGCCCAGCTGCGTCTGCGACGTCAACAGGCCACACCTGTGTTCGATGGACGCGAGCGGCGAACACAATGCTATCGTGATGCGGACTTGGCATCTTCCTCGCCAGTTCCCACGTGCGGGCTCTCAACAGGTTGGCAGTGACGTGTGGTGGCGATCTTTTGTGCCACGAAGATTTGCCGCCTAGTGAAAGAGCTCAACAGGTCTTCGATGGCTGTGCTAGTGCCGATCTTTTGTGTCGCGATGGATTGTCGCCTGGTGAAAGGGCGGAGCCTTGGGCTATATAACCTGCGACCAAAGTGGGCACGAACGCTCTGGACCTTCGGTAATAGGTTCATCCAGTGTGGCTCTGAACCTTGGGTAATAGGTTCATCCATTGGCTTTGGGCCCTGGCTTCAGACTTTCCTCAGCCCGACGACTCAACACGCTACCTCTGGCCGCAACAACTGGTGAACAGCGGTGGGATTCGAGGCCTGGAAGTCCCGACAACTAGTGGATCAGCGATGGGAATTTGAAGCCACAAGCGACATCAACGGTCGGCCAGCGAGAGTTGAGCTGTCTCGGGTCATGATCACGTGTGTGGGTGAGTGCTTGGCTTTCCCTTTGATGTGGACCAGGTGGACCAGGAAAAGATCGCAGCCCTTTGATGTGGACCAGGAAAAGATCGCAGTATCAATAAATAAATAAAAGGTTCTAAAAGATGGTTAAAATTTAGAACTGGTAGACACCTGTGCTTAAATCCTAGAGGTTGGTATTTTTGCATAGTTGTTTTGGAAATAGCTGAGACTCATGGCTATCATGAACCTACGGGAACTGCAGGAGCCGGACCTGTTGCTGTTGTGTGAGGAATTGGGGATTGAGACAAGGGGTTTGGCACGCAAACCCGTGATAATTCAGGCCATTACTGATTTGGGGGCAGATGATGAGGAGCTCATTGAAGAGTGGAGTCTCATAAACAAAAAAAGGAAGAGCAGCTCAGACAGCAGAAAGAGCGAGAAGAAGAGCAGCTCAGACAGCAGGAGGAGCGAGAGAGAGATGAAAAGTGGCGTCAGCGCGCACGTGAGAGTGAAGCAAAATTACTGAAGAAAAAGGCTGAGCTCAGTAAATTAGAAGAAGAGTTGAGCAAGAGGTTGGGCGGTTGTACCCAGCAAGTGGTATCTCTTCTCAGCAAGGAGACAGGGTTCAGGATGTCTAAGCACATGCAGCCATATGTGGTATCAAGGGATATCGGTCTGTATCTTGCAAATTTTGAACGAACCTGCGAGAACTTCGCCTACAGTCAAGAAACTTGGTCTCAAAGGTTACTGACGGTTCTGCCCTGCGAGGCAGCGGAGGTTGTCGCGCGGCTCAGCAGGGAGGACGCGGACAACAACTACGAGAAGGTCAAGGCTTGCCTTCTACGAAAGTATAGACTTAGCGCCGAGGCGTTCAGGCAAATATTTCGGGGAGCTAAGAAGTCGAGGAACGAGAGCTATCCCGATTTCTTATACAATTTGAAAGTGAACTTGGTTGAGTGGCTAAGGAGTACGGAGTCATATAGTGACCGGGACGCTGTAGTTGAGAGAATTTTGTTGGAGCAGTTTTACAACTGCCTTCCTGAAGAGGAGAGAAATTGGCTAAGGGACCCGGACAACGTAGCGTCGGCGACGAAAGCTGCCGAACTCGCTGAGGAGTATGCTTCGCGCCGGCAGTTTAGCAACACCACTAGAGTTGATAGGCCCCGTAATTTCGGAAAGAGTGCGAATTATCGTCCCGAGAGGCACTTTGCGAGCTCTACAGTCGAGAAGAAAGAAAGGAAGGTTCCTTACCACAAACCTCAAAAACAGGACGACAGTGAGAAGGGTGCAAAAGTGGCCAAAGCACAGAAAGAAAAGGCCGCGTTTGAGGCTAGGAGGCCGCTCACTTGTTACAGATGCAATGAGCGGGGTCACATAGCAATGAACTGCCGAAAAGAAAAGGTGGCGTTCTCGTATGTCAGTGACTGCGATGAAAACATGAAGCTGCTGAAACCTTACATGCATGACCTGGTAGTGAACGGGAAGCCATGCAGGGAAGATGAGATGGGAGAAACGCTTACTGTTAGCCCTGAGACAGATGGCGCGTTGGCAGATAAGGCAGAGGTCCCGCGCCAGAAAGAATGCAGTGAGGTTCGGTGTGAAAGAAATGACAGAGCCAGAGAAGGGACACCGCTGGTGCAGCTGGCGAGCACTAGCAGTCAGGAAGTTGAGGCGGTACTAAGGGGCACAAAGAGTGAACGGGATTTTGCCTGACGGCAACAGTGAAGCGCCAGGCAGGAGCGAAACGCTCGCCGAAAAGTGCCGTACAGACGAGATTGTTTCTGTTGTCCGGAATGAGGAGGATGCTGCTCCGATAGTAAAACAGCAGGAAAATGAGCTTTGCAGCTCAGACGAAACCACCAGAGTAGGCGATTCGTCAGTTAATCCGCCGCCTAGCACTCAGAGTAAAGCACGAGTAGCGTCGCTACCCAAGAAACATCGCGAACGCGACAAGCCTTTGAGAAATGATACGGCAGGTGTAGATGCTGATACGAAGGCCGGCAAATTAACTCGGGACAGCACCGCGAGAACTGTTGAGGGAAAGGAAAATGATGAAATAACAGCGCAAGGAACGGGACGAAAACACGAAGGAAGAAGACACAGACACGGGCGCTGACTAACAACTGAAATTTTATTTCGAAGCAGGACACATATATAAAGTACAAAGAGGGGGGTGTGTCCAAGGCGATCCTGCACAATCACCGAAACAGTGTAGTCACGTCCAAGGGTAAAAACGATAAAAAGGTGAAAAAGCCGAAAGAAAGACAAAAAGCGATAAAACCACGGTGTAAGAGGCCGGGACGGAAGTAAAAGCGATGAAAACGATGAAAACGGATATCCACATAGCCAAAAAGCAAAAAAAACAGCGTTAAACTAACGGTGAAAAACGGGACTAAAATCGCGGCACAAGGTGATTAACAAAAAAGACAGAGAGGGGCATTTAAGAACAAGATTTAAGAACAAATGCCCCTCTCTGTCTTTTTTGTTAATCACCTTGTGCCGCGATTTTAGTCCCGTTTTTCACCGTTAGTTTAACGCTGTTTTTTTTGCTTTTTGGCTATGTGGATATCCGTTTTCATCGCTTTTACTTCCGTCCCGGCCTCTTACACCGTGGTTTTATCGCTTTTTGTCTTTCTTTCGGCTTTTTCACCTTTTTATCGTTTTTACCCTTGGACGTGACTACACTGTTTCGGTGATTGTGCAGGATCGCCTTGGACACACCCCCCTCTTTGTACTTTATATATGTGTCCTGCTTCGAAATAAAATTTCAGTTGTTAGTCAGCGCCCGTGTCTGTGTCTTCTTCCTTCGTGTTTTCGTCCCGTTCCTTGCGCTGTTATTTCATCATGGATTACCAACTAGCCCGGCATCTTGCACTTCTGGAAAGGAAAAACCCACAGTGTCATTTTCTCGAAGGCGGATGGGCCCGATGAAAGCCCAGGTGACTGCCCTTGCGGGCCGAAAGAGCGACAGACGGCGTAGTCGTTGGACACGTGACGCATGCTATGCGTTACTAGCGTTACGAAGAATAGGGCGCGAAAGCCACACAAAAGGGCGCCGCAGAGAGCGCGTGAGTCGGAGGGGGTCGCGGCAGGCAGGGACAAAGAAATGGAGGAGGCACCCTTTCCGCAGTAGGTCGAGCGGAGGCGGAACCAATCAACCCCGCAGTTTTCTTGAAGCACCTGTTTGTAGACCGGCCATCCGACCACGACCGCGCAGGGCGCGGCTGAAGACTGTCCAATTCGGGGAATAAGTGTTCGCCTTTTTTTTGTGCATTGACTCACTGTAAAAAACGAGACAGGCGTGAAGGCAAACGAGTTTACAGTTTTTAGTGGTAATGCTGAGTGGTCTTTGTAAAGTTTGTGATTATCACTCAGTTATGTAGCTTTTGGAGCTGTTTACTTTTTTTTAAGTACATGCCGGAAGGGACGCGGACTTCTTAGCTGTTCTTTTTTTTAGCAGTCCGGAATGCTCTTTATGAGCCAAAATTTCTACTAATAGTTTTTTCGTGCGGTTTTGAAAGTGAAGCTGTACAGTAGCAGGTTCGGTTTTTTTTCAGCTTGCGTGGGTCCTGGGAGTTTTCAGTGTGAGCTATTCACAACGGCTACACTAACCGGATTATAGCACCCTCTTTTGGAACTGGTTTGCTCGGAGGGAAGTTGAGTGCTTGCTTGCGCATGTGGTTGAGGTTTCAGAGACACCTCAAAGATTTTGGCCGATGTAATAGAAGACCACGTTGCGAGCGGCAGAGGGCTTCTGACATACTTCAGCGAGCAATTGGCCCAAGTCGTCTCTTCGTGCAGCAGCGATGACTGCTACTCGCCGAGACTCGTCTGGCGGGGGAGGTAGCTGTTACGACCCTTCTTGAGACCCGAGATGAAACGGAGGTGGATTCAACAGTAGCACCATCTCTACGGGATGTTTGACCCCCAAGATGATCCCACGGCTCGGTGCCAACGACCTTCTAGTGGGACCGACGACCGGGGAAGATGGTTTGCCCCTCGACTGAAAAAAAGCCCGGAACGAATCAGAGGAAGCCGGCCCAGCTGCGTCTGAGACGTCAACAGGCCACACCTGTGTTCGATGGACGCGAGCGGCGAACACAATGCTATCGTGATGCGGACTTGGCATCTTCCTCGCCAGTTCCCACGTGCGGGCTCTCAACAGGTGGCTTGGTTGGCAGTGACGTGTGGTGGCGATCTTTTGTGCCACGAAGATTTGCCGCCTAGTGAAAGGGCTCAACAGGTCTTCGATGGCTGTGCTAGTGCCGATCTTTTGTGTCGCGATGGATTGTCGCCTGGTGAAAGGGCGGAGCCTTGGGCTATATAACCTGCGACCAAAGTGGGCACGAACGCTCTGGACCTTCGGTAATAGGTTCATCTAGTGTAGCTCTGAACCTTGGGTAATAGGTTCATCCATTGGCTCTGGGCCCTGGTTTCAGACTTTTTTCAGCCCGACGACTCAACACGCTACCTCGAGCCGCAACACTCTTCATTACTAGTATGTGTGTAAATCTTCAGGCACTTACTTGCATACTTTCGGCTCAGGCACTCCGAACACAGCAAGGGACTGGCAGCCAATAGTCTCAGTCAGCTTGATGGCGTACCAGAGCGTTGATGGCTCTGCTCCAGATAGCTGGTACCTGTAATGTAGGACCTACTGTTCACTGCCATCCGACCCACTGAGAGAAGTACAACAGATATTTTGTAACGAATGCATTAATTTTGCCATCACTGTAATGGGATCAGCGCACAGGTTACAAGCTGTGCTAGGCCATCGCGGAAGGGTGTCTGAGTTGTCTTGAAGACAAGGCATGCATTATCCTATTCTAATTTGATTGTTAATGAGAAGTGAAACGACGATAAAGACACTTGAGAAAGCTGGGTTACTTATATGGCGTCTAAACACTGATTCATTGAGAGTCCTATAAACGACCCTGAGATGTGGCTGCTATCCGCTAGGAACCTCCTGCTCGAAACACAATACCTGAGTGAAAAAAAAACGCAAAATGGCTACAAGTATGCAACGGGAATGCTTAAGCCTTAGCTGTAGTTCGAAAGCAAATAATGTTTCACTGACATGTTTTTTTGCTCCATAAGTCAGACAGCCGGAAGTGAATCCGGAATTGTCCCAGACTGCAGTGATACTCTGAAGCGAACTCTGAAGCGAGCAGCAGTGACAGTGAACGAATACGTCTGTTTAGACTCGTTGGTTACGCAGTATGAATCTGAACTTGAACCCCTGTGTGAACAAGGTAACACGAACCACCTTCGCAGGCTGAGGTGTTAGAAACTGGATTTACGCGAAAGAGCGCAGTGGGGCTTGCGGAGCATATTCCAAGCGCACAACCCTAAGAAAGCCGGGCAACGGGCCGCGGACATTTGTACCCATACTAGTCTGTCGATGAGTTTTGAATCAACCACCTCCACCAGCCGTGATGGAAGCCCAGGCCACTAGCCCATCCTTCGCCTGCCACTCTCTCTCCTACTTTCCCACTGTTTCCTGTGCCCTAAAAGTGCAGAGAGAAATTTCTTTCTCTCAACTTTGCTTCTCGTCCCAATGTCCTGCTCATTCCTCACCGCTAAAAATGAAGGGAGATTTTCCTCTCCCCACTATGCTACCTGCCAACCAAGGCAGGTGGCGCTCCGGACAGCGACGACGGTGCTAAAGCGAGGAACGAGCTAAAAACAGCTAACGCTCTGAAAAGCAACAATGTCCATAAATACTCTCTCCTTGTAGCAAAACGGACCAAGACTTTCGCGCACATCAATCCGTTGAAGGTGCATGTCTGATTCTGCTGAAGGTGCCAATTCATTCGTGCCCAAGGAGTTCCACATCGCTTGCGGCAACCTACCGCCAATTTTTTGCACTAATAAATGTGTTATTAAGCCCGACAGTTTGCTAAAGCCGTAAGCTGTATGTCATACCTGCAATACACCGCATGACAAGTCGCGTACCCTTACAGGTGCAGCTGATACAGAGGCGCGTCGCTTGTGCGATGGCCTCGGTTTTAACCTCAATTCTCATGAATTCTCCAGTTTTTCATTAATAGGCAGCAGCTGTTGTAGCAAAAAGCAGTAGGTCTTCGGAAACTACCTATGTAAGCCCAGAAAATCTGGACAAACGCTTTTGGCTTGCCCGGCTGTCACCACATGCCGCGCGGCTCTGAACACTGAACCGCAGGAATTTGGAATGTTAGGTACGTCGCATTGCTTATCTGTGTCCTTTAATACTAGGAAATGTGAGCGTTGGAAACACTTCCGGGGTAATATTTTGGAGCCGTGAGGAAGAGAGAACTTTATCACCGTGTTCGCACACAATCTCGCTGCATAGTATCGGCGTGTCTCAAAATTACAAGTTAAAAATGTCCCCACTCAGTTACGCGGACATCCCTATACGGGCGGCGAATAGTTGTCGGTAGTTGCTTGTGTCTAGGAAAGCTGCGCAATGACCAGCCACTAGCGCTGTTCTCTTGTGCTGCGCAGCTGTAGCGCCTGTTGTAATCGCAAGAATTGAGTCCCTAAAACTTTTATGACAAGGCTGGAGAAGCCGGAAGCAGGGAATTGATTTAAACCAAAAGTCTTCACACACAAAGCTGCCGCAAGCACAGTTGTCGGTACATTTTTCGGCAAAACTGATTCAGAAGGCATTGCTTGTTGTAGCGGGGCATCGGCATAAAGAATGCTTATAAGATATTATAGGTACAGGGTCAATCAGTGATCACTTAGAGGGAACATGGCTCCGCGTGGCCACGTACCTGCGGAGTGCTGTTGCCTCTAACCTGTTCATGAATCCATGCAGAGTGGCGCACGAGAAGAGAGACCTCGACGTGGTGCTTCGTGTCATCTGCCCCTTTGCACGGGTCTGCCACCGGCTTGGTCGCAATGGAGCTCCGCGTGTGCGCAGCCACGCGGAACCGTGTTCCCTCTAAGTGTGATTGACCCTGTACGTGCGATTACCTGCGCTACTTCGACGCTTTGTCTCAACACAGTCTACATGATGCGCGGTCACGGTTAAAAGTTCACTAGATAAACATTCCGGAAAATAAAATATATTTGCCAAGGATCGCTAGACAGTAAGCTGGTATTTGCTCCACCAGATGGATCACGCATGTCCTTTCATGTTTGTGTAAGGCTTTTCGAGGGGCTAGTTTGTACATATACATATTTGATAGGCTGTGCGCTAAAAAGACGTTCACAGGAAAAAAGATAGAGACGACAGGAAAGAAGCGCTTCTTTCCTGTCGTCTCTATCTTTTTTCCTGTGAACGTCTTTTTAGCGTACAGCCTATCAAATATGTTCATATTTGTATGCGGTCATTGACCTCGTTTACGTGACTACGCAGCGATACCACTGCCCCCGCCTGTGAGAGCACACAGAGCGCCATTATCTCCGGAAGTGCTCGTTTCTAGGCCCAGCCCAATAAAAGATAATCCGCGCTGACTATATCTTTTCCGTAAATAGTATCGCGGCACCGATATTTTTAGGACGATAATTAATGCGGTGGCAAGATATGAGTAATTTAGAGTCGTAAAAACGCGATGGCTCACCCTAGAGTGCCCGCGTGCTGGGCGAGGCTCTTTGCGGCTGCATGTTCCGCGCTCCTCCGAAGACTTAGCAGACGTGGTTGACCGCCACCGATGCTCTCCAGCCGTGTTCGTAGAGAGGCTGGGGTGGCTTTCCTCGGCGTGCCGAACATCACCAGGTGATCGGAGGCAAGCGGTCCACTGGCGAAGCGCTCCGGTCGCCGGCCTCGCTTCAGGAGATCGTGAAGCCTGCGGGGGGGGGGGGGGGGGGGGGGTGCAGTAGACGTGCACATCTACAATCGATGACAAAGCGAAGGCGCTCGCAAGTCTAGTGTCGAATTGGGAACATGTGGTGTGTCATGCGAGATTGCATGTTTAACGGAGAGATATTTTAGCCAACTTAAAGCTCACATAAGCTTTCTTACAAGGATCGCGTTTCACTTCAACCCCCTTGCGGACAACGATGTTTTTTTGTACGTCTCTGTCTTTGCGCATACGGTACTGACCGGAGCATACAACCATAGGGAGTTGCTCAAAATGAATTGTTGGGAAAGCTGCTTTCTCATGCTTCCAATTCCAGAGCGCGAAAAAAGACAAGGACGACAGAGGAACAGCACAAAGCGCAACAGGGAGCGCTAATTACGACGAATTGCGTGTAACACTGAAAGTGACGCTTGAAAGTGGATCAAGGCTGTTAATCTTTCTGTGCTCTGAGTAGAGTTATCTGAGGTGCCTTTTTTCGTCCCGAATTCTAAGAAAAGTACAAGCTTATCTCGGTATGAATGCGTGGCGCCTCTTTCAGTACTTTTACAATGTCAACATGAGTTCCAGAGGTTCCCTTTCATGAGCGCAGTGCGGTGCGTTCGACAATAGTAGGACAAACAAGGAGAAGACATGCATCTTCAACGAGTGACGCAATTTCGTTCAAACTATTAAGCTCACACTTACGTGTCCGCGTGCAGCAGGCGGAAGGTAGTCTTGCTGCCGACGTCTTTGTGATAACCTTCACCTGGGGAGTGGCCCAGCCGGACGACACACTCCGCCGCGTCTACGGAGTTGCCCAAGCCAGAGCCAAGAAGATGACCTGCGGTCAAGCCCGAACCCGGTAACCAAGGTGCTCTTTAAACAGTTCTCATAAAAGTATGGCTATTTGAGAAACCATGAAATTAGATGAAAGGCCGCACGGCGAAATGTGTCAAGGTAACGTTAGTGGGCACCGAAAGGGAAGTATGGACAAAGAAAGAAAGCCGTGCAAATAAATTCTAGCTGAAATGGGATGTACATTGACATGAGCGGCCATTCAGAGAAGAGAACAGATGACGTGTTACGGTAATAGTTCGGCCACAAAGCAAGGATAAAACGTTGTCGGGTTGGTCACGAGTTAGTAGAGGAGAGAAAACATGACGATATTTCCCAGGATAATGAGGTCGTGGCTAGCACCGCTGATTAACCCAGATACCTTTGGTTTCCTTCTGGCTTAAAAGGAGTAATGTCGGTAATATGCAAACAGGCAGGAGTCAAAAGCTCCTGGTTTGTTTTGAAGAAAACCCGCCGCTCGGTTCGCCGTCACCTTGCACAAGTAGATTCTCCAACACCAACTTGCGTCTCAGTTCGCTAGATAACGCAACCTACCTTGGGCGTACGCGGAAGTTTTTAGGCAGCAATGAGCCCATGTGATGATTCAGCTCATAACAGGCACGTTATTTTGTTCGTTTCTACAAGGCAAAACCTGCCCGAATATAGCAGCTGCGACGTATCCACGAGGTTTCAACGCACCGTGTCTCGCCGCAGCTGCTATACGACGTTGTTCCAATGCGCTGTAGTATACGCGGCAATATTAGTGTTAGATGCGAGCGAAAGATAATTATTAACGGGCTTTTCTGTTCCCCAACTTTGGCACATTTACGCGAAAGTATGTAACGTTGTCTTCTTTGATTCGTCGCTGTCACCTTGTGGCCTTGTCACCACCTTTGCACGCGAGATGCGAATAGTTTTCTGGAACTGCCATGACCGAGCGTGATAGTTGCTACAACGTTATAATTGTTGTCGGTGTTTTAGGATGGCTGTTTGGAAGATTCAGTCATCAGAAGATAGAGTGCTGCACTTAGTCGCTCCTTATCACAAGCCAGGTGATAGCCGACTGCTCTCGTTCCTCTGAGTTGTTTTCCGTGCTTTGTTGGGCCTAGTTTTCGCCAGTCAGCAGTTAAGTGAACCCTGAGCACACCTCCATTCATTTAGTGCTCTCAGTAAAAACTATTTCTCTGGCTTTTTTTTTTTGCAATTTTGCCGATGGCCCTACAGCAGATGAGGCATTTTTCGGTGGCAAAATAAAATTCATACTCAAAACTTCAAGAGACCACCTATGAAGCCTGCAGAGTCGGCAGAAACGGTTTGGCCAAAGTAAGTATTTTTTTTGACATCCTGATGTGTCTTGGCCTATATCCTATATACTATATCATATAATCGTTTGTTTTTCTGTTGTCTGTTGCCTATAATCGATCGTATAATCTGTTGTGGGCGGTACATGAAATCACACCTCCGTTCACAGTTATTAGGCAGCGGGAGATAGATTTTGCGTAAATGCAATCTCAGCAGATTTTCGTGATACTAAGGGTAATCCCTGACTGTTCAGGCGCTTGGAAGTAGAAAGATGGCTGTGGCTTAGCTTGGTTAAGCCCGGTAATTGCGAAAGCAATATCCGTACCTACGCCATGGTTCAGCTGGTAGTGTAGCTGGTAGTGGTGCTTGTGGTTAGACTTGTGGTGATGCATCGGTTATACAGTTCAATCCAATCCAATCTAATCAAATCTTATCTAATCCAATTCCATCCAATCCGCGCCGCGCGCGGCGGGCGCAGGAGTTAGGCAGCAGCCACCACGCGCGGCCTCGCCTCGCGACGGCACAAGTTGGAGCCCTGCTCTTGCAGCTGTGACGTCACACCGCTAGGCGCGCCGCTCAAGGTCAATGGTAGCTACCGCGGCCTCGCCACGCGAGGAGCTGAAAGTGAAAGTAGTATTGCTTCGCAATAATAAGTCGTCAGTTGCAGTCCTGACAATGTATGCAAGCCGTTCGTTCTTCATCTAGGTTCGGTAGATGAATTTACATGGGGCATTGCGATCAGGCAAAGTCTATATCAATGTCGACTATACTTTGTCGCTGAGCCATGTTTTGTTAGCGCCAATCCCAGCACATACTGAATTTAAGAAAATAATGTCATGGACATCTGATGACAAATAATATCGTACACGCAGTAACGATCGCGTACTCAACTGCTGCGCATGCATACGCACAGATCCCACCTGTGAGAATGATGACTATCTGCTCGGATAGTCGTTTCCAGTCCCTGTATTTTTAAATCAGGAAAAGCACGCTCTGTGTCAACTGCTTGCATTATAATGCGTAGTGAATATTCCGGCTTCAAAACCTACGCATTCAGACAGGTAATGTCAATTATTCGTTGTCGTGCACATTTTCAAGGCACTACCTGCTGCTTTATTCCAGAATAGGACAAGCTGTCGGGCTAGGCGGCGCTGATCCATTGCGGTTGAGAACGCCTAGACACACGAAAAGGGTTCATAAACCGAAAAGATGACAGCACAGGCTCTGAATTTCAACTGCATTCCAGAACCGCCGAAACCCTGCATATATACCCTCTCTTTTCAAAATATCCTGTTTATAAAATTTTTCTCTCACCTTGTTCAGATTTTATCCTTATCTGTTCTATCCTGTGGCTTTGCGTTTCTAGTTTTTTTTTTTGTTTTACGGCTACTTGTCATATCACTTCTTGCCCCGAGTGCATAAAATCGCCGCCTGTTGGCACCTGTGTTTTGGGTATATATGCAGTGTTTCGGTGGTTCTGCAAAAAAACTAGAAGTTCAGCGCCTGTGCCATCGTCTTTTCTCATTCTGTCCCCTATCCGTGTGCCTAAGCGCTGTCAGCCACAATCTACTCCAGAGTCGCACATGAACCTCCTAAAACTGTGCAAGCCTGGGCTCACCGGAGTAGCCGACCAGGGAGCAGGTGGTGCAGTTGACGTTCGGCCAGGCGTCTTCATGGTCCCGTCCGAGGAAGTCAGAGGCGCTGGCTTGGGATGATGATGCGCCTGCGGTGGGACAATCGATCACTGCTGTCATACCTGAAACGGTCTTTCTTTACCTGCAATTGCGCGTTAAATGCTACCAGTGTTGTTTGTGATGGCTTCCTCCTGTGCCCACGACACGAGCGATTTAGTTATTGCGGATGAAGTTCCAACGAGCCACAGCAGCCATCGACATTGCAATGGATATCGTTTTCACAGTTCTACACTTTGCGCGAGATTTGACATATCTCTGCTAGTTATACCATGTGGGTGCTACCCACAAGTAAAATAACAGACGTCGTCAAATGCTGTGTTCAATTGTTGTCATTCTAGCGTTTAGTATCATAGTGGTAGGAGTACGGGAGATTTCTGGTTTAGTATGCAGGAAGCACTGGTGGAGTTGGCGCAGAATGTGATAAGTGAGACCACTGTATTCAATTCGTGGAACGTTGCATGGCTTCCTAGGTGGGCCTCATCCTTGAGAGACACGTTGGTCGGATTATGGGATATCTCGGCAACATCCGCTGACATGTGAGATGGGAGGGTTTCGCAAAGACTGGTGAAAACATTGGGTGATTTCTATTGTACAGCGAACACCTATTCTATAGGTTCTACAAAATAAACGGACCGTCTGATCTGCTCTAAAATTAGCTGTGGGGCAGCGTACGCGAACGGGCATCCATACACGGCAGACCTGTAGTTGTGTGACCTCTCACTGTGTCCTTGATCACACTGGCTCATTTACAACCGAATTTCCCTCTACGAGCAGAGATGACTAGTCTATTCAAAAAGGAAAATGATCCCTTGTGGGAGCAGAAGCGCCATGGCTGTGCCTGTATGGTTGGTGCCTGGCTTCCTTGTCATCACTAGTAACCATAGAGAGAAACAATGGTTTGTAAATAAAGACCGGCTAACCTACGATACGGATCACTGAACACATTCCGCGAGTGCCGTGATCACAACACACCAACACCGGAGCAGCGGGAGGCTGCGCCCTCCAGCTCGAAGCCTGAAGAGCAGCTCAAACTGATCGACAGAGCTCGCAAAAAGGCAAAGGCCACTGGGGCCCTGGATTGAGGTGCCTACCTTCGTTAGGAGAATCCCCTTGCGACAATAAAGTTTTTCACTCATTCACTCCCTCTATTTTCTCCTCTTTCTTCATCTCTTTTTTCTGCGTTTTCCTTCTTCTCCCCTTTATAATTCTCATTTTTCTCTTACACCCTTTCTCTTTCTCACCAGGATTTTCCCTTCATCTTGTTTGTTTCTCTTGTTCGCCTTGTTCCTTTTCTTCCTATTCCTCTTGTGCTTTTTCATCTTTCGCTCCCTCTCTTCCGCCTTCTTGCTCTTGCGTTAGCTTCCAGATTTCTATAACTACTATCGCTGGCACCAATGACGTTCCAGTTACAGCTGTCGCTTTATAATGTGCATGGTGAAAAAACAGCGCGAACGGGACGCAACACGCACGTTCTAGAAACCACAGCGCGTGCGCAGTTTTCCTTTTCTTGCGTGCCCCGCCCAGTCTGCCCTGTTTTTTCACCACGAGAATTCACGAACTAACCGAAACTGCTGCTCTGCTACAGAAAATGTGATTTTAGTCGCCCACCGCCTGCGACATGATTGGTATGTAGCTATCGCAGATTTGAAAAAGGAATGAATGCAGAGTGCTGCAATGCAGTCGATAATGCACTAAATGCTAAAACAGCGCAAAACAAAACGACGGACAAGCAGAAAGGTAGACACAGAACGGGAACAGTCGGGAGTGCACAGGGCAGCGCTCATCCCGTGTCTACCTTTCTTCTTGTCCGTCGTTTTTTGCGCTGTATTTTAATCATGAAGCCATACCAACTGTTTAACTGATGCTGAAACTGGCACTGAATTGAGAAAATGAACCGTGGCGGCCGATAATTTAGCAGAATTGTACAAATAATACTTGCTTTATGCGAGTTCGTTCATTCTTAGAAGTATCCCTCCGCGGTGGCTCAGGGGTTATGGCGCTTGGCTGCTGACCCTAAAGACACGGGTTCGATCCCGGCCGCGGCGGCCGAATTTCGATGGAGGCGAAATTCTAGAGGCCCGTGTGCTGTGCGGTATCAGTGCACGTTAAAGAACCCCAGGTGGTCTAAATTTCCGGAGCCCTTCACTACGGCGTCCCTCATAGCCTGAGTTGCTTTGGGACGTTAAACCCCAATAAACCAATCAACCAATCATTCTTAGAAGTATATTTCCGCGCGAAGAAAAGAGGAAAAAGCAAGGAACACATGCGAAAAGCGCACTACATACGTGGTATGTGTTCCATATTCGTCACTTTCCTCTTTGTGCAAATACACACTTCTAAGCAGAAGTGTGCCACTAGTTTTGAGGCGAAAGCCTTTAATGCCTCATACTGTCATGACTAAGGAATAATAGCAAGTCTGTCCGCGTTTCGGCGTCTCTACTTTAAAAAAACTCGAACCAGTGCCTCGAATCGAACCAGGGCCTTTGGCATTTCGAGCGGAGACGCTACCACTCCGCCACGAAGGCTCAGGGTTAGGGCATGAATAAAGGCGCATCTAGTGAATGCATGGGTTTCCTACCTAAAAAAATAAAAAAATACAATTAAGAAAACAAAAATCTGACAGGAACATAAATAAAATGAAAAAATCAAACATGACAATTAAAAAATAAAATAAAAAACAGTGCGCCAGGAAAGGCTTTCGCCTTGCAGAACTTTAGAGAGCCAAAGTGCCCCCTGAATTTTTGTAGTCCGGGCATTCCGTGACGCATTAAGGGAGCTGTTCGAAGGCATCCGACGCAGCCACTCACTGAATATCTGCCTGCGAGCCACCAGGTGCGGCCGCGCGAGCCGGTTGAGCCTCAGCCGCTCCCGATGGAGTTCGCGATGGCGCGCATCCAGCGGCTCTGCGCCGTGCCGCTGATAGGTGCGGCCCCGCACCTCGGGCTCCCCACCCACGTGCCGGGGTCGCAGCCTGTGCGCGGTGTCGACCAGCTCCCCCTGGCGGTCGTTGGCGAAACCGGCGAGCAGCTGGAGCGTGCACAGCAGGCACGCCAGCCACAGCACGGCCGGAACGAGGGAGCGGCGTAGCAGGCGCCACATGGCACTGCAGAGGACAGGCGTGCATACTGGTATTAAGGCACAGACAGTAAGTTTGTAACAGTCTGTTTCAGTAAGAATGCACTCATAATAATTATAACAATATTAATAATGATAATTATAAAAATAATAATAATAAATTACTTTATTTTCACCTTCGTGGAGGGTGTGAATGTTCAAAAGGGTTGAAAATTGGGCGAGTTGGTACGAATTCATACTGATGCGGCACCACAGGGACAGGGACAGAGACATAGTGACAACAACACAAGTGCCCAATAACAACTGACAAAATTTATTGAAAACACAAAAAATATATAGCCAAAACCTATGGTCACATGCACAATCATAACACGGTTACAAAGGTTACAGGCAAGAACACACGTTAAATCACGACGAATCTACCTGCTAAAAAGGTGGCTCGCCGTTATGAGGTGGACTTGGTATTTTCAGCCAAGAATAAGGTAGGGCGGATATGTGCCGCCATTGAGAGGTGTGACGCACCGCGGGGGAAAAGGAACGCTTGTGGGGTGAAGCACTCCAACCCGTTTGTGGACTGTGCTTGCGGTGTGGTGTATTCTATTCCCCTAACATGCGGTCGACACTACACGGGGCAGACGGGACGCTGTCTAAATGTACGCCTCCAGGTGCACGCCAGGTCACTTGACGGGGGTTCGGGGACGCACCTGACTAAGCATGTAAAAAGCCACAAGTGTGCCCCGTTGTTCAAGGAAACGCGCGTTCTCTGGAAGCATAAAGATAAGGCTTCCCGGGAGATTATGGAGGCCTTCCGCATAAGGAAGTCAGCAGATGTACGCGTGAGTTTGCCATCCTTGCTGCTGCTTGACACCGAGGTTGATTAACTTCAAAGAACACTAAACCATGATAACAGGTAGATTCGTTGTGATTTAATGTGTGTTCTTGCCTGTAACCTTTGTAACCGTGTTATGACTGTGCATGTAACCATAGGTTTTGGCTATATATTTTTTGTTTTCAATAAATTTTGTCAGTTGTTAGTGAGCACTTGTGTTGTTGTCACTCTGTCTCTGTCCCTGTGGTGCCACACCAGTAGAATTATGCACTGCTTAAGCTAATCATGCTCGAGTGCGGCACAGGCAGCTAGCGGCTCAGATAGCTCTATGACTGTTAATGGTTGTGTTAGTTCGGGGCGTGGGGAGCCCCGCATGCGAGGAACCTCTCAAGGCAGTTGCTGGGTGTAGACTGGGGGTTTATTACCGTAGAGGGAGAAGGAGAGAGAGAGAGAGAGAGAGAGCGAGTGCACAAGAAGCACTTCCGCTGCTGTGGAATGCGTCAGTCGACGGGCTGTGGGGATCCGATGTCGTCGGGGGAGACAGACGCATGCCTGCTTTTGTGGGAGCGGCCGGCCCGCGCTTGTTTCTTGGAAGCGGGCGGCGGGTCTGCGCGGAGGAGGCAAGGGCTGTTGGCGCGGCCTGGCGTCGCTTGGTCGACGAACACGACATCTGTGGTCACCGTATCGGTCGGGCGGGCGCCGTTCACGCTGGGGTCGTAGCGCTTGCTGTTGCGTGGACCCGTTGGGTTGGACTCCGCAAGGTTGCGTCGCACGGTCGTCCAGACTGGCCGCCGGTTCTCCATGTTCGGAGGGGGGCGCTGTAGGCCGATCGAACACAGGCGAAGTTTCCGCTGGCAGCGGGATCACGTACGGAGCCGGCACAGTGTATTGTTCGCTTGCTGCTGGTCCGTTCGTCCGATGGTCTGGCGGCGGATCATCCGTCGGGTAGGCTGCTGCACCTGGCTTAATGTGATCCAGGTGCCGACGAACCGTTCCGTTTTTAGACTTGATTAGCCAAGATCGATGTCCGAGCCTCTTTAATACGGTTCCTTCAATCCAAGCAGGGCTTCCTGTGAAGTTGCGGATAAAGACCGGTTGTCCTACGTGCACTCCTCTCGGCGAATTAGCCACGCTGTGGTCAGAGGTCGCTTCCTCAGCAGGTCGTGGCTGAATGCGTGTGAGTGCCGTTGTGAGCTCGCGACCGAACATGAGTGCGGCTGGCGTTCTGCCCGTCGTCGCTGAAATCGTTGTGTGCTGCTTGAGCAGAAATCGAGCCAGTCTGCACGCGAATGTTCCAAACTGGTCCTTGGCCAAAGCCTGCTTCGTCTCGAAAACCATTCTTTCGGCTTGCCCATTAGTGGCTGGATGATAGGGCGCACTCGTAATGTGCGTCACCCCGTTCTTCTTTAGGAAATTTTCCATTTCCGTAGAAACAAAGGACGGACCGTTGTCTGTTACCAGCCTTTCGGGAAGGCCGAACGTCGCGAACAGGTTTCGTAGTTCCTCGATCAAAGTCGATGACTGTATGTTTCGCATGCAGTGCACTTCGAGCCATTTGCTGTACGCGTCGACAACAATTAGCAGCATCCTTCCTTCCACGGGGCCCGCGAAGTCAGCGTGGATTGTGTGCCATGGTGCTGTCGCGCGCTTCCAATCGGGAGGTGGTGCCTTGGGTGGCGCTCTTTGATGCTGGCAGCAAGCCGAACACCTTTTGACCAGGTTCTCGATGTCTTTGTCGACACCGGGCCACCAGAAATAGCTTCGAGCGCATGCCTTCATAGCAACTATGCCCCTGTGACCAGAGTGTGCCGCGCCGAGCACGTCTTTCCTCGCTTTCGCCGGAACGACCAGTCTGATACCTCTAAGAAGGCAACCTTCTTGTAGCGAAAGCTCAGGTACAAGCTTAGTGAACGCCGAAAATTCCTGTTTGGGCAACCTGTGCAGCTCTCCAATAGCGACAGCTCTCACTACGCGGGATAGTAACGGGTCTTCCTGGGTCATTTCCGCGAGTTGACGTGGGGACAATTCGAAGCTTGGCGTGGGAGCCAGCATGAGCACATCTCCAGGTGGGCATGGTTCATCTACCTGGGCGGGCAGTGGCAGCCTGCTGAGTGCGTCAGCATTTTGGTGCAGGCGTCCAGGCCTGTACACCAAATCGTAGTCGTGCGTGGCTAGCTTTAAACACCATCGGGTCATCCTAGGTGAGAGCACCTGAGGTAACTGTTTCTTTTCTCCCATGATGCCCAGGAGCGGTTGGTGATCCGTTAATACGGTCACGTGCCGGCCAGCGATATACTGGTGAAAGTGGCTTACGCCATAAACCACCGCGAGACCCTCCTTGTCCAGCTGGGAGTAGTTTTTCTCCGCGCTTCCCAAAGTTCGCGACGCGAAAGCAATGGGAGCCTCTCTGCCGGACGCATCTTTCTGAGCGAGAATTGCGCCGACGCCATATGGTGACGCATCCACGGACAGAAGGAGAGGCTTTGTCTCGTCATAATGCGCAAGCACTGTTGAAGATCGTATCAACCTCTTAAGCGCATCGAACGCAGTCTGGTGCTTTTTCTCCCACGCCCAGGGCCTGTTCTTCTCAAGGAGCTTGTATAGATCTGCGGCAACCGTAGCTCTGTTCTTCAAAAACCGATCATAGAATGCTAGGAGCCCTAGGAAGGCCTGCAGAGAGGTCTTGTCAGTCGGTTTCGGCGCGTGAAGGACTGCCTGGACCTTTTCCTCGGTCGTGTGGACACCCTTAGCGTCAATCTTGTGTCCTAAGAACTCGACTGAGCTTATGCCGAAGCGGCATTTCTCTTGCTTGAGGCGCAACCCTTTCTCGCTTAGCCTCGACAGGACTTGGTCCAGACGTTGCGCATGCTCTGTAGTGTCTTTTCCACTGACAATGATATCGTCAAGGTAAACACTCACCCCTGGAATTCCTGCTAGTGTTGTCTCCATCATACGCTGGAAGATGGCAGGAGCAGCAGAAACTCCGAAAGGCAGCCGGTTCACCCTGAACAATCCCTTGGTGGTGTTGACGGTGAGCAATGCGGCTGTCTCGTCGTCGACCTTGAGCTGTTGATAGGCCTGGTAGAGGTCAAGCGTTGAGAAGATGGTGCCACCCCGCAACTTTGCGAATACTTCCGCGGTTGTCGGTAGCGGGTACGCCGTCTTCTTGACCACTGCGTTTACCGTGCTCCTGTAGTCGCCGCAAACGCGAAATGTGCCGTCCCTTTTGCGCACCCACACTAAAGGTGTGGCCATCACGGCATGTTGCGTCGGCTCCAAGATGCCTTGCTTTTGCAGACGGTCGAGCTCTTCCTCCATTGGCTCTTGGTAGGCTAGAGGTACTGGACGTGCCTTACAGAACTTTGGCTTTGCGCCTTCTTCCAAGTCCAAATGAACCAAAGGTCCCACGTAGCCGTCGATGTCTTGTTTGAATACATCAGGATGGCGTGCGAGAACCTCCCGGAGCTTTTCACTTGGCTCAGCTACCTGGTTAAT
Organism: Amblyomma mixtum; assembly: GCF_055824585.1. Lineage (NCBI taxonomy): Eukaryota > Metazoa > Arthropoda > Arachnida > Ixodida > Ixodidae > Amblyomma > Amblyomma mixtum. Next base: position 8,255,639 of record NC_143015.1, on the reverse strand, counting down.
TCCCTGCACGCAGATGTGCAGCGCCGAAAACAAGTCACGTCCTAGCAAGTTGCAGCCAGTTCCTTTCATCACCAGCAGGGGTAGCACACATTCCTTTGATTTAAATCGCACACGAACTTGTGCTGATCCGAGGGTGCGAAGTTCCTCTCCCGACCAAGTGCGTAGGTCAAGGGGTTCTCTCGAAAGCTTCGGGGCGTTCGTTGGCCATGTTTGGTGGTAAACAGCCTCGCTGATCAGAGAACATGATGCACCCGTGTCGACTTCGAACGTTAGGTGCCTTCCCTCGACTTCAACGACAACAAGGTATTTGGGGCAGTGTTTTCGCCCACTTACTGCGTGAAGCTCGTAGCATGGATCGCTGTGCGTAGTGTCGTTGCTCGCGGACTGAGCGCACACACTGTGCGTTCCTTGCCTGGTGTTAGACTTGTCTCCCTTGCCTTTCTTCTTCCGAGTGATGCAAGCGTTCTCGATGTGACCCTTCTTGGAACAAAAGCGGCATTGAGCTGTCCTGAACTTGCAGGTAGCAGCGTCGTGCAAGCCGTCACATCGGTAGCAACGCCGTTGCTGCGGTGCGTTCTTGCATTCCTTTGTGGGTTGAGAAGTCTTGTGCACTTCTGCGGAGCTCGTCGCTCCCTTGAGTCCTCGCTGCTGCCTTGACGCACTTTCTGATGACAGAGCTAGGTCCAAAGCACGTTGGAACGTCAAATCTTTCTCCGCGAACAGTCTCTGTTGCAGGTGCTCGTCGCGGATCCCGCACACGAACCTGTCGCGAAGCATGACGTCCTGGGGCAGCATGGTGGGGTTCGTTACGACGGCTGTATCGCTTTCTGTCGGAGGCGTCGATGTTGCAGACGTTGTCGTTAGCACCCCAAAGTTGCAATCGGCTGTCAAACCTCTGAGGGCTGCGACGTAGCTGCTGATCGACTCCTCCGGCAGCTGGTCACGTCGCTGAAAAACGTACCGGCTGTACAGCTCAGATGGTCTGGGATCGAAGTGCTTCTGGAGAAGTGTGACCAGATCTTCATAGCTGACTTCTCCAGGAGTCTTCGGTGCGACCAGCGCGCAGGCAGTCTCGAAGGTGTCGGCTCCGCATAGCGTCAGGAGGAGCGCGCGCTTCTTTGCTTCGTTGGAGACGTCATTTGCCACGAAGTAGAAGGCGAGGCGCTGTATCCACGATGCCCAATTCTTGCCGTTAAAATGCTCGATTTTACCGTGTAGTCCTCCAGTAGCCATCGGTGACACTTCGAACTGCGTGCGTTCTAGATCCTACTTCTCGTCGCCAGTGTTAATGGTTGTGTTAGTTCGGGGCGTGGGGAGCCCCGCATGCGAGGAACCTCTCAAGGCAGTTGCTGGGTGTAGACTGGGGGTTTATTACCGTAGAGGGAGAAGGAGAGAGAGAGAGAGAGAGCGAGTGCACAAGAAGCACTTCCGCTGCTGTGGAATGCGTCAGTCGACGGGCTGTGGGGATCCGATGTCGTCGGGGGAGACAGACGCATGCCTGCTTTTGTGGGAGCGGCCGGCCCGCGCTTGTTTCTTGGAAGCGGGCGGCGGGTCTGCGCGGAGGAGGCAAGGGCTGTTGGCGCGGCCTGGCGTCGCTTGGTCGACGAACACGACAATGACAATATAAAACCCTTACATGTACAAACTACCGAGATCTGAGAATCCCAGTGAAGCCCACTATTACGATACTGATGCAAGGGATCCCCCAAATGCTATAAATCTTCGAAGTCCCACCTGATGCCGCCAAAAAATCCTGGTTTTGTACCCCAGTGATCTACCCAGAACCCATTGATTTATCAAGTTAAGGGACGCTCCCGCACTATCCGAAAACTGCTCAGTTACATGCAAAACCTCGAGCAGACACTTTTTATCAGAGCAGAAAAGGATAACGTCATCAGCATAAGCCAAAATCTTAATCTAAGCTGTCACTGCATCCGAACACGCCTAGAGTTAAACTGCAACCCATTCTCGCGCTGTGCGTTGCACGCTCTCTTCTTCGTCAACGCGACTGCTGATCACCAGCCTTCACACAGCATACCTTCCCCCTTTCCTTGTTGTTTGTTTGGCAAGTGCGGTTGAAATTTCGCTTGGCCTCCAGGGGACGCATGAAAAAATGATAGCATCCATGTGTGACTGCGAATTGTATATGTGATATAAATACATGCTCAAAATATAACCGATCGATGACGACTCGAGGAGAGACAACATTATTTTTCTACGCAGATTTGTTTAACTTTGTTTTCTCAGGTGTAACAAAGCCAATCTGTGCTGAATCAACTGGTCTTCAATTACCTCACTTGCTGTGCTGTTTATTCGTTTATTTATGGGGGTTTAACGCCCCAAAGCGACTGAGACTACGAGGAACGCCGTAGTGACGGGCTCCGGAAAGTTCGACCACCTGCGGCTCTTTGACGCGCACTGACATCGCACAGTACAATGGCCTCCAGAACTCCGCCTCCATCGAAATTCGGCTCCCGCGACCGATATCTAACCGGCGTCTTTCGGGTCAGCAGCAGAGCGCCGTAACCACTGAGCCACGCGGCGGGGCTGTGCCGTTTAGCATTCATATCATAAAGACAACGGAGCCAACATATGCATGCTATTCTTTGATACCACACTTGCCAAACCGATGCACTAGCTTTTGTACTCTATAGCGCAACAAACTCTCCGCAAAGTGAAGCGCAAACAACGGCGGTCACGCAGACTGAAAATGGCGGCATTCCTGACGAAGCAGAAAGCGCACGCCGCCGAAGGCAAGCTTTTCTGCACGATGCGCGCAAACAGTAAACCCTTGTTTGCGTTAAGCATTGCAAGTGCTTCTGGCAAGCAGTGGTGGTAGCAGCGTTGCTTCGCTGCTGCCGACGATAAGGCGGGCATCAGATCCCCCAGATGGGTCAGCCGGATGTGCCGACGCCCCCTCGGTGTTCTGCTGATAGGGGGCGCTGGAACGCAGTTTATTCTCATTTCGGCCACCACTCGCGTGCTCCGTTTTACCTTCGGTGCACACCTTTAGTTGTCTTCTTTGCTGCGTGGCGTTTATTTGTCGGCTGCAGTTCCCCTGCATATTAAGGGTAAAGCCTTTAATGCCTCGTCGTTGTCTACAGAAGGTTGTCAGCAGAGGAGTAACCCTTTTCTAGTCAGACCAGAAAAAAAAAATCTTTGTGCACGATGGGATTCGTACCACCATCTTTCCGTTCTCCAGCCGAGCGTGCTAATGGCTACGCTAATTCCTGCCAACGCATATGTAGTTCTCCTTGTCTACGACGCTGGAGAGTGTTTGCAGAAAGGCGTCGAATCAGATGGCTGCCTGCCAAATGCCCTCCAGTGTCTCCAGCATTTAAGATTCACAAACAATTGAGTACTTAATTAACATCTTAACCACAAATCAGTGACACAAGCAGCAACACCGCGCTTAAGGCTTTCGCCTCACCGCACTTTAAGGGAACAAAGTGCTCCCCCCTCCCCCCCCCTGAATTGTTTCGAGCCATCAGCTAGCTCCGAAACAAATCGTTCATTCAAAAGGTCTGGCGTATATGGTAGAGGCATTTGTCCTGTAGTGGGCGTAGTCATGCTGATGATAATGATGATGAAGTTGATACATTCGCTGAAGGACGGGCAATTTCGTGCGCAACTGGTTGGGCTCAGTTATACGCTGGGGTCAAATTCAAAAGCTTGGACTATTTTCTTTGAAAAATGAGACACTGCATTCAACCTCTTTAGGGAACTCTTCTGTTTTGCATTTCACAGAATACCAATGCACTGAAATCTAGCCGCTTGGATTTCTTCCTTCGCTTTTTTTTGTAGCTACGCCCCTTTTATGGTTAGAGCGAAACAAAACTGCGCGAAGACGACGGGACAAAAGAAAGGCACGAATACACACACACAAAGCGTCCAATAGGCAACTCCGCTGAATAATACGGAACCAAAGACATTTTTCACGTTCTTTTGCGGCTAGTGCTGCGCAATCAGTATGAATCATTTGAAACTTTTCATTTCTGTTTACCACTCCTGTCACATAGTTCGGTTGATGCGTGAGCACAGTGCACAAGATACGCATACACACACGAGGACTGTCCCTAATTCACTTCGATGCTCTAAACCCTCGCAATAAAGAACGGTTAGTAGCACTGTCCACTCGATGCCGACTTTCATTGGATACCCTAACTGTTTTCTTACGCCTGCATGTGACACTATGCTCGCTATTTCTGCAGATGGTTCAGTAGCCGGCATAATTGCTGCTGAGTTCATCCAGTGCGCCCGGCCATTTTGTAACCCAAATTCAAGCTCAAGAAAAGGGCGATATAATGCAATGACATTTATTTTAACGCTCAGCGCGCCTTGCGCTAGCCGCGCCCTCTTCGTCCACTTGGAGCCCGTTATAAATACCAACAACACCACTGTACCATAGTTGCCGAACATCACGCGGGGTAGAAGGCGACAACTGCTCCGGCTTCCGTAGCTGGGGCCAGGCGCGTAGCAGTGTTGCACAGGCAATTGCTGACGAAGCCCTGCAGAGCCACTCCCCGAAGCCCTTTGGGGTCATTCGGAAGTACGCTAGGTTGTACGGGCTCAAGATCCCTTCCACATTGCTTTTTGCTCTTCATTTTGTTTCTTTATGCATGCAGAACGCCTCTTACTTGCGCAGCTACGGATGTTCGTGACGGCTGCAATTGGAGCACGGATATTCAAAAGAGCGCCGAATAAATACCGAAAACAGGAAATAAATTCGTCTCAATCATTCTTGTAATTCCTATTGTACACTAATTATGTATTTCGTCAATATTCTGAAAAGCATCTCAATTACCAATTGTTTGTTCAAACTTATTTACTTATGCATGTGATTAAATATTGTCCCCGACACTATACACTAGAAATACAGGCATACTAGAAATCCCTGCGAAAGGTGACAGTTCTTTTTTTTTTTTTTGCGCACACCCTTTCGCTAAGCCTCTCGCACGGCATTCGTCCGCTGTCTGCTGAAAACCGATGGTGCGATGGTTCATGCCTCTCTAGACAAGCTGGATTCTTTGTAAATACTCCGCTCTTTTACATGGCTGCTTTTCGAGTGCAGCATGAAATAAAAAGAATGGCCGCGTATGTAGAACGATACTCTTCCTTTCCAGAAATATTGCTGCCAACAACTTAGTACCGCGGTGCATGGATTTGTACCTCCTTTTTCTCTGCCATCTTGTCAAGCAGCGTGTTTCTGCCATACTGGGAGCACAACAAAATCTGGGTGCAAGGGTATGTGCCGAACTAGATCGACACCACTTAGGACATATAGGGAGATGAAAGAAGCAAAATTATTCTAAAATTTCATAGCTTTATCACTTCTTGCTAACAACAAGCAATATTACCGAATCCAATTCAAGAATTACGCTCCCGGTGATTCCACGAACAGTGCTATCACAGGTGCTACAACCGCCTCACCCGATCATTGTCACAGCACGATAATCTCCTCAACGCTTTGTTTTGAAGCTGAATTGTAGCTATCTTGGTAATGGAATTCGTCTTTTCCCTCTTTTTACCGCAGCATGTCCTCTTTCTTTAATTCATTTTTTTTTCTGTTGGGCTTACAACGAGAATGGAGACCGGAAAAGTGCGTTTGAAAGGAGCTTCCGGTAGCCCTTTACAGCCTACATCTGCACGTAAGCAGCAGCCAGCTTAATCCAGTGTCCCTTGTCACACTTTCGTGACATATGCACTATCTTTGCAGCCCGGTAAGGCCAGTACAACTGATCCTCGCGCGTATTAAAGGGATACTGAAAGAAACTTTTGGAGCTGCTCTTTTACATGTAAACAAGAGCTTGACTGCTAAAACTGACAAATCCGACAAGCATTTTTAGCGAAAACAAGCAAATAGCACGTTTTTTTCGCGATGCATTGCCATATCGTTGCACCTGGCGGCCGCCTGTGGAAGCTACAACTAGACGTCATAACACCTGCGCGCCCACTGTTCTCGCAGGAGCCCGATTGCCAACGCCACTCGCGGGGTTTGCTAGTTTTGCGTCGGCAGCGTCGGAGGTTGGGAGCCTTATCGCTTGGTCTACCAAAACTGCAGTGAGGCAGCGCGCGTGACGCGACCAGTTGCCTCTCGGACGAAGGTGTCATGACGTCACGCTCTTCACCTCGCGCCGGACGGGAGGGCTTGGCGCGCTGATAAAACATCAAAAATAAAACTACCCGCTGAAGAATACGCAAAGTGACGACTAGATTTCGGTGTAATCACATTCCGAGAATCTATTTTCATTGTCCTTGTTCACTTTCAAGATTTTGGTTGAGTATCCCATTAACAAGAGTATTTTCCAGAGCATTCATATTCCTATATAGCTGCGTAGTATAGAGAACGTGTTGGAAAAGAAAATGAAACGAAATTTTGGAGAAGAGGTACTTGTTCGCTTCGCTCCGCAGCAAGTCCGCTTTTAGGCGATCTCATACCGCGCGTGACCTGCCAAAACAAGATCAGGTAGCACATCTTGTAACTTCAGGTGTGCCCCAAGGGTCGGTGGTTGGGCCTCTACTCTTTATAATTTTTATTACTGATGTAGCTAATGTTACTAACGACACCGCAGTGAAGTTACGCCTATATGCCGATGACTGTGTGCTTTACCGCAACGTTGCTAACGGCGATGATCAACAGGAACTAAACAAAGTGTTTTCATTGTTCTGTGAATGGAGTAATGCATGGCAAATGAAAATTAATCTCACTAAAACAGTTGCAATGACCTTTGGTAACAAAAAGAATCCGCTGCATTTCTCTTACAGTAACAACGGTAACTGCTTGACCCACGTCAGCGAGTTCAGATACCTAGGCGTTATATTTTCGCATAACTTAAAATGGTATGCTCACATAAATAACATACCTGGGAAAGCACTTCGCAAACTTGGTTATCTCAAACGAACCTTAAAAAATGCCACGAAGGAATGTAAATTAACTGCTTACAAATGACTAGTTCGACCCATCCTGGAGTACGCCTCAATTGTCTGGTCCCCTCATTACGCGCGCGACATTGACCGTTTAGAATCAGTTAAAAAAAAAGCAATAAGATTCATCTTCAGCCGGTATCATCGCAAGTTTTCACCTTCTTCCCATATGCACAGTTTATCTTTACAAACATTAGAACATAGGCGCACACGTGAACGCATCATTATGCTGCACAAGATCGTTCACACATCATCTGGCATTCAGGCACCCTTCACATTTGTGTCATAAAGCGCACGTGCAACCCGACGGAACCACCCATTAAACATTGTTGCCTTCAAACCACATATAGATTGTTTTAAATTTTCTTTTTTTCCCTCTAACCGTTGAAATTTGGAATGGATTGGACGGCTCACTTCGTTCATTGCCAATTGAAGGGTTTGTTGTTCAGTTGCCTGACAATTTGAGCCGTTGATCTGTTTTTAATACTTTTGTGTTATCTATTTCTATGCTACCCATGTTATTTGTACTATCGCGCTGAATATGAGTTGCAACGCGCGGTCATCGACCGGGGCTCGTTCCGTGGTGTGCCTCCTCCAAACAGTCGCTCGGAATTCTGGGAGAAACTGCTGTTCCAGGAAACAACAGCACCCCCGCTCAGGAAAAAGTTTCTCCCAGAATTCCGAGCGACTGTTTGGAGGAGGCACACCACGGAACGAGCCCCGGTCGATGACCGCGCGTTGCAACTCATATTGAGCGCGATAGTACATGCTACCCATGTTCATGTTACCCATGTACATGTACATGCTACCCATGTTATTTGTTTTTACTCATGTATTCACCCACTCCTGCTATGTCTCTCCTCAGAGACAGCAGTATTTATAAATAAATAAATAAATAAAAATCCGTATCAAGTCAAAAACGCGACTAATCACCGATTCATTCCTTTGAGCCCTCGCCACTGGCCGTGGGGCGAGATTCCGCTTATCGCAGAAGGCGGCGGGAGTGCGTTTCTGCGCTTTGCATATTCTTCTCTCAAAGGTCTGAACGTGTTCTTGGCCCTTGTCCTGCCTTTGTTGGCGCAGATGTATGACTGACAGTCACCGCCTCGCACTAATTGCAATGCGTCAGGCCTATGAAGGGCTGGAAGCCTCGGCAGTCGTGTATGCATGCCAAGGAAAACGGCAGTAAGAGGGAAGACAGGCTTGTTCGCCAAGCAGACTTGCTCTGCCTCGAGCCCCACCTGTTCGCTTTCCGGGGCTTTTACTCTTCCGGTTGCGCTGTTGAGAGATTTTTTTTTGTGTGTGGTAAGAAGAGAAATAAACAACGGCGCCTTTATTTTCTCTTTAGTGTACACCTCCTTTCTACTAAATGACACGACTGTGTTCTATACTTCTCTTTTTCTTTCCGAAAAACTAGAAGCTATGGTTTGGTTTGGTTTGTTGGGGTTTAACGTCCCAAAGCGACTGAGGCTATGAGAGACGCCGTAGTGAAGGGCTGCGGTAATTTCGACCACCTGGGGTTCTATGGAAATGAACATTATGACATTTCTCCGTAATGGCACAACGGTCCTCTGTTAAAATCTTCGGTATTTGGTTATCGTATTCAAAGAGCCGAATTGAATTCTGGGCATAATCTAGGAGACGCAACTGCGAAACATGGTTTCAAACAGCCTTTTGTCGGTAACCAAACGCCGACAGGAATTATTTTGAGGCGTGTAAAAGCATGTAACGCAACAATTCCACATTACGAAGAGGGTGGGTAACCGCCACACTAGAAATCGGACAGAAAAATGACCACAGGCCGACGGACACAACACACTTGCTTCTTATCATGTGTACAAGAAGAACTGGACTAGGTTAACAAGGCTGCGACTGACCGTACGTCGAGTTCGGTCTGGGCAGTGAATATTATGGATATATGTGCTTCTTCCGAGTATAAATCAGTATATAAAAGAAAAAAAAAGAAAAGCGTAAAAGAGTATAAAGTAAAAAAGAGTATAAAAGAAAATCTGTTGAAACGCTGGAGAAGTGGATGGAAGCGCAGATTATTTCACACAGGTTCGGTATCCGTATGCACTATGGAAGCTTTACTCGCGTACGCCGACACTGAGTCACTTGTGCATGGAATCCTAGCGAAAACTGATCGACGTTCCAAAATGATGCCAAATATCTCATTACGTGCGACGGGTGCAATGAGAGCTATCCTGCTTCAGGCTAACAAACATGACGTCGAAAAAACACTGTGGAATCGTGCAGTGCACTTATGAACCGCAAAGCTTAAAAGCTACTTTAAAGACTTCTAAATCGATGCCGTGGCCGCTGCAGTGAGGTTTAGGGGCCCTGAACACTAACGTGCTGTTGTGTAGCATATCCGAAAAAGAGCGGTACTACTCTGAGCGTCCCAAACGCTGTTAGAAATAAGTTGTAGAACCTCTGAGTGCAATACATATATTTTTTTTTTTCAGAACTGCCACCAGCATATTGAGATTTAGAGTGTTTTGCTTCAGTTTTCCCGGAGGACTTGTCTGTGCTGAAAGCAAGCAGTAGATTATTGAGCTACCCGTTAATGTTCTCAAGATATTGCCGCAAGAGCCGCCAATGCACTTATTTATTTTATTTATTGATATATGGCCGGTCTTACCATTCAGTTGAAAGGAACGTCAACACGCTAAGCAGCTACCAGTCGAATAGCGTTTCTTTCCTACCCATTGATTTCGGCGGAATCTGTGCTTGCCTGTATATTGTTTAAGCATGACAAAAATTGCAAGAAGGAGACACACAGGAACGAGTGCTTGGTGATGTCACGCCTGGTAAAAATGATGAGATTTATCAGACTAGAGGGACAGGACATACCTACGGTGAAGCTAAAAGCGCAATAATATACCAACATTCCTACAATCCAAAAACAACACAACGCGCCTGATATTTCAAAACAATCTATTACTGTACTACATACCTCTGGCCAACATAACAGTATCGATATTGGACCACATAACTAGATTTAGCTTTCCTGACAAAAGTAACCTCAAGAAAACAAAGGACAATACCGTCGGTCACTTCGTGCGTGGCTGTCCTCTACAAATCGGCACTACTGCATATTTCAACTGCGTTTTGCAATTTTTATTTCATTTTCAAACCACAGCTCACGACTTGGCCGTCGAAGAGGTTGTGCAGGCCAACTTGTAAACTAAGTCAGCGAGCCCAATTTAATTTTTAGGTCTGAGATTACGTTCCTGTTCTCAGCGCAAGAAGGGATAACATACACAGGACAACTGACACGAGAGCTCCTTTGCATTTTTTCCTGGTCTCAGTGTTGCGCAGTTTTGGCTTTGAGAAATCAAAAATCCCCTCCAAGTGTACATTTCGCTGCTTCAGAGAGCCGCGCTCTCGCGGTGTACTCTTCACACACTGCAAATCGCAGGCGCAACATTCTGCAATCAGAGAGATTATTTCCAGTGTTGTTTCTTTTCTCAAGATTACGCAATTTTTTTTTCAGGTATCACTTCTGTTTTTTTTTTTTTTGCTTACACTTGCTTGGTAATGACGACTCTTAGGTGCTCTCGTTTCCCTTGAAGAGATGGTCACTATCATCATTTCTTGCTTCAAGTCCACGGCAGGGAGAAATGCGTTTTTCATTGTTCGCCAAATAGCCTTGCTTTGCCTGGGCGCCACCTTCGGGCATTATATACAAGGTAATTTCCCAAACCAGTCCCTACACCTAATAGTCGACACCACTGAACTAAGTCAGGCGCTTCTGGCGTTCGCTGATATAACCTACACGCCAGTTCATTCCTTATTTTGTGATATTAATTCCACGACTGTTTCTGAACATGTTGATGTTCGTCCAGCAGCAGCACACGACACATTCATTGCCCAGAAAATTGGCTTTCCGAATTTTCCCGCCATTTCATTAAAACTGGCGAAGCCAAACCCGAAATAGACTCCGTGATAACCGTCCGGAAATGAATGAGACTACAGTCAAGCCTCTGGAGTCAGTGATACCAAGCTATCTTAAAGAGATACTGAGGCGGTTTTTGAATCAGCCAATTTTTTAGGGTTTTGAAGTAGTGTCATTGCTGATCACGCCTGTGAAATTATTTTTTCAATTTTGGCTAAAACCGTGCCGCAATCACAAATTGAAAGCGCGATGTTTAAATCTCCCGCGCGAGCGCAGCAGAGGAGAACAGCGGAGAGGGAAACCTCGTCTATGTCGGCCAACGTGACGTCACGTTGAGGAGCCGGGGATACTTCAGCGCACCCGAGCGAACTTTCAGCCAGCGTTGTTTCTCGTGCTGCGTGCGTTGTTCCTCGAACTGCGTGCGTTGTGACGTATACAAAGCGTGTCAGCCGACCTTGAGAATCATGTTCAACACGGGGTACTACTCTGCATTCGTGTCCACAAACAACCACGGCCGCGACTGTGTAGTCTTCCACTGTTTTCCGCCATAAGCTCGCAGCGCAAGCGATCGCTGCTGTGACGAAGAATTCAAGCCGACCAAAGCAAGCGTACTCTGCTCAAAGCACTTTCGTAAGTGCGGCTACATGCAGGGCTTGTAGCTAATGTGATCTCTGGAGATTTCTGTCGAAAAGGCGCGGCTGAATCATGCCACAGTTCCTTCGATTTTCGCGCGCATGAGAGGCGTGTCACCATTTCGAAGAAGCGCTTCTTCTAAACTAGAAACATGCTCACTTAGCCCCTGCAGAAACCTTATAGAGGCTCAAGCATATGCCGTCCTTCTCAGCTTAGGTGATGGCCAGACTACCTGAGGCGTGCTCAGCAAGGCTCGGTTAGGGATTTTATACTCGGTTCGACGTGTCCAAGCAATCAAGCAAAGCAAAGCACAATAAAGCACAGCAAGCAAGCATCGAAGCTCTTTTAATCCGGTATCTCGTTTAATCGTAGCTAAGCGACTGAAATGAAAGCGTTCGCCATTCTGATTTCGTATGCAAATTTCGGATAGAAATGAATGCCAATTAAGTTTTTGCAAAAAAACACCATGTTTTGCAACCTTATTCGGTATCTTCATCAAGCTGTGGCAGCGGGCGAGTTCCAGCTAGCTTGGCTTTTAAACGCACATATAGTTGGCCACCACTTCACTGAACCTAAACTGCCAATCTAGGAAGGGCGAACGTTTCCGAGGAAGCGGTTAATATTTTCTGGCATCTACTGAACGCGCCACGAGTGAAGCAGCAGTGTTGTGTACGTATTTTGCTTGGTTTCGAGCGCACAGTGATTGCGTCACTATCCTTTAGTCGCATGCCTCGCAGTGCTTGGCCACTGCGCTTCGCTCATTTTGACATCAACTTTGTGCTGCTTCATCGTTTCGTTGAAATACTTTCCTGCCCCAACCTACAACGCCGGGTACTGAGAACAGCATTTTTTTCTACACAGCGCATTGGACCTTTTCTTTAGGATGACGCTCTTTCGGGCGAGCCAGGAGGCGTCCGGTGGTGGTAATTGACTTGAGTATTGTTCGCACCATAGTGCGCACCCCTTTCTTTCCGAGAATACGAGCCGAGGTTGTGCTGGCACCTTTTGCGCATGGCCTGCATACGCGTCTTGCACGCTGGCGTATGCTTGTGCTAGGCGTAGAATTTTTTGCTTGTGTCGTTTTTTGTTTTGAGGTGAGACGTGGAATGAACGAACCGTAGTGTACTTTCTTGGGAGGTAGTAAAAGATATAGTCACAATATTCGCTTCTACAACATCACGGAAAGCTGCGATCACCACTCAACGCAGCGCCGGATCCGCATCGGCAGCTTCTCCAGTCCTCAAAGTGTCGTCACGACCTCTCTTGACCAATCACGGGCGGCGGCGCGCCGCACGGTGTGCCCCGCGGCACAGGCCGCATATTTCTGCTAAAGAAGGAAATTCGCGCTTTTTTTTTTGCCTTATTTGGGTGCGATATTCCAGTATACAGCATGAAAAACTATGAGACGACGCTGGCAGCATGATTTAAAAAAAAAGTGCTTCACTCTCCCTTTAAACCACCGAGAAGGTAACCGATCGCGGCAATACGTATTTAAGTGCAGGAACACTACTACACGAAGTCTAACCGGCTTATCAAGCGTGTGCGAAGCTCGGCCTTCAGGGGACCTTGGCCTATGCAGAATTAAAATAAAAATTGCCGCGACTGGTATTTGAACCCGGCGCGGCGCGAACAGAACAGCTTCGCTGGCCACGAGGGCACTATGGTATCGCCGCAGTCGATCCCGCATCGTTTTAAACTGCAACGCACTGTCGCACTGTGCATACCCGCGGTACTTTAGTGGAGCGGGAGAGGTTACTTTCAACCTCAATCGACTTTCTGTCGCACTGTGCATTGCACATCGTCGTCTACATGAATTTCCACATGCAGCACGAGCAGATCAGATCAGCTCAACCTCGATAAAAGTTTAACCCAAGTCTAATATCGCCGCCAGACGTGCCGACGACTCAGCAAAGCAATACCATGAGCCAACGAGGCTAAACACACGCTTTCGCACGCCTACTGGGTTTCGTCAAAACCCTACCACTTTTTCTCTAATTTTCAGGCCTATTATTGCTTTTGGAGACCTCCATTTGGAGGGAAAATAGCGTCTTCGTCATCACAGCGCGGGAACTTATCGACGCAGGCGAGCTACAATTTGTCTCCAAACTGTCAACACCGAGCTGTACTGGTCATGAGAGATTGTATCAATATCGCTAAAGACGAGTGACACGCATCAGGCCGATGTTGCCCTGCTCTCAGCGCCAAACACAAGTCACGGTCGGCAATCGCGTAGGTCGCCATTTTCCGCACTAGAGGGCGGTAGTTGCCTATGAAACGCGTTTTGCACCTTCAGTCGCGTGTTTTAAGCTTGAGAAAGTAATTTCCGCCAAAAGTAACAAAACGATTTGGTGATTTTCGTACCTTTTTTGGGAATTAATTTGGCGATTAAAGGGTTCAACTACACCAGACAGTATGGAGCCTCCTCGGCAGTCCAGCAGCAGTCTGAATGTGCATGAAGATCGTGCCATATGAGAATGGAAAGAAAAAGTTCCTGTAATCTTCTATTACGCATGTGTTATGGAAGGTAAGGAAAGTGCATTCGCAGGTTCACACTCAATGATCGAACATTTCCAGCGGCTCTTTGATCAGCGTTGCAGCTTCGAAGAAACGTTGGTCACCCTTCTAAGAGGAAGGCATTAAAGTGTTGTACGTTCTTTATCCATTTGCTTGGGACTGCAGGAACCACGCTGAACTCAGCATCCACAAAGCTGAGCCCGTGTACCGCGTCACCCGCACCGCGAACATCGGAATCGTCAGCGGGAATCGTGGCGCGAGTTATCAGGCAACCTAATACCGCAGTGGCTGATACCAGGGATGGAGGTCGCAGCGGGCCTAAAAGACACCCCCACGCAGGTGTGTGTAAACAAGAACCGAATATTCCAAAGAAGGCCACAGGTACTAGAAAGCTTGCGAATGTATTGCTGTTTTTCAGCATATCCTGATAGAGAAATTTACTCAACGCGTCGTAATAATAAAGTGACCCAAGTAATAAGTGCGGTTTTCGCTCGGATTGTGAAATGTAACTTCGAGTTTGTAGTTTCACTCCTGCCAATAGATCCTGCAGTATACTTTAGCCTTTCACTACTCGCCACTTTTCCGCCCCCTCAATTAAGATTACTAATGACGACCAGCGTTACACGGGCTCAGTCGGCACCGTTTTAAAAAAAAACCAACGGACTTCAGGAGAAAGGGCGACCAGCAGCGACGGGAGAACATTGCGAGCGAAAAAATGGCTGAGGCTTCACTTGGTTAAGCCTGGAGAATGCGAAGCATGATCGTGTCGCGTAATTTGGAGGCGCACAACCACAGCGACGGCGCGAGGTGGGCCCCCGTTTCTCCACTGTCGTGACGTCATCAAGTCACGTGGTGTGACGTCATGTATCAGGTGATTTGGAGGCGCACAACCACAGCGACGGCGCGAAGTGGGCCCCCGTTTCTCCACTGTCGTGGCGTCATCGTGTCACGTGGTGTGACGTCATGTATCACGTGATTTGGAGGCGCACAACCACAGCGACGGCGCGAAGTGGGCCCCCGTTTCTCTACTCTCGTGAGTCATCGTGTCACGTGGTGTGACGTCGTGTATCACGTGATTTGGAGGCGAATAACCACGGTGAAGGGCTGAAGTGGTAGCTAAAGTAGTATGCTTCCCATAAAACAACCAAGTAAGAAAAGACCAATGCAAGTTTTACAGCGAACCACGGTGCTTGCAATAATTTTTTGCTATAGCGATACACGCGCTCAAAAGCGCTAGAACACCACCGTCACGAGAGGAACATGGCTTGAATAGGCACGCTACTTGTTCCAGGTCAGTCGTTTGAAGAAGGCAAATCATCGTCATCATCAGCCTGGCTACGCCCACAGAGGACAAATGCCTCTTCAATGTCTCCTCCTATTAACCCTGTTCTTTGCTAGTTGCTGCCAAAGTATCCCCTCAAGCTTCTTAATCTCACCCGCCCACCTAACTTTCTGCCACCCTCTGCTATACCTTTGCCTTCTCTTGGAATCCAGTACGTTACCCATAAGGACCAGCGGTTATCATGCCTTCGCATTACATGTCCTGCCCAAGCCCACTTCTTCCGCTTGATTTCGGCTAAGATGTCATTAGCACGAGTTGGTTCCCCCCACCCACTCTGCCCGCTTCCGGTCTCTTAACGTTACACCTATCATTGTTCCTTCCACAGCTCGCTGCGTTGTCGTTAATTTAAGCTGAACCCTCTTTGTTAGACTCCACGTTTCTGCCCCATAGGTGAGTACCGGTAAGATACAGCTGTTGTATACTTTTCTCCTGAGGGATATTGGTAAACTGCCATTCATGATCTGAGAGAACATGCCATATGCGCTCCACCCCATTCTTATTCTTCTAGTTATTGCCCTCTCATGATCCGGATCAGCGGTCACTACCTGCCCTAAGTAGACGTATTCTCTTACTACTTCTAGCACGTCGCTATCAACTGCGAACTGCGTTTCCCTTGCTAGACTGTTGAACAATACTTTGGTTTTCTGCATGTTAATTTTTAGCCCCACCGTTCTGCTGTGCCTGTCTAAGCCATTGATTATGCTTTGCAGATCATGTACTGAGTGGCTTAGCAAGCCAATGTCATCAGCGATTCGCATATTACTTAACTATTCTACATTACCTCTTATCCCGAACTGTTCCCAATCCAGCAATGCCTCCTCTAAACAGGCGGTGAAAGGAGTGGCGAGATTATGTCTCCCTGCCTGACACCCTTCCTTATAGGGATTTTTTCTTTAATTCATGAAGGAATAAGTCAGCAAATAAAAATCCAATCATGAAGAGTTTCAGACAGGGAGACACGATCTCGCCAATGCTAACAGGCGTATGAGACAAGTTAAAGTAAAATAGTTTTACAAAATATAAGTTTTATAGAACACAGAGTTTTCTTATATTGTCCTTATTCCACATTTCTCCTGGTACCGAAAAAATGTGAGGGCAAGGACTAAAAGCTGCAAGTTAAGCAGCTTGACTAAGGCCCTTGCCCCCTTTGATGGCAGCGTACAGCGGTTTCAAATCACACAAAAAAAATGCACACAATGTTTAGATTAGTTTCTGCAGAAGTTCTTGCACTGCAGCACTAAATACGATCAAATAATATTTTATGCGCTTACACCACAAAGCATTATACCTAGTCAGCACACACACACACATATACTTAAAAAAAACTCCATTCACTATACACAAAAATGTATACAACATGTACATACTTCACAAATGAAATCTGAATCATAGACAAATCTATTTATACAGAAATGTTTCTTTAATTACAATATGGAATGCCAATCCTTAATCTATTGCTTCATACTGTTAGATTCCTAAAATATTTAACGAGTGCGGGTCTTGACGCTGTTCTTATGTCCATGTCTGTGTCTTGAAGTGTGTTTAATAATCCTGGCAAGCGATGTTCCAATCTACTAAAACCGTTATTTGTGCGCGAAAAGCGGACTAGCCAAATGTTTCCGTGTCTTATGTTGTAAGGAACATCCAAAGATTGTCTGAGATTGCACAGCGAGAGAAAGCATGTATTGGATTTTCTCAACGAGATTTTATACTTCATACTTAAGTTTAAATTGAATAGATGTACTGCAGGGAGTATATTATATGTTGTGAAAAGCTTCGTTGTATGGCCATCTTACGGTAAGCCTGCAATGTGACGGATTGCTTTTTTGCATTAAAAATAGCCGGTGTATGTTCGCCTTTGATGTCGTTGCCCAAACAAGGCTACAGTAATTGATGTGCAGGGTAAATAAGGCATTATATAACATTAGCTTAATCTTAGATGGGACAATATAACGAAGTCTCCACAGAACGCCACAGGCCTTTGCCAAGTTGCGAAGCACATTTGTTACATGTGCATCCCAAAATAAATGTTCTTTAAATACTACACCTAAGGTTTTCACATCATGTACAGTATCTATTTTTTCATGCCCTATTTTTAAACAAATACTGTAATCAAGAATATTTTGCACAGGGCGAAATAGGACAGCCTTGGTTTTTTTCCTATTTATTTCTAATGAATTTACTTTGCCCCATTCACAGTTTACTAAATGCAATATTGCCTAAAATGATAGATGCGCCCTGATATATCTTGGCGAACTGATGTAAAGTAATTGAGCCTTTTATTTAATTGTTCTTGAAAACAACTACTACGTTTGCCCATCTTACTTCATTCCCATTGTCCAGGCTCATGGACTTGTCAGTTCATTGCGGACCGCAGTACGGCATGGAATCTACCACCTATTTTGATCCACTACGCATGCAGTGCAAATAAACTAAAATGAAGACTAATGGAAAGCCGGGAAACTAACTGAGTATCACTTGCAGCCCTAGAAATTCGCTGTTGTTTTGTATCCCCAGTATTATTTCTAAGCTGTACTCATTACGTGAAAAGCTAAAATAACAAAAAAAATACGTAGGTTGAATTAGCTACTGTTAATATTTTCATGCACGCTATTCAAGCCGGACCACCTCGGGAACGTTTGGTCTACGGCGTGGATCCATCATCATTGGCGCCAGTTGCTTTCCGCTTATTTTTAGCGCAAGAAGCTACACTGACTTGTGAAGATGCGCACCAGCCAAGAGAATCGGCTGAGCGGGAAAAAGTGGCGACTGACTGGTATGTAATACTATATACACGAAAAACATTCCAGAGTCTCTGGGATCCCCGATGATAAAATAACGGCATCTTGGAATAGGTCCGCATTTCGCCCGAAGTAGAGAGAGAGAGAGAAGTCGAAAGGAAATACAGAATGGGCAACACAAGTTGTGGCAGAAAGGAACGCAAGCGCTGTTTCACGTCACCATCCAATCTGCCACGCGGACGCAACAGGGCTGCACCGGATACTCTTGCGCAGCGGTCACGAGGTGCCCCGCATCCGACTCTAACCCCGGTTCACGCCGGGCGAAACAACCAAATTGAGGGGCTCCCTTCCCCTTCGAACCACGCGGACTTGAGGAAAGGCTGCATGTTCATTCTGAAGCCTGTCACAACAAAGACCCCGCGGCCCAGGATATTCGACGCCGCGCCACGTAAACCACGCGTTCCCTAGACTTGACCGCATTCGTACTCCGAACTCCTAAACTTCCCAAGCCTCGGCACCACGCAAGCTTTCAACTGCAACAACAGCGGAACGTGAGCCGTCGACGGGCGTGGTGCGAGACACCACGCTTCGAGCGAGAGTATTTTGGCGAGACGAACGAGAGATTCCGACCGAACGAGACGCGTAAACAAGGTCCTCCCACCCTATGCACATCCTCCGAACTTCTTCAAGAATTACTAAGCGAGTTTGTTCTATTGGTCTATCGGATTAATAAACAGGTTTGCTTCTAAACTGAGAATCCCGCCACTTCTTGCTAACATGTAATGCGCGCGGATTTAGTTTTATTCGCCTGGTTCAGGTCACAAAATAACAGATATATCTTTGCAACATTGCACGTTCGGCTAGTTGAAGCGAATTCATATGGGCAAGCAATCGAAAAGAGATAATTACTGCGATGGGAAAGGCAGAAAGCTCAATACGCTAATCTGTAAATCTTCGAGCGTCTTCTTGGCTAACATTATAAAGTTTCATCACAGCGCAATCCATGATCTGCTCCTGCCATGTACTGTCACATGGAAGTGTCCGCGCATGCGCAGATGATCGCGAATGGCAAGTGGTGGCGGCAACCTTCTGCCGCGCAGGCGAAGTTGGGTACCCGCGCAAGCGGGTCACCCTAGGGGAACGCGATTAGCGTTGCTCTAGAGTTCCCTGATGTTTGCAAGACTGGAAGAAGTCCCATTTGGAGTTCTCTACAGGCGCTCACCTCTGCGAACTTGTCCCCGGTCCGTGCGTCGACACCACGCTCCCTCTCCGTCGGCGTGTGCGTCACTCGCGAAAGCCGAGCTCCCGCAGACTGATCGACTCCCGAAGGCGCACGCGGAAGGACGGAGATTGCGCACGTGACGCGGTGAGGGCCCCGGAGCCGGCGGCACCGCGATCACGCGCCGTCCCCAGGGCGTCCCCGGCCTTGGGCGACGGTGCGTGCACTCCACGCGGCACTCTGCCAAGTCGTCGGCGGACCCGCGCGGCAGTCGCGCTCCAAGTCGTTCAAGGGGATGCGAAGAGAACCGCGTCGTGAGGAGACGTACGCGGTTTCGAGAGAAGCCGTCAGTCTTAATTCCATGAAGCGTGGCCGCATTCGGTGGTGGTGAAAAAGCTTTATTGCCAATGCCCCTATTTGGGGGCACTCGCAATCGGCGTTCAGGACTCACAGGCGGCGCGCTGCGTACAGTTACCGCGTTATGTAATAGCCATTTTCAGGTTCAGCTGGCCCCAGTGGATCTGACGGGGGGCTAAGCGACTAAGAACGAGCAAATATAGAGACCGCTTTTACGGTAAGATAGCGGTGTGACAGAAATAAATTCAGGCGGTCCATCTGAATACGAAGCCCTCCGCTAGGTTGCCTCTCATGTCCCACGTGCAGCCGTGCGGCGTTAAACCCCACGTGCATTACAAACTTTATTTTTCATCCCGCATTTTTTTTCTCGTTCTGTAGCATTTAAATATAAACTGCACACGTTTTGAAACATCGCTTTCCAGACCGTGCAAATGCAAGAAGGCGTATGTGATGCTCGCACAAGTTCAAGCGATGGTTTTTTTTCCCACACACTACTCGGCTCACCCTAAGGAATGTACACTAAGCAGGAAAATTGATGTGGGTGTGCAGATTAAGCTTAATTACAGCGCTGCAATGCACGCCAATCGCCTGAACGGACTAGATATAGGAAGTGACACGCACGCTCGATCAGCTGGTATCAGTACCAAGCGAATGGCTTGCGAGAAAGCTCTAAAAAAGCTTTTTTTTTCGAGAGAGAACTAGCATTCCGGATTCTTTTGCACGCGAATGAACATATTCAGCCCTTCTTGCTCAAGCAAGGTCTGTGGTTCAGGCTACCTGCCTTAGTCTTTTATATGCAACAATTCTTAACACAAGTTTTAGGTGCTATGCACCACTTTAGGCCATTCCATCTGATAAGCATCCTTCTGACACACTATAATCATGAACATGCTAACTACTCGTAAGCCCTATACACTCGATGTTGATTTTAGCATATGCCATATTTTAGCCTGTGTCGACCAATAAACTTTCTATCAGCCCCTCTTTGGCTTCAGATGTCCTTGCGCCACAAAAAAAAAATCTAGCATCATCATCATCAACATATTCGAACTCTTATACAGTGAACTTAGTGCCGAATTGATATGGGTCCCAGCCCATTCGGGGAATCCGGGGAACGAGGCAGCCCACAATAAAGCCCGAGGTTTCGTCGACCGGGCAGTGGATGACTCTTGCTCCCTGAATTTCACGAAGGACTCCATGATCACATATCATGATCTCACCAATCATTTTAAACTAGAAAGGAGAATTCCCCCCCCCCTCCGGACAAAAGCCTGACTAAAGAACAAGAGGTTACGTGGCGTCGTCTACAGACGAGATTGATACGCACCCCATCACTCCTCGCGCACATTTATCCAGATCTTTCAAACCCAAATTGTAAACACTGTGGCAACGAGCCACCCATGATCACATCCTCTGGGACTGCAGAATAGAGCCACTTCCTGGTGACCTAGTTACTGCTCCTTCTCTCGAGCGATGGGAGGCAGTGCTGACTAGCTCTGACCCCAGAACGCAAGTTTTGGCGGTGGAGTAGGCTGACAAAGTCGTCGAGGGCTGCGTACTCTCGACCACTTAGCGCGACCTCTTATCAAGCTCTTTCCGGCGAATAAAATGTTTTACAATCAATAAATGCCGTGTTCCAGAGCCACGCGTAAATAACACGACGTACGCCTCGCAAAGGGCCTGCTGCCACGCACCGCCGGCCGTTTGTCGGTTAGTAGCTCTTCCGAGCAGCGCCCCAAGCTGTCCATGGCATTACGGAGACGTCTCATGAGAGCGAAAGTTTTTAACGCGATAGAGGTATAGCGCACGTTCGCAGGAAATGTCGTCCTCTTTGTCACAGTAATTCAGGATTGGACGAAAGGGCTGTGACGTTCACGTTGAGCTGTCGAATGAAAACTATTGAAAGTCGAGTTGGTTTGCTACTACGATGTCATAGCATGACTGAAATGTCATCATGACGTGTAATGGTGCAAAGTAAATTGCGCTGAAAAGAAAATCGGGGTAATTTCTGGCGAATCGAACCCAACACGCAAGGCTTTTGAGGCACGTTCGTTCGACATGATTAGAGGTAGAGTTGTTACTTGCGATGTATCAACTGGTCTGGTACGCCTACTGATGTGTGCTAGTGAGGGTGCGTAATTGGAAAGAGGTACTAATTAAGAAATAAAACAGCGGTTAACTATTAACGTCGCGGTGCCATAGCGTTAAGGTGGAGCTTGTGTCCCCCTAATTTTTTATTTATTTTTATTTATTTAGTAATACTGCAGGCCAATACTTTGGTCCAAGGAGGAGGGGCATATCACAAACAAGAAAGCACAGAAAAGCGTATACAATGCAACATGAAATGAACATAATGCACAAAAAGAAGCACAAATGAGAACGTCAACATCGCTAATTTCCACAAAAATGATTTTGCAATGTAGCCATGAAATCGTTTGACTGAAATACACTAATGGGAAGTGAATTCCAATCGTTTACCGTTCGAGGGAAAAAACTGTACTTATAAGCGTTTGTTTTCGCGTTCTCGTGTTTTCGTGTTCTCCTCGTAGAAGGCCGACATACGGAAGCTGGTAGCGTCATATTATTTTTTCCAGAAAGAGTGTTATGTAGTAGTACAAGACGATTAATTTTTCTGCGCATTTCAAGTGTCTGTATTCTATTTTGTAACATTTTTGAGGACGGCCAATCCTTCCTGGCATATTTCCCGTATATAAATCTCACTGCTTTTCTCTGTACTCGCTCAAGTTCTTGTGTGTCTTTCATGGTATGCGGGTCCCAGAGTTCGGAAGCATATTCTAACTTCGATCTCACTATTGCATTGTAGGCTAACATTTTAGTCCTTACAAGCGCGTTTTTAAACTTTCTCTTTATGAACCACAATTATTTTAGCGCTGCTCAGCAAACATCCGAGATATGAGTTGACCGTGTAAGCTTATTGTTAAGGGTAACGCCAAGGTATTTGTATTTGTTGACTTCGAGGACAGTTCTATTTCCAAGTTGCTACGGAAAAATGCTAGCAGATTTTTTTCTTGTTACGCGTAAAAGTACAGTTTTTTCCACATTGAGCTCCATTCCCCAATGGGAACACCAGTCAGTAATTTCTGCAAGGAATCTTTGCAACACATAATGATCATCATGGGACACAATTTCCTTGAAGATAACAGAATCATCCGCATGATGCACAGGTCTCAATCGATGATTTGCCCAGTTAATAAAGGCAGCCTTACACGACTGGCTTTATTCTTCCTTCAGCGAATGGCTAAGTACTAAGAGTGGCTTCAGTGTAACGGCGATGCTGACTCTGCGTTAAGGTGACAGGCGTCGTTTGGGCTTAGAGTGTTTAACACCTTTGGTTGCGTGAAGAAGATTGCCGTCTTTAACAAGCCTGTGCTATCAAACGCTCCGAATGCCCGATTACCGGACGCAATTTTCATATACATTAGACATTGTCTGCCGCCGATGAAGAAGGTCATGACTTCTTTTTTCCCTTTTTATTCGAAAAGTAAGCCATCAGGCATAGGTTTGAGCAATGGAAAATGGAATGTAAGAGAAAGTTAGGAGCAGTGAAGACCAGTTTTGTACCATTAGATTGACTTACGTAAAGCTTGTTAACGGGACGGTGCAGTTCGTTTTTTTGTTGGAAGCACTGTACTCTCCTCACAAGTCCATGTTTTATTTTATTTTTTTTAATTTTCACAATACTGCAGACCCTCATTTGGGTCCAGACATAATGACTAGGCAGAATGACTAGACTCCTTCAAATAAAGACTCCTTCTCTAGACTTTTGGCTAGAGATGAGTTCTACAGCTTGTATCTTGAAGAATTTATTTCTAGCGATCCTAAAAAGTTTTCGCTGCACCTAAGTCAGAGAAAACAACAGATACAAAGCATTAACGTCAACGGAACTGAAATAGAGGATGCGCACTGCATTGCTGAATACTTCAATGTATATTTTCAAAGTGTGTTTACAGAACGTGATCAGTGTGAACTTTCCAGTACAAGTAGCCCATCGGTCGATCATATTTTAATCAGTCGCGAAGGTGTCCTGGCATTGCTTCTAAATATATATATTAAGAAGTCAGCTGGGCCCGATAACATTCCTAATGCTTTCTTGAGGCGATATTCTGAACAATTATCTGAATTTATTTCTAATCTCTTTCAGTTATCCTTAAAATTAGGCGCAATACCATCAGTCTGGAGTAAAGCACGTGTTGTGCCGGTACACAAGTAAGGAGACCGCCAAACTCTTTCAAATTACCGTCCTATATCTATTACTAGCACGTGTTGTAAGCTATTTGAACATATTGTCGCTGGTTTCATACAAGAGTTTTTGAAAGATCATAGCATACTATCACCTTTTCAGCATGGTTTCAGGAAAGGACTCTCCACTGTAACTCAACTCGTAACAACCGTACATGAGCTATCCCGCGTACTTGATTTATCTGGACAAATAGATGTGCTCTTTCTGGACTTCAGCAAAGCTTTTGATAAAGTTCCCCATGCAAAGCTATTACATAAATTAGATAAAATTGGACTCCCATTTGGTATCATACAGTGGATATGTGCTTATCTCAATAACAGAGAACAGTTTGTTGATATTAGAAATTGTACTTCCAGTGCTCGTCAGGTCACCTCAGGAGTCCCTCAGGGCAGTGTGCTAGGACCTTGAAGATAACACAATCATCCGCATATAACCGAATGGACACATTACCATGAATAACATCAATCAAGTCATTAACATAAATTAAAAATAACAATGGTCCTAGCACACTGCCCTGAGGGACTCCTGAGGTGACCTGACGAGCACTGGAAGTACAATTTCTAATATCAACAAACTGTTCTCTGTTATTGAGATAAGCACATATCCACTGTATGATACCAAATGGGAGTCCAATTTTATCTAATTTATGTAATAGCTTTGCATGGGGAACTTTATCAAAAGCTTTGCTGAAGTCCAGAAAGAGCACATCTATTTGTCCAGATAAATCAAGTACGCGGGATAGCTCATGTACGGTTGTTACGAGTTGAGTTACAGTGGAGAGTCCTTTCCTGAAACCATGCTGAAAAGGTGATAGTATGCTATGATCTTTCAAAAACTCTTGTATGAAACCAGCGACAATATGTTCAAATAGCTTACAACACGTGCTAGTAATAGATATAGGACGGTAATTTGAAAGAGTTTGGCGGTCTCCTTACTTGTGTACCGGCACAACACGTGCTTTACTCCAGACTGATGGTATTGCGCCTAATTTTAAGGATAACTGAAAGAGATTAGAAATAAATTCAGATAATTGTTCAGAATATCGCCTCAAGAAAGCATTAGGAATGTTATCGGGCCCAGCTGACTTCTTAATATTTATATTTAGAAGCAATGCCAGGACACCTTCGCGACTGATTAAAATATGATCTACCGATGGGCTACTTGTACTGGAAAGTTCACACTGATCACGTTCTGTAAACACACTTTGAAAATATACATTGAAGTATTCAGCAATGCAGTGCGCATCCTCTATTTCAGTTCCGTTGACGTTAATGCTTTGTATCTGTTGTTTTCTCTGGCTTAGGTGCAGCCAAAACTTTTTAGGATCGCTAGAAATAAATTCTTCAAGATACAAGCTGTAGAACTCATCTCTAGCCAAAAGTCTAGAGAAGGAGTCTTTATTTGAAGGAGTCTAGTCATTCTGCCTGCCAAGTCTAGTCATTCTGCCTAGTCATTATGCCTGGACCCAAATGAGGGTCTGCAGTATTGTGAAAATTAAAAAAAATAAAATAAAACATGGACTTGTGAGGAGAGTACAGTGCTTCCAACAAAAAAACGAACTGCACCGTCCCGTTAACAAGCTTTACGTAAGTCAATCTAATGGTACAAAACTGGTCTTCACTGCTCCTAACTTTCTTTTACATTCCATTTTCCATTGCTCAAACCTATGCCTGATGGCTTACTTTTCGAATAAAAAGGGAAAAAAGAAGTCATGACCTTCTTCATCGGCGGCAGACAATGTCTAATGTATATGAAAATTGCGTCCGGTAATCGGGCATTCGGAGCGTTTGATAGCACAGGCTTGTTAAAGACGGCAATCTTCTTCACGCAACCAAAGGTGTTAAACACTCTAAGCCCAAACGACGCCTGTCCCATTAACGCAGAGTCAGCATCGCCGTTGCACTGAAGCCACTCTTAGTACTAAGCCATTCGCTGAAGGAAGAATAAGGTCAGTCGTGTAAGGCTGCCTTTATTAAGTGGACAAATCATCGATTGAGACCTGTGCATCAAACACTGCGAGGTGTCACAAACGGGGTTGAAATTATATATCGCAGATTTTGGAAATGCGCTAAATGCAAATGTACCCCACCTTAGTATAGGCTTTAAATCCGAAGTTTGCTTTAACGTTCAATAGCAAATTTTCAGAGAAGTTAAGTTTTGTTTGAAAACGCCTCTTAAGAACTGCAGTTCCATTCGACGTGGCGAATCACTCCTTCCAACACGCACCGACCGTAATAACAGGGAAGTTCCGGACGTCGAGACTGCTTTGCAAGAAAGTCCGAAACCAAACCTGTCCACGTGCTGCCGCTTAGACGAGGGCGGCGTTGTATTCGCACGAAAAAGCAGCGCCAACGTCCGCGCGCACATTCGTATGTGGGTCATGCCGTCTCTGCAGGGCAGCTCCGCCAACCACCGATCAAAATTGACCACGCACTCTGCACGGGCGCCGCGGTTTCGGCGTGGCAGGCCAATTGAAGGGCTAGATCCAGTTTCCTCCGGCTCCATCGAACTGCACGTTCCAACCTGGCTGGCACCGTAGCTGTTCCTACACCGATTATTACACTGGACTGGTTGCATGCTGCCGCGTTCATTGTCTACCGTGACCAGCACGTTTGTTGTGCCTACACAGACTCGGCACGCTATACAGCCAACTGGACCATCGGGCCACGGCAGAAGTTGGTCGTCTTGCATTTCGGGATAGCTCAGTCTCGGGGCTGCTTCCCGTTCAAAAGATGCTGAAATCGCGCAGAGCAAGCGGCGGTTTGACAGCGTAATATGCGCTGCCAGCTTCGTCGCTACAGCAGAGCGCATCGAGACAGACGGAAGAAGGAGAAAATGCGAGACGAGGGTTTTCTGCGCAGCCGTGAAATGTAGGAAGTAAAAGAAGCCAAGCTCAGCAAGGCGTGGAGATACCTTTTCGCTGGTGCTCTGTACGTTAACACCAGTAATGCAGCGCTTCCAGCATCGCTAAGGAGAAACGAAATGAGTCAGACGGGCTTGATAAAACCTATATTGCGACTAATCCAGCAACGACCACGAGCTCACGAAGCCTTCAGCGCTAAACTCGAAATACCCGGAAGAACAAACAATAAATACGCCAGCGCGCTTTCCCGTCGCCTTTCATCTGTGTGCTTCTTGCTTTGCGAAGCCTGCTTCATGACGCAACGCAATTGTCCATCAAGCCCGCCAGAAGGCCAGCGCTCGTTTTCTTTTCTCGATGTTCCGTGAGTGAGTTCCAGGATACGGTTTTTTCGCAATTAATTCAACGATGAACCTAATTCATTTCTTTTGCAAGGCTCTAGGTAGGTAATCAGCAGGGTATTTCATTTCACTTATTTCATTAAATTTATTTCACCCTCAGGGCTTTCGGATTACAGAGGGGGTGGGGCAGTGGAAAAAAAACAATACATAGATCAAAAAGACCCCTATATATATGAACAATATTGAAAAATGCTAAAGACAGAAAACTATGCTTCTATGAAACAAGGAACTAGGAAACAAGAGAACTATGCTTGGCCTCAGACGAAGTGCGTGAAAGACCCTGCTAGCCGCGCATGAGCCATTCGGTGCGTGCAATTTTTGAGACGCGTGAACAGTTACCAGAAAAGGACGTCTTGGAATTACAAATACCACCAAACCGACCAGTGGATCTGTGATTCAATTCGCAGAGAAGACCCCCTGTACTGACGCTGTTACTACCGTTAAACAGCCAATTATGATAGTACTAACCAAACTTTGTATTGGACGCCCTGACCCCGTTTCGAAAGAGATGCCATCCATCCGCTAAACTTCTACCGTGTACTGCCCGTAAAATCATTCAAACTCTTTTCAGCTCACTGAATGCTTCACCACTGAATCGATATACCCCTATTCATTGAGCGCTTGCAGTCAAAATAACAATGTTCAATTCACTCACAACCTTTCCTGTCATATACCTGCCTGGGATCCAAGACGCCGTCTGTGAGTTTAGCAAGCGATGCGTGAGCAGCGGGTTATGGGCATTGTTTTCACACTTGAGTTTATGCATATATCCCATTAGTTAGCCCGGCAGCAGACTTTGCTATGCGTCCTCTTGCGATGAACCTTGACGTCACAGGCGGGGGCGACATATTTTACAGGAGGAAAACTATGTATGGGAATAAGAACTGTTATCAAATATGGGGCCTGTACATCTCTTCAGAGCCTAACTTGGGCTCGCTTATTGTGGCAGTGCCATTGTAACAGCAGTTAACCACATCGAACGCGCTGAAATGGTGCGGCAGGAGCGTACAGGAACTGTGTGCCACGAGCATTTCCGTAAAGGACAGCATGTTTCTTTCGGGCGTAGTTTTTAGCTGCAACCTATCAGACACATTAACCATGTTTCTCTGTCATCCGTGAGCGATACCCTAATAGAGAGAGGGGCGGGAGAGAAGGGGAGCCAGAATTGGCAAGCACGGTTCATTCGGGCAATACATATTAACCGAAGAAAAATAGAAGTGTAAGGCATTCAGACCGCTCTATAAAAAGTAACCTGCGGTCAGTACCCGGATAATGACGAGCATTTTGCATTAACGAGTTCATCTTGCCTAGGAGCAGTTACGTTGGGGGAAATCCCGGAACTGGAGTCCGAGGTGTGACATTAAAGGCGAGTGCTCCATTAACATCGACGGTGAAGCGTGTAAACACCACCCTCACCTCACACACATACAGACGGGCACACACGCACGCACAAATGAAACAACGCATGTAGCCGTCAGGAGGAACTCTGAGCACACAGGAAGGGGTAGAAGGTAGACAGAGGAAGGGGGGGGGGGGAGGAAAGGGCGTCTAATGCATTCAGCAGTGTGGACGCCCGGCGGGCGCGCACGCACCCGGGCAGGTAGGAAATGCGGCGGAGAACGACGCAGCAGCCGAAACGTCTCCTCATCGCGTCTGCACGAAGCTGGGGCGGTGGCCGCGCACTGCTAATGGTCCTCTCGGGTTTGCCGGAGCAATTACGGGCCAATCAACGCCGCCGCCGGCAGTGCGTACGGGGCCTATCTGCATACACTACCGCTGCGCTGCGTGCCTGCTATACGACGGCCCGTGCGGCTAAAAAACGAAACGAAAAATTGAAGGAAAATGCCTACAGAATAAGGTGGATTGCTCGCTCTACAGCTGGGCTGGAGCTGACGCCGTTTGAAGGCACGTTATGCTCTCTGACGCGCTGGAAAAAAGTCCCGTGGGTAGAGCCGTTCGCGGTGGCAGCCCAAGAGTTTTTTTTAAAACCAGGCATTGAGAGCGGGGAAAGAATTTCACTTTCGACCGTCTTTTTGGCGGCAGAAAGCTGCGCACAATGTTCCCTGTAATTCACATTTGGACAAAAACTCGGTAACTTGTATGTCCTTTGGCGTTTAAGTTTCCCGCTGAAAGTTAAACGCATATCATGCCACACTTCTTCTTTTGTGAACTCTTTCATACCTCGAGCTGTAGTCGACTGGAATAATTTACCATCACACATAGCTTCAGAAAGGAACGTTAACAAGTTTCAGGACCTTCTAACCCAAATGTCTGTTTAGCTTTACTCATTGATTGTACCACATGCTGAATTCAGCTGTTTTGTTATTTTGTTTTGTTCCTGCGGTTATGTTAAGCCTCTAAAGCACTATCTGTTCTGATGTATATTACAGGTTTGTATTTGTTTCTTTTGTTTCGTTTTTTACTTGTTCTTTCTGTATTTGTGTATTGCACCTTAGCGCTTGCTCATTCTTGTTTTGATTCTTGTGTGTCAATGCTCCCCCCTATGTAATACCCTCGACTGAGGGCCTTTAGGGGTTTATTGAATAAAATAAAATAAAAATATATCCTTCCTTTGGTTTTCGTGGTGTAGTACGCGCGTTCTTGTAGCTCTTGCGTGTGTAGCATTTTTTCCACTGCGTATGCCGTCAAATTTTATTGACACGTATACGTTTCTAGTGCAAAAGCGCTAATCTGGAAGTACAGAGGCTAGCAAAATCTTCTAGGGTATGTCCAAGAAGCTGGCCTAGCGCAAGCGTTCCATCTCTCGGCGCTGCCCGCTCTTCATCTGTACCGTAGAAGTAATCCGTGCTTTCATACTGATTAGAATGTAGTAAACATTCTCTGTAGATATTTTCTTGTGAATGGAGTTAGTTGACCTGTTTGCAGAATCGACCTTGAGTGCCGAGGCCTCGTCAGGGTTTACCGCCTTTTAAGGCAAAAGCCTTTAATGGCTCATACTGTCATCCGTTAGCACAGGGTGTCACACCTTTGGCAGCGTTTAACTCGCGTTAATTTTGGAACTAAAAATGATACGGGAAACCGAATAATTGCTTCAAATAGAGGAGGAAAGAATGAACTTAGAAGCCAAGTCTGATTACTGTAGATTAATTAGTTAATTAATTATAGGCAAAAATGTCAAAACTACGTCGAAATAGCGCGAACGTCTATATAGCCACAGGAACGGTATGACGTCACATCCACCGGAAGTAGACACGTCATAGTAAAATTGTAACAGAATGGTCGGAAAAACGTCGTATCTGTGTCAAATCAGATGAAGAAATGTGTAATTAAGCGTAATTAACACAATATCCCCGAAAGATGTATAATTTGGATATCGATATAGCCACGGGAACAGTGTGACGTCACATCCACCGGAAATCGTCACGGCATAATGTCCTCTGCTTTCGCCTCTCATTACTTTAATTGCCAAAGTGTCCGCGCAATTTTTTTTGCTTCACCTGATATTTTTTTCTGCACTAAGAAAACAAATAAAGAAAACACAGAAACAAAGTGTGGCGGGCGTTGGCTGCACGATACAGTGCAACTGACCACGATCACCCTCTTGATTGGAGGATATGCATCGCTTTGCTCAGCGGCACTGCAGGCCACGACGGGGGACGGTATTCGTGCACATCCGTCTGCAAGAATAGCTCCGGCCTAGACGGGCGTCGTCGTGTGAAGCAGCAAGAATATGGACAGTAATAAGCGGATGATGGCTCATGCGAATGCAGCTTCGCACTAACGGTGCCTGGTTAGGCATCCCGTCCTATATATAGCCCCTGGCTTGCTCTAACAGGTTTGGTCCAGTGCCATGTCGTTCTCGTATTTCGTGCTTAGGTCAGAACGTCTGCGCGGTGTGGCGAGCATCGGATATCTGAGCCCGTAGCCTGAGAGAGCGATAACGCTCGCGGCTCGTGATGAAACACGGGTATACTGTGTCATTCTTTCTCTTCTACATGCAGCAGTTCACAGCAGTGCCTACAAAGCCGTAGAAAAATGTCACGTGGCGGTGACAATGGCGTGAAATAACACCAGCAGACTGATGCGGCAGTGAAACGAACTCTTTATTGGTCTGACATACGCCCATATAGAATTGAACAACTCGGCGGCAACGATAACCATGAGCGTGCTTGGCGGTTGTCGAAAACAATCACCGCCGTTCTCGGTCACACTGCTGTTAATACTGCCAAAGATCTTTAGGGATAAGGTGCAAAAAGCACCTAGAACGATCTGGAACAACGTGGAAGCAGTTGCGCGTTGTTGCTGTAATTCTCTATAACTCTTGTGTCATTTCTCTCCAATGTGATCAAGCCGCATGTCGGCAGCTTCGAGAATAAAGAGACATGCAATACAAAGCCAATATTCTAGTTATCGACGGCCCCCTTATCGGGTAATACATCTCAGAGTGAAGATATGCATTTTCATGCTTTTCGCAGTGCATCCCAGAGAGTTCAGGAAAGTTTAGGAAAGTAAAAACAGCGATAAATTTTACACAAACCACACAGAAAGATGGACAGGACAGCGCCCGTCCTGTCCGTCTTTCTGTGTGGTTTGCGTAAAATTTATCGCTGTTTTATTACGAAAGCAATCCTAGTTGCACTTTCAGCCCGTCGCGTAGCGACGCCGGTAGCTACCATATTAGCATATTGGATTGGATTGTATAACCGATGCATCACCACAAGTCTAACCACAAGCACCACATTGAAATATACCTGCGCTTAAAAGACGGCATTGCTTTCGCTTTTGCATATTGCTTTCGCAATTACCGGGCTTAACCAAGCTAAGCCACAGCCATTTTTTTTTACTTTTCTGAACACAATGTTACACCAACTAGCCCCAGAAAAAGGTACTACCACAGACAGTACAGTGCATACAGCGCGAAAGTGTAGTTTATAGGTTGTCTTGAACGCATTGAATGCCTCAGAATCGACAACATCGCGAAAAAAAATGAGTCGACCTGGAGTTAACCAGGCCATGGAGTTCAAAAGCGACTACGATAATGTGCGCAGATTTCCTTGACCACAGAGAAGGCATGATAGCAATGTTAGAAATAAAAACGGTATAGACCTCATAAACGCTGCAGGAATACGCATTAATACGCATTCTAGACATTGAATAGTTGACTATGAGCGCGCTCTCACATCATCCATCGCCGCTTTGCTTCTACATTTTATATCATGCCGTCAATCATTTCACAAACAAGCTAGCATTCATACTCTCCGTACAAAAAGGCAAGTACCAGTCATTGTTTTGTGTCCTCCTAATGTGACCGCTGAATTGGAAAATCATTTCAGCCACAGCCACAGTCATATTCACGAAGTGAGAAGACCGCCTGAAGGTATCACTAGGTTACTCGTGTTCCTTCATATTTTAGAATAAAAAAAAAGCAAGGATCGAAGACGGAAGGACAAGCGCTACTAGGAACTGAAAGTGTATTGGGAAAGTTTCTTTTTCAATGAGCTTTCAGTTGTTAGTAATGCCTGTCCTTCATTCGTCCGTTATCGCAGCGCTGTTTTAGTCTTCAAAGATGATCAGCTAGCTCAAATTTTCATTTTATTGCAGTTCATTCCTTGATATTTAAGTGACAGCATTTGGTTCCCACCGCTGTAATCATCTGAAGGCATCGCCAGCGCCGCTGGCTCCAACATTCCCGGCTACGTCCAGCATATTACTATGAGGAGACTCTCCAAGAGCCGACTGCTAAGGCATTGGGACCAGTTTACTATTAGCGCCTCACGCGTATTACTCAGTGTCTGATTTTCTGCGACATGTGCTATCAGCAAGAAATGAAACGCGAACAAGAGAATTGAACCACGCACAGGAAAATGCGCAGCTCTTAGCCAAGGGAAGCTGAATACTAGCTCCTGCTTTTTTAATTTCGAAGGCACGAAGGCTCTTCTTTAGAGGTGCTGTTCAACCGCGCTTGTATTTCCAATAGAGGAGCTAATGCATTGGTGCTTTTGTGCTGCCACCTCAGTTTTCTTGTTCGCGTTTCATTCGTTGCTGATAGTATATCGATGTTCAAGCCAATCGAGGAAAACAGTAAAAATGACATTCATAACCTCACAGAGAAATGCGCCTCAATATCCCTGTAGGAACAGGCTGAGAGATTTCAAGGAAACAAACCTTCCATGCACAGGTTGGTCTGACGAACCAGAGAGTTGTGCGCTGTTGCCAACCAGTTCAATAACAGTGTCTCAGTCAACTCTTGCCATCATGAGGCGTTATGTAAGACTTCATTTTGGAAAAAAATAGATGCTACTTCTTTCTACCACAACGCTGATCAACGCTCTGTGCGAACGTAGACTCAATATCTTGAAAGGAATGTTGAATATTTCATTTAATTTCCGATAGTCGCGGAAAAGACCAGTTTGTTTGCTTCGTTGCTACTCTGTTGTCAGTTTTTTTTTTTTTTTTAAAAGCAGTAGCTGGTATCTAAAGAGCATGCCATTAGTAATTCTTCTGTGAACATCTTCGTAACAGGATTCATAAATTTATAAAATGACTAACTTTGACATTTAACATCTCTTCTTTTATGGCGTAGTATATAGATACATGTAAGACCTAGTACCGACTGCCCCACCCGCCCTTTCCAACTGGCGCAGATGGCAGCACGCTGTGCCTCAGATGCATTAATACCTTCGCTTCAAGATTACAAAAGGGTATAAGCGTATATTTTGAGCAAAGACCAATATTTTCTGAAACGACGAAACCTGACACACTATGTGTACTCCCACTCATGGTGGACAAAACTGCTCTCTTGGCTGAAACAAAATCATCGCTGTAAACTGCCGAGAAAATATTGCCGCGTGTGGATCCATCGCCGCTGCAAGGCTGGTCGTCGCGAAGCTTGTGCGCCACGCTCGTGTCTATCGAAAAAACAGGATCAGCTCTAGCCGTGGCACTCTGTCGTTCACTTTGCTTTGCCGTCTGGGCTCCACCAATTAAAAGTGCACTGAAGAGGAATCTGAACCTGTCTTTTCACCGCTGAAACTCGACCTACGCGTTCCGAGCGTTCTTAGAAACTTCGAATTATTGTCCTGTCTGGCCGACTTCCTTAGCCATTTTAAATCGCATTAAACGGGCTGGCTCCCGCCATTTTTTTTTGCATTCCCCGCATACGGTGGGAGGAGTCGACAGTCGACCGACGCATAGAGTGCCTTTCAGGAAGTCGCCTGGCGGCTTTGCATAAAAGTTTATTTTGTTTATTTGAAGTTTCCGTGAATAAATAGCTCTAGTCAGAGGCTATATAGCTGCAAATTAGGCCCACTGAAATAAAAATACCCGTGGACTCTTTTCTTTCGCTGATCACTAAAGAGCGGCAAGCCGCCACGGGACTGGGTGAAAGGTAGGTCGACTACTCCCACCGTTTGCGGGAAATTCAAAAAATAATGCGGGATCCTGACGTTAATCCGATTTAAATTAGGGAAATCGGCCGTACAAGACAATAAGTCGAAGTTTCCTAGAAGTCTCAGAACGTGTAGATCGATTTCCAGCGGTAAAAATACGAGTTCAGATTCCTCTTCAGTGCACCTTAAAATACTTTTATTCTAACGTACCATGGAGCACTTCCTTCGTGGCAATACGTTTCATTTCCAGGAAGAAAAAATCAAGTTACCATGGTAGGTTCAAAAATACAATGCAAATGTTCTCAAGCATCTGACATCACAAACCGCAATGCTTAAACCTAAACTTTCTCGGCTACAACATGGAAGTCACAAACGTAGCACACGGCGTAAGGTGCGGGGATAAGCAAAGTTGATTAAAATTTTAAAAATTGTCATGGGATCTGATAAGGAGCAGTTGTAAAAAGAATATCAATGTGCTTCTCGAAACCTCAGCACTAATAGTGGAAAAAAAAAGGAGCCCAAAATTGAGCACCCCGATTTCGCCTGCCCTCTCCCTTATAAAAATGGTCTATACACAGTCTATTGACTTCTTATTGACTCTCTTGGCTTCGTGTAGATATTGCTTTTTGTCTATTTATAGTCTATAGACGGTCTATAGACAAAAGTTTACTAAAAGTGTATGGCCATAAATCTACAGATTGTCTATACACTGTCCATGGCATTTGTATTGCCTATAGACTTTTGTCTATAGACAGTCTATAGACTTTATAAACAGAAGTCTATGGACAGTCTATAGATTGTCTAAAACTTTTTTTTTTGTAAGGGCTGCTAGAGAACTGAATCCGAGACAACCACGGATGATGCACGAGCAGGGATGCACACTCTGCGAGGACCCCGCACCGATGAGCTTGAGAGCAAACCACCTTTTGAGTGCGTTGCCTTTGCTTCTCGGAACGGGGCGGGCAGGCCGGCAATTTGACGCAATTAAACGGTTGTCTCTAGGAGCCACCTTGGCCCAGTGCCGCAGCTGCGGGGTCCAATTATTCGTGCCTTGCGATTCGCGGCGCCGGCACGCAGGAGGGGATGTCGTCGGCGGTGTTGCGCACTGCCGGGAAGGAGGGGACCTTGCCAGGCGGACGCCAAGGCCGCCCGCCTTTCTCCGGGTTAGTCGGGCTAGGTTAGGCCTTTGACAGGGCGTCCAGCCGGCAGACGCGCGGCCCAGATTTATGACACCGAAATTGAGCAGAACCGATCGGGCCATTCAGGAAGGGGATGGCTTGTAATCACCCCTCATGCGAACCGCTGGTCGTCTGTATGCGCGTATCTGCCAGAACGCGCCCGCTGTGCCCGGGGAGGCGTTGTCTGACCGAACTTCAGTATTGACCTCTGGCAACGTTTCCGCGGTAGAAGAACGTATCTCGGCACATTCAATTAAATTCAATTCAATTTATTTCTTTCCATGGAAAGAGGAGCTGAGGGAAAAGGCTGACTTGCCTGACGATGGCCTCAGCACCCATACACGGTTGGCAATGCAGCGGCAAAAAAAAACATTTGAAAAATCGTACTTATAATACAAGTTAAGAAAAAAAAAGAGGACAATATGCAGGTTGTAACAAAATAATACGCAAAAAACAATTGGCAACACACACTTTTCTACATGAAGTTCACAGAGCAGGCAACATAACCAAGATTTACTCATCAGAATACATAATCATCAAACATTATGACATTTAATATTACCGCGAAAGCCTTTAATGCCTCATACTGTCGTGACCGTGACTTGTTAGCAAACGTGTCCGCGTTTCGGATGCAGGCCTTATATGGGCATATGCCAATCAACAGCCAATCGATACTTAACCGGATGCAATCGAGAGACATCGAAACATGATATAAAGGGATTTCATGATTATATCATTGTACTTAATGAATAAATGGCTAACTGCTAATTAGTAGCAGTCAAGAAGTGACATGTGGGACTGTGCACTGCGCCTGTACTTTAACTAACACTAATTAATCAGTGTACTAGTTAAGGTCACATTAACTATCACTAACCATGCATTAACTAGTAGCGCGAAATGTGCGTGAACAGCGTGAATAGCGAACAGAAGTGAACAGCGCAAAACGCAGGGACATAGATAGGAGAGAAGCGCTTGCCTCCTCTTTATGTCCCTTCGTTTTGTGCTGTTCATTTCGGAATGAATTCCGAACACATCCAAGCTGTCCTGGAAAATTACTATTACTAATAGTATACATCTAGCAGTAATAACGGAGGCCATTAATGGGCAGTCATAGAAGAGATGGCCTAAGGGCTACAAACTCACTATGAGCACATTTTTCTCAAAAATTGTGTTCAATCTAGCACAGTTAGTTCCTTTCGAGGCGCCTAAATTGCCCGACAAGCTTCACTTCCACACGTGGGAATTGCTCGCACAGAGAAAGGTCTGTTTTAGTTTCAGATTAAAAGCATGCCGCTCGTAGCCTTACGCGTGCCACTTTGTCGAGTAGAAATGTCGGATGTAGAGGGTTGGGAACCTAAGATGAAAAGACGAAGCGACGGTATTTGACGTTCGATCGAGCCGTGGGGCTGCTAGTTGTTGGTTACTGTTGTCGTGGCTGCACGGGCAACTTTTGATTTCGTGAACGCTGTGTAACATCAAGTTAGGGCACGTTCAAACTTGTCCAAAAATCTGGCAAGCAAAGCGGATTCGCTAGCCGCAATAACTAGCACCTGTTCTCATCTGTTGACGCCCGGGCGAGGCGGATCCGCCGCGCCGCTGCTGTTTCTCGCTTTTCCACACCACGTCGCTGCTGGTGGCATACACAGATGTAGCGAGAAAATAGGATAAATTTACGCTGTCGACGTACCTAAGCGTATGAATGCGTACGTACAGTCGCGGTCAAAAATACCCGGCCCACGGCTCCAGCGCAAGGAGCGGCTGCGGGGCCGCACCGCGGCGCTGCTATCTCTGTCGGGCGCTCGCTGCGAGGGTGTACAAGATGACGACAAAGCTTCGCCCTCACTCTCTCCTGGGCACGTCACATGACTGATAATTTTCAAGTGCGGCGTTGAGCTGTTTCGATGCTCAGCATGGCTGAGCTCAGTACAAAAGAGGGCTCTGCAATTCGCGTTGCGTGACTTTCGGCGCCGCGCCACCTCGAATATCTCGTTTTCTCTATGTGCAGACTAGCTACGGCAGGCGCGTGTTGGGCAGAGCGCGCGGCGCTTGCTGCTGCGAAGTGTCCGAGTTCAGTTCGCATTCCATATTTACGCGCGTCTCGCGTCCGTGTACGCCGCGCTCCAGTGCCCGGCACTTGGGCGGTTGGCACACGTGCGTTCAGGCTGTCAAGTGAGTGAGCGAATAAACATTTGTTGAAAAAGTGTGATAAGTGCTGAGAAACGTGAGAGCAGTCCTTCGTCAAGGACCCCTGTGGCCTTCACTTGGACCTTTTCACAAATTCCGGCCGCGCAAAGCACTCTGGGAAAACGGAGCGCGCGCCCGCGTCTTTTCGTCCGTCTCTCCGGCTGCGCCTGATCACCGGAAAGCCTTTCTCTGCCATCTCGTCGCCATCGCTGTTTCTTAGTATTCCTGTGTTGTCTGCTGTCCCTTTGCATCGCATGACACAGTTGCATGGATGTTGCGTTCCGCGGCCATGGATCACCAGCCGAGCACCAGAAGACGCAAAGACCGGCGTTCGCCCAATTCATGTATACGTAGAGCGCTCGCAGCATGTGCCCATGGTGGTGGTGAAAACCTTTATTTATAAAAGCCTAAAAAAAAACGAAAATTATCCAGCAGCATCGCGGGCGGCCTTCAGGCTGCCGGTTGTGGCGTTCAGGCCGTACCTAGTCGCGACGTCCTCTGCCCCGATCACCAGCCGAATTTGGAGATTCGCATGTGCCCATCGCTCCGCGTCCCGCTGCTGCCCAGTTGCCCGAAATGGGTGTGCCCTTTTAGTTTGGGGCGTGTTATAGCTTCCAGGTGTGTTTTTCTTTGCTGCCCTCTGTTGGCAAGTCATCAGACAGCTTGGGCTTGCACTGATCGTTCGGGGTCGTGTTGTTTCAACTTCATCAGCAACTGCATATGCGTGCAACATTGCTGTCACTTATTCGCAAAGCAATAGTATGCCTTTTCCGACGCGAATAAGTGTCCGTGCGATAATAGGGTGAAGTTGGTTCGCCGCCAACGCTTCCGCCACCGCTTGGGAGTGTGATGCGATTTTTCATAAGATCGCGTTCATATGAACGTTATGTACGATGAAAGGGGAAAGTTGGGCAAGCATTAGCAGCAGACAACTGTCTTCTCTCGGAGCGATAGCCTTACCCGTAATCCCAGCAGGTGTCCGTTCCGCATACATTCGGTGTGGAAAGATCGTGGGGAGACGATCCATGTATCCCTTGCTCCCGCTAGTGTTGAAATGCGCACCACATATTTTGTCGTGTTTCGAAGGCTTCCACACGGTAAATCGCCCTTGCGAACCTTGCCGATTTATCCTGCGCGCCCATTCTAGCTTCAGCTTCTTGTCCTTGGGGAGTACGTGGAATGAAATGTTGATGTCCTTCCTCGTATTGTTACTACAGCCGGACTCGCAGCACGTTTGACCGCCACCGCGATTCTGCTTTGCAGACATGTGGAATGTCTAAAGTCCCCACAGAATTGCAGAGAGACTAACAGATAACCATCACAGCAGTGCGCTGCAACATTTTGCTAAGAGACACCAACAACGCGCACGAGAAGACGCACAACGCCTGAACACGGCGGCGCAACACAGCAACACGCTTCACAGCAGGCGACGCGGGAGGCGATCGCTCCTTTCTCCCATCATGCTTTGCGCGGATCCGCTAGGGGATGGCACGGCGCTGCAATTTGTGGAAAGATCTATTAGACAGCGTGTTATAGCCTTCAATATTTCTCTCACGGAGGCAAAATGTTTGTTGGGCGGATGTGTTCAGGAGGCTTATATAGAAACAAGGCGGCTGGAGCTGACACAAGACCCGGTAATTGGAGAATTATGGAAGGGACATTTTTTGTACAGTGGGCCTAGTCAGGCTGACTATGATGATGGTGTCTGGCACAAATCACCGTGGTTAGTTGCGGAGGGTTGTGGAGCAAAAACCATTTAATGTTAATTTACCAACTGTTTCGCACTCGCTTTTCTGCCCGTGATCCCGCATAGAACACACATTCAAATTAGTGCGCAGTAATGTGTGGCTAGCCGTTTTTAAGAGCTGAAAGCTAAGAGCTCGTTCCTTTAAATTTGTGTATTCAAAGTTACAAAAATCAAAGCACGCTCCGGCTGCGATAGAATGTAATACACGACCACGAACAAAACAGGGGTGCACCGAATTCACAGATGGGGGTCTTGACGCGACAATACCTTTTTCTGCCCTATTTCTTGAGCGCCGTAATGCCCATGCACCGTGCACCAGGGCTCGCCATTCATGGGCGCACTTTACATACGAGAGCGAAGCAGTATCGAGGCGGCAGCGGTGAACCGCGTGCACTCCCCTTCAGTGCAGCCGTGCGGCGAACGAGGCATACTCGCGCTCCTTCCTACCGACCATCAGCCACGAAACAGCTGAATGGCGCACTTGAAGTTCGTCAGTCGTGTGACGCTCCCAAAAGAGAGTGAGGGTGAAGTTTTATCGTCACCCGGTGCACCCTCGCAGCAAGAGCCTGAGGGAGACAGCAGCGCCGCGATGCGGCCCGACAACCGTTTCTTGTGCCGGAGCCCTGGGCCGCGTATTTTTGACCGCGACTGTACGTTGAACGCAGGCGCATTCCCACTTTTATAAAAGTTCAGCGTATGCTAGCAGAGACGCAAAAATAAACTCAGCCTATAATGGCGCCATCTGGTTGTCGGGACGGGAACCATTGCTGTAAATTAACCGACTCTCCTTTTAAGCCTAGACGCCGCAGAGTCGTCACTCTGAAGAAAAAAAATAAAGCAAATTTAGCACTTACACGTTTTCTTAGAGGCAAGGTGAGACGAAGCGAAAGACCGGTGCCACATTTATGGCCAGTTAACACGCTAAAAAAGGCAGCAACAACGAGAATTCAGTCCGGAACGAGGGTTCGGGCTTCGAAGAGCGCAGCCATGTTTGTCGCCGCGCGGCGGAAATCGGTCCAGCCCGATCGGCCTCGCCGCGCCGCTTTCCGCCTCGCTCGGCGTCAAAAGCGGCAGATTCCGCTAAGCTCGCCGGATTTTTGGGCAAGTGTGAACGCGCCTTTAGGCTGTGCAAGCCTGCATATCAGCCACAACGCTGGCCACTCCAGACCAAATCCAATGCACGAAGATATTCTTTTATAATTGGAGCCCCACATTTACTCCATCTGCGGCAGGTGCATATGAGTGTCTGGAAATTCCATGAAGGACCAAGGTGAGAAACTAGCATGTGTATGAACGTTAGGAACATGTTTGAACCAACAACATTTGTTTAGATCATTCAGCGTGCTGTGGTTCACTGAGCCCACTGAGTTGTGGACTCAGTGGAGCTGCGTGCACCTAGAAAACCTGGACCGCAGCCATTGCCCATCACGTGTCGCCATTCTGCATGTACCGGGCATAAGTGAGGCACTGGGACGTGTGCTGCGTACATACAACGTTCACGCTGCCCACGTCACCACCCGCAGATTACGACACGAGCTGGAGAACGTGAAGGACAAACTAAGAAAAGAAGAATTTCCCGGAGTCGTGTACAAGATTCCTTGCGCTGGGTGCGACCATGTTTACGTAGGCCAAAGCGGAAATTGCAAAAGGCACTTGAAGGAACACATGAAGGACGTCGAAAAGACGAAAGTCGGCTTCAGTGCACTCGCAGAGCACGCCGGATGAAATGGACATGATGTCTGCTGGGAAGAGGCTTCCGTAATAACCAAGGAGAGGAACGGGCTTTCACGCCAGTATCTCGACACTCTGCTGATACAGACGACGAGACAGACGCTTAATCGCAACGATGGCAATATGCCGCCTGCGTATGCTAGATGCCTCGTACGACTATTGAAATGTTATTAAGAAGCGCTCTTCGAGTGAAGTCTTCAGTGAACAAGGCTTCAGCATGGAAGCCGAAACGTCTTCATTTTTTGACCCAAACCTTTGGTCGGCGTTTTCCTCCTTTTTTTTTGTACTAATAATTCGAAGTTCGGCCCAGTTATCCGAACAATATTTGAAAACTTGAGAAGGTGTTCGCTATATTTCGAACAATTTTTAACATGCCCTAATTGATTGGCTGGACTTATGTATAGGAGAACATTCGAGTCGCTATCCGAAAATTTCGAAACGCACACAGCCTAAACTGCACTCCAAACAACGACACGCCTATGTGGGAGTAAAAAGCGAGTAATCTGTCCTCTAGCCCATTCCCGCTTATAATAGGCAGTGCGCTAGAGGGCAGGTTCATCATTATCGTCATCAGCCAGACCACGCCCACTGCAGGGCAAAGGCCTCTCCCATGTCTCTCCAACGAATCCTGTCCTTAGCCAGCCGCGTCCACCATATTCCCGCAAATTTCTTAATCTCATCTGCCCACATAACTCTCTGCCGCCCCCTGCTACTCCTGCCTTCTCTTGGAATCCACTCCGTTACCCTTAAGGACCAGCGGTTATCTTGCCTTCCCATTACATGCCCTGCCCAAGCCCACTTCTTCCTCTTGATTTCAACTGGGATATCATTAACGCGCGTTTGTTTTCTCACCCAATCCGCCCGCTTCCGATCTCTTAACGTTACACGTATCATTTTTCTTTCCATAGCTCTCTGCGTTATCCTTAACTTAAGCTGAACCCTCTTTGCTAGCCTCCACGTTTCTGCCCCATAGGTGAGCACCTGTAAGATACAGCTGTTGTGTGCTTTTCTCTTGAGGGTTACTCCCTTCTTACCCCTTTCTGTTCAGAGTGTATCTACCTCAGAGAAAGCGCCCTGTAGAACAGAGCGTGCAAAAAGGACACATCCGAGGCGTCGGCAAGTCATGAAACCTGTATCAAATTGTTTCATCTGCCACTGCTCTAGCCATTCCCGTCACCACGACAGAATTAAGGGCAGGGAAGGAGAGCGGGTAAGACGCCCACTCCGGCCAGCGAAGCCCCGTAATGGAGCCCGGCCCCGGAGGCATTGGCAACGCGAGCGAAGAAAGGCGGAAGGTTGGTTCTGCTGCAACGCACGGGGAACGCCTTTCAGTTGCGAGCAAAAGGGTGGCCGCGCACACAGATGATGGCCGTTCGGGGAAGGGGCTGCCGCCGTCATTACGGACGTGCACGTGCGACCCGCCGAGGTGAGCGCTGCTAGCGGGTCGACGAAAGGAGACGACCGGGTTGCATCAGAACTCGGATGTACCGCGTTTAGATATGGGAGAGGGGGATATGGGTGAGTGCCAATACGAACGAAGTAGGCTCCCCCCCCCCCCCCCCTGCCTTCCCGCAGCAACCGCCACGTTTCAACGGAATAATTAATAATGAATATAAAAGGAGGCGATTAGACGGGAGGGGAGGGGGGGGAAGCACCTGCGCACTATATTTAGCTCGACTCCCCTCATAACAATTGTTTTGACTTTCATTCTACATTAAACAAA
The DNA here is from genome assembly GCF_055824585.1 of Amblyomma mixtum. Taxonomy (NCBI): domain Eukaryota; kingdom Metazoa; phylum Arthropoda; class Arachnida; order Ixodida; family Ixodidae; genus Amblyomma; species Amblyomma mixtum. Next base: position 8,212,577 of record NC_143015.1, on the reverse strand, counting down.
CAGATTTAACAGCGAACTAATGCGTCTACACTCTATGTAGAGAGGAAGAGGAAGTGCTAAAGAGAAGTACTTTTGTCCATTCGGCCACCGTTTCCATCATGTGTTAATCGGGGTGTAGGCCTTGTCAGGACGCATGCTTGGTCTACCTCCTTTAGCCTCACCTCGAGGGCATATTGTACATAATATGGCCAAATAAACTTACTACTACTACTACTACTACTACTACTACTAGAGTGTCTGTACTCTAAGCTTTACCATGGGCATACATCGGTGCGCAAGTAGATAAACAATTTTTGTCTTTTTTTACCCGTAGACATTTTTCTAGATTGTTTCTTTTTTTGGTGCACCTGTATAGCTTCCACCAATCTCTGTGGACTTTTTAATTCATTTTTTTATGACCCGCCAATGTAATGCATGAAGAAATTGTAGGAATTTGTATGTGTAAATGGCCGCCGCGGTGGCTCAGCGGTTATGGTGCTCGGCTGCTGACCCAAAAGACGCGGGTTCGATCCCGGCCGCGGCGGCTAGAATTTCTTTGGAGGAGAAATTCTAGAGGCCTGTGTACTGTGCGATGTCAGTGCACGTTAAAGAACCCCAGGTGGTCGAAATTTCCGGACCCCTCAACTACGGCGTCTCTCATAGCCTTAGTCGCTTTGGAGCGTTAAACCCCATAAACCAACCAACCTGTATGTGTAAATGAACAAACATTAATAATTGGCGCACAGAAGTACCGACCTCAAGCTGGTTTACTTTACGAGCTGTAGATTACGCAGGAGGAAGCACAGAAGGGAAAATCTGCCTACCAGAGATGATTTGATATGATTTACGAGGGCATATGTGATGGGGGCAGTCACCCATGACATTTACATAATACATTTTTCTTTTATTCGACATCACTTTCAATGCACCTACACTACACTTACACATACCTTACACCTTTATCCTTTCCAACTTTAAATTACGAATGGTACTGACCAATTTCACACTTTCTTTCTCCCTACGTATACTTTTCTTTTCTTTTTCATGTTCTTCCTGGTCTATTCATTCGCTCTTTCATCAAAATCACACAGGAAAGGCACACTCACATCACATGTCAATTGGCACACTTCTCTTCCCCGCTACTCTCCTATCTGCTTTTCTTTTCACAGATTTCCTCTTCCTACTCCATCTTCAAGATCATCTGCCTCCTGCTGCCTGCATTCCTGTGTCATCGAGTTTTTTTTTAATCATGTTATTTCATACAGATTACATCATTTTTTACTTTTTGTTTTCTTTTCTCGCCTTTCTCTTCTATCTTTTTTCCTTTGTAAATAATCATGTCATTTTGTAATAATCATATTTTAATAATCATAATCATGTCTTGTAATAATCATGTTTTTTTTCCTCTTTTTCTTACCCTCTTTCTTTTCTCTGCTTTCTTTTTTCTTTTCTTTTGTAAATAATCATGACATCTTTTATTCTTTTCTTTTTATTTATTTAATTTTTATCTCATTCATTTACTTTCTTCATGGTAGAGAGAGGGTGCGGTAGATGGTCCTTGGCAATCACAAAATGAACAAGGGAGGGGAAAACCTCAGGTTGCTAGAGCCAACGTTTCGACAAGTCCCCTTGTCGAAACGTTGGCTCTAGCAACCTGAGGTTTTCCCCTCCCTTGTTCATTTTGTGATCATTTACTTTCTTATTTTTTACGTCTATTACTATTATTGTTTTATTTATTTATTTATTTCATTTACTGGTTGTTTTTTCTCCCTGTGTGGCACCCTCATTGACATTCGTCAATAAAAGAAGCTCACCGCGGATTCATCATCCCTGTGTGATCGTTGAGCCTTTAGGATACAATGCTACCGTGCCCTATTTTATTTTTCCCATTGGCTTTCTCCACCAAATTCGACTTTTGGCCAGATGGGCTCTGTTGTTTTATTTTTGATTGGTTTAAGCCTGTTGATGCTCCGCAGGTGTAGGCTCTTTCTCATTCCACTTTATTTTTGCCTTTTCTTTCGATTTTAGCATGGAATGAGACTCTGATTGGGGCATAACGTCCCAAGGCGACTCAGGTTATGAGGGACGCCGTAGTGAAGGGCTCTGGAAATTTCGGCCGCCCAGGGTTCTTTAACGTCCACTGACATCACACAGTACACGGGCCTCTAGGATTTCGCCCCCATTAAAAATTCGACCGGCACGGCCGGGATCGAACCCGCGCCTTTCGTGTCAGCAGCCGAGCGCCATAACCACTGAGCCACCGCGGCGGCTCCTAACGGAGATGGACATCATAATTTTTTAGAGGAGTTATTTGTTCGTTTATAGTAGAGGCCTGAAGTAGAGTAAATTTGTCGCTTAGAACATTCGCGAAAAAATTCTGACGAGAATTGAAGTTGCTGTGTGCATTCGAGATATCTGCACTGTAAACATCTACTGTACGACTTTTATTTCCCGCCTAAATGAAGAGGAGCGGAGGATACAGCCTACCGCGCTGCCTGTCCGACTTTTCGGTTGCGTGCGTTGCTTGAGAAAGCCACGTGAGGATTTCACAGCTGCGTCAAGAACACCAGACCAACGAAGATAATAAGGATCCGGTCATAAAGGCCAGAGTAACGAGAGCTTTTATGCGGCTTGTGACGAAAATTGCAGCCTGAACCATCGCGAAGTGGCGCTCAGCAATGTTTCAAAGCAGCGACATTGCTGGTCTTCCATTAATTTAGATGGATGGATGGATGGATGGATGGATGGATGGATGGATGGATAGGAGCGCCCCCTTTGAAACGGGGTGGTGGCAATTGCCACCATGCTCAGCTTTTCTTTATTTATTATTTTTTTTGTTTACTGTGTTGGCAATTCTCATTAAGATTCTCCATCAACTTTGCCTACGGTTTCCTACTATTCTAACCTTATTCCACATCTCTGCTTTTCAGCCACCAATCCTCCAATCGCTTTTTGCTGACTTCCACTGCAGATTTATTTACATGACCATTGTTATCTTTAAACCCTAGGGCCTCAGAAAGAGTGACTGTGCCTGCATCGACATCCGGATGGATACCATCACATTTGATTATGAGGTGTTCAATTGTTTCCACAGATCTACCACACACTGCACATGTGTCATCTTCTTCGTTAAATTTCTTTTTGTAGCTGCGCGTTCTAAGACACCCTGATCTAGCTTCAAAAAGTAGGGCACTGCCTCTTGAGTTATCATAGAAAAATTCTTTCCTGATCTGCCTTTTCCAGAATCGATATAGTTCTACACTATGTTTCTTTTCCATTGAATTCATCCAATTTTTAACTTCCGCGTTTTTGACCTGTCGTTTAATGCTCTTTCTTTCTCCGTCCTCATGACCGGCATACTTACTGGTTAGTTTTCTAGTTCTTTCCCGCCACTGTGAGTCAACGTTCTTTCTGTATAAATATTTAAATACCTTAGCTGCCCATCTGTTATCGTCCTATTTCCTCAGGCGTTCTTCATATAGTATTTTACTCTTAGCTTCCCGTGCCTCGAACGATGCCCAGCCCATATCCCCTTGTACTGCCTCGTTTGTGGTTTTGCCGTGGGAACCTAGTGCTAATCTTCCAACAGCTCTCTGATTTACGTCTAATCTCGACTGAACTTCTGCCCTTAAGCACAGAACCGCATTGCCGAAAGTAAGTCCCGGCACCATTATTCCTTTCCAAATACCTCTTAGTACTTCATATTTGTTGTACCCCCATAATGCCCTATGTTTCATTATCCCGGCGTCTCTTCGTCCTTTTGCCCTAAGAGCCTGTTCATGCTTTTCCATGTATATCTGCCCTTCGTTTAGCCATATCCCGAGGTATTTGTATTCGGCCACTTTGGGTATTTCGTGGCCTTGTATTGTAAGCACCTGATCAGTTGTATCGTTAAAAATCATCACACCTGATTTAGTTGCGCTAAAACTGAATCCTAGAGCGTCTCCTTCGTCTCCACAGCAATTAACCAAAGTTTGTAAATCTTCCTGGCTATCTGCTAACAGTACAATATCGTCCGCATACATTAAACCCGGAGAACATCGGAGTTGTAGCACCATCTAGGGACATGAATATCAACATGAAACGAGCCTGAGAGTTGACGTTGCGTATGGATGCCTGCCTCTTCTCTCCCCCTTATTGATATTCGCTCGCACGGAACTCGCATTCACTTGTCGCTTGATACGTAAAGGCATAACCATGTGACAACGGGCATCACCACTCCTTAGGTATAAAAGAAACTTGGTAAAGCAATTTGAGCTGGAGTACACATTTCTTCAGTCTCCACATCACCGTCTCCTCGCGCCTATCAATCTGCGACCATGTGAATAAACACAGTGAACATCATATAGTACATATAAATGAACAGAGTATAAAGAAACTGGCATACGAAAATTACTGTAAATAATCTCATACAGCTACACAGCGTGTTACTCAATTTAGGCTAATGCTGAGGCTAGCCGCTCGAAACACCGCCACGCCTCACGTATTGCGCCCACTGCGCTAAAGTGAGGATAAGTATCCGCTATTCAGTCAGAAAAGGATCTGTGAAACAAAATACGCGTAAAACTACGGTACAAACTAAGGTAGACGCACTTCAAATCCCGGCAAGCACCATCATCAAGTTCTCTGCGGTGAAATTTGGGTGTCTTAGTGGTGTCAATAAACAACCCAAGTATACCGCCGGTGTTTTACATAAGTGTTACCTTTTATTTTGCTCAAACGTTATTATAAAGTACATAGTTCTTTTTGTAACGTTTCTGAAATGTTGTCATAACTGTAACGAAATATTTAAACAACATATATGCAACTTTTTCTCAAATGGTGAAGTAACCACTTATGTGAGACCAAAACATTACAGCAGCGTTAATTTTTTTTATCAAAACTAATAGATTGCTCTTAACATCTTTGCATTTGTAACGAATCTGAAATGTTACAAATAAACGTTGGATAAACCTGTCCTGACTTTTAAAGCCCACAACTGCAGCTTTCTTTCAAATTGTAAAGTAAGATAATAGCCAAGAACCCACCGACTCTCTACATTTCACACGAGTAGCTGCGTGGAAGCGATTCGAATGAGAAAAAAAGCAAAAACAGAAGTTCCCCCAGTACAGCTGGTCAACATGTCAAAACATGCTGTGTGGTTTTAAGCATCCAGCGCCCGCCATTTCTTGCACAAAATTTTGAAAGGTAATGGGTGTAGGAAAATGCCGGGCAGTGGATCCGTGATCCAGTGGAGGAAAGGGAAAAAAAGAGGAAGAGAGCGACAAGGAAAGAACATGCTTGTCTACGGTCAGGCCGTCAAGTTAAAATAGTGCAACGAATTCCGAAGCACGAGGCCAGCAAACTTATAATCAAGGAGCTTCTCGCTGTTCGCATTATTCTCGCCGCTGCTATTCTGCCTTTTTTACAGTCTTCTCAAGAAGCCTGTCACGCTTGTCGGAGCTTCTTCTCCGACACTTTTTTCGGCGGAAACGCACTCTACACAGTCTACCAAGCTTCAAAGTCGACAGTCAACGCTTACCCAGTTGTTGATGAGAAGCGCCGTGCAACAATCCGGTGCGATGAGACAGCGGGCCTTGCAGCGGACGCTCACTTTGCGTAGCGATTCCTAGCGGGAGCACGCGGTCCGTCACCGGCGGGAACACAACGCTTCGTGCCTCCTCTCTCGAGACACGCGCCAAGCGACGGCATTTTGTTTTCATTTCCAGACCACGAACCATGCGCGCCGATTCGACTGCGTGCGTCGTGACGTCACGGCTAGCTCTCCTCCTCGCTCCTTCCCGACAGCTCCTCCTCCGAACCGCCGCTTTCCTCGCCGGTGATGCAAGCGCGCGGCTACTTTGCGTCGTCTGCTTTGGGGCACCTGTCTGGGCGGCCGCTTCCGCGTCGCGTTTTCCAATAGGGCGTCGTGTTAGGATAGGCTACTTCTCGTGTTTCGTCAGAGTTCCAGAGTGAGTTGTTTGTTAAGAAGAAACGATCACTTTCATTGTTTCTGAAACGAGCACTCGAATTTCTCCAGCAGTCAGGCGTGCGATGCAAGGCGCTTATATCTCTCCCGTATCCCTAGCGCGTGCTTGTGGCCGCGCCAATCCAGGATGCAGCAAAGCAGTTGTTTTACAAAGGAAAAAGGCACATTTTATAAAAGACGACGTTGTATGTAATTCAATTCATATAGAAAACGCTAACGGAAAACGGTCGCTGAAAGACGCTGGTAATTCGTGGAGACATTGCGTTCTCGTTAAAATAACAGAAACGTGATCAGTGGTGCTGTATAAGAGAGGAATAAGACCATTGGATGAGGCTGTCGTTTAGACATAGTGCAATGTTCTGCAATGCAACAATGCTAAAACCTTCCCTCGACGGCAAATCTATTCCTGAGGAACCGAAATCTACCTCGTACCGTTTATAAAGCAAAGGGAGGGTGAGGTGACTGAAGATATTTTTCCAAGCATTTCACCCAGAAGAGAAGAGCACCAGGCCGGGGGAAATTTTTGTACCCATTAGAAAACCGGCGGGTATCTGGCGGCACCGGGGATTGAACCCAGAACCAGCCGAATTCGAGGTGGATGCTCTACCAGAAGGCCGCTGGTCTTTTTCTTTTTGTTTTGTTTATTGCCAGGCTTCGACCATACAAATCCAAGAATAAAAATATGTACAAAAGTATATACAGCCTTCCAAGCACCCGACGACAGGGCCTGGCTTTGTCAGATTAAAATTTTCCTAGAGTTACCAGGGGTTCCAGCCGTGGCAGCCGCTCAGGAACATCCACCTTTAGCTTCTGCACTTCCACAAACCTGTATATATTTTCTCGAAAATACATGCATGCCGGTCGTGCGTCGGTATCAAGATAATATTCAGCATTACGGGAGCGCCAAATGCTCTGGAGGCCTACCACGTGTTTAGGTAAAACGGAACGCCATCGATATTTTCTATTGGCAAAAACCGAATTCCACAGCAGAAATTGGTTGGTTTATGGGGTTTAACATCCCAAAGCGACTAAGGCTATGAGAGACGCCGTAGTGAACGGCTCCGGAAAATTCGATCACCTGGGGTTCTTTAACGAGCGTTGACATCGCACAGCACACATGCCTCTAGAATTCCGCCTCCAATGAAATTCAACCGCCGCGGCCGGAATCGAACCCGCATCTTTCACGTCAGCAGCCGAGCACCATAACCACTGAGCCACCGCAGCTTTTTTTTTTCTTTATTGCAGATTTTGACGTCCATATCGAGAGGTTTACAAGAAATAAAACGTGGCGGCCACACTTTGGCCAAAACGACTTTAAAATTTTTTGAGCGACATTAATCCATCTAGTACAGATATCCATTGCAGTGGATCAGGCAGTGCGTTGTACACATTTCTTAATTAAGCACACAACGCTCTCAATAAAATGTTCACGAACCCGGCGAACAACCAAGTCCGCGTGTTCGAACTGCATTCGACTTTTCCACACCGTGTGGAGGCCCAGGGCCATAATGAGGTCATAAGGTATTTCCTCTGAGGTATTCACAGGCAAGACACGTATGCCGTATGGATCCAGGGGTAACTGTTTTTTTTTTTCAAGTTCTTTGAAGTACATCCCAATGAAAGATCGGGTCCCAGCAGTCTAGAAATACATGTTCTATAGTTTCCGGTTTCTTGCATAAAAAACAGTGGTTGTTCCAGGGAATGAAAAATCATTTATCCTGAAGCCAGGTCTTAACTGGGAGGGTGTTTGTATGTAACTTGAAAAAGAACGATTTGGCTGAGGGTAGTATGGGCATTTTCTTTTCAGGAGGTCCTGTCCTGGGCCGCCGCGATGTAGAAAACGGTACAAAGGTACAGGGAGCATGACATCTACAACGTCCCTGTAGAGTTTTTGCTTTGTTACAGCTGAGAGGTACTGCTGGGAAAAACGTACATTCAAAAGCCTATACGACAAGACAACTTCAAGCAGGTATCCAGTCACACTTCACACATATTTTTAACAGACGAAACGACGAGTCCAGGAAGAAGTCTACACAGCCTTACTTGTATAACTGTGCGGAGAAAGATATCGTTCTGGTCCCGTAAAAAAAAAAAACAAAGCGTGACACGATTTGTCGCAGAAACAAGTTGGCCAGGCCAAGAGCCCCTTTTTTGACCGGCAAAAACAAATTCGTTCAACGGGACCGCTTCCAAGTCGAGGCCCAAATAAAAATAGCAAAAACCCGGTGCATTCTTTGAATGCTCATCCGCGCCGCACACAACACACTCATGACGTACCAGATTTTAGATATCAGAAAAAGGTTGCAGACAGTGGCTCTAGAAAACATCGATAGTTGCTTGCGTTGCCACCCATTCGCCTTTTCTTTAGCCCTCAAGGATTGATCTGCCCAGTATGGTTAACGGTCGCGGTAATTTCCGAGAGGTACAACAAGGTACTGCGTCGGCACCACTTGCCAGGTCAGCCGACAAAAGGCTTGTGGTGTGTCCACCCAATCGCCATGCCAAAAGCCATGACTTTTATCCCAGTTTATCTGGGCTCCAGTCGCATTACAAAACTTTTCGACGACATTAGTTGCCTCTCTAATGCTATATTTGCTTGCGCAGAACACCGCGATGTCATCCGCGTACTCCAGAATTTTAACTTGGGCTGTCTGTAACCTGTTATGTGCGCATATGCTCAATTGCCAAGCAGAGTGGCTCAAGATAAGCGGCAAACAGCAGTGGTGACAGCGGGCATCCCTGTCTCACCGACGAGAGCACGCACAAGCAATCAGTGAGCTCCCCGTTAACAATAATACGCGTTGTACATTTTTTGTACGCCATCGTGACGCCTTCCGTAATCACACTGCCCACATTCGTGTGTTCAAGTATGCAGAGCAATGCCTTGTGCGAGACGCGCACTGAGCCACCGCAGCGGTAACTGTTTTTTTTTATTGTCCTCTGGAGCACGTCCTAAAAACAGACACCTTGCCAACAGAGCAAAAAGACGTCATCTATGGTCTCCGGTTGTTTGCAAATGAGGCAATCTGACCCTCAAGGAAGAAACATCTGCTTTGCGTCAAAAAACATTTTCACGGCAAAAGCCCAGTCTGTAGTTTAAAGGAGAAAGTTTTGACTCCCGGCGGCGCCATCATTTTCATTACCCATTTTAAAACGTTGCTACCCGGGCCTCCATAGTACAAATCCCTGTACGAAGGCACACGAAAAATTATGTCACACAGGTTCTTGTACAGTTTTCCGTGTCACGTATCTCAAATATTGTTTTGAAAACCTACCATTAAAAAACCGGACGCTCGAGACTACCACCTTGAAGAACCCAAAAATGCCACCGGGTAGGAGCTCAGTGGCAATCACAGAGTCAGCCGAAGCCCGCCTTGCCACATTGTGCGCAGAAAGGGATCTTGCACGTTGCGGAAAAACAAGATTCTGCCGACGAGTTTTCTCGCGAATAAATGTCCCATCCCATTACCCCCATCCTGGACTCGTCCGCACACGTGCATGTACCTTTCCGAAGGAGAGGCCCACTCAAAATGGGCAAAAAATGCGGTGCAGCTTTTGTACATTAAGTCGTCAGCAATGCTTCACTTGCATCACGTACCAAAGGTTACTGATGGAAAGCAGATTGCACAAAGCGGCTCTAGGAAATATGGATCGATAAGACCTTTTCCACTTTTCTGCTTTGTCCAGTGTTTAATGCGCCTGTGCTGTTCAAAACGAAAAACTTTAGCACACTCACGACGAACGACAACGTAGACAGGACAACGCAGGCGCTTGTTCGTAACTGGCAGGTAAAACTGCTTTCGTTTCATCTCGCTACGACTTTTGTTGAATGGAATAGGGGTTTGGTTCTTCAAAAGACAGGCGTCTGCATTGGGTGTAAAGTGGTTCCTGTCCTCAGTGATATTTTTCTTTCTAAAGTTGATTTCCATATTGAAAAGATTATAAGTGTCCTTTCAAATAAGATTCTTAGGCACATCGACGATAATCTGGTGTTTATTGATAGCCATGACTTTGCATGGCGGGTAGTGGATGTGCTTAAGATTTTTGAGAGTATGAGTGTCGAGTGCAGTTGACGTTTGAAACGCACACCAATGAATGTTTGAAGCTAAACTGCGTTGAGATTGGTAGACAAAAAAAACAGAACGTGGCCTGCGCAGGGATCAAACCTACAGCCTTCGCGTTATTAGCACGACGCTCTAACCAACTGAGCTAGCAGGCCAGAACTGTTCACGGAGTCAAGGCAACCTGTGCCACTCGTCCTTCTGCTATGCACACAGTACGGATGCGTGGACCACTCAGCTCAAAGTGGCAGTGCATGTTCCGCGAAAGAGAAACTGTGTTGAGAGCGGTAGACAAAAAAAAATAGAACGTGGCCTGCGCAGGGATCGAACCTACGACCTTCGCGTTATTAGCACGACGCTCTAACCAACTGAGCTAGCAGGCCTTTTTTTTTCTTTATTACCGACTTGGCCGGGCAAACAAAACAAAAATACAATGCCATGACAATAAAAGCACAGGTCAGTTTCTAGCTAGTGCACGATGATAAAATGGGTTAAATGATTTTAGTTGGTCGAGGACAGGCAGCCACTCAGGCTGAGGAGCTTGCTGTCCGAAAACTTCCTGAGTATACATGATGCTCTCAATGAAATAGTGATGAGCCGGATTCACAACAACATGTTCATGCCTGACATCCATTCGCGTACGCCATAGGCTGTGCATGCAGAGCAACATTAGCAGGTCGCAAGGCACTTCACCTGGCTCTGCACATGGTAGGAAGCGTATTCCAAAAGGAGTCAGGGGGAAATCTTTTTTCAGTGTGCGCTTCAACACATCCCAAAGAAAAACAGCGTCATGACAGTCGAGAAAGATATGTTCTATAGTTTCCACTTTCTTGCAAATAAGACACTCTACTGACCAAGGTACAAAAAGGCCTTTGCTTTGCAACCATGGCTTCACTGGGAGGGTTCCAGTATGCAATTGAAAAAAGAAAGACCGCACTGAAGGCTTCACCGGCATTCTTTTGACTCTTTTTAGCACATCCCTTTAGGGACCCAGAAGATATGCACTGCGATAAACAGGCACTGGCAGAAACACATCAAGCAGGACCTTGTACATCTTTTTCCTTGTTACAATGGTTAGATATTCATCGGAAAATTTTGACCGAAGAATACGGACTGCTGCAACAACTTCTTGCATAAAAGCACTTAACCCACTCCACCCTGCAGACATGGATGACACAACATAATCAGGCAGTGATTCTGACAATCGCACTTGTATAACAGTTCGCAGAAAATCATTATCTTGACGCAAGAAAAAGAATCTAGTGACTATCTGTCTCAGAAATAAATTTGATAACCCCAGCCCCCCGTTCCGCACCTTGTGGAACAGATTGCATCGGCTGGTACGTTCCCATGTTGACGCCCAAATAAATGTTGCAAACACTCTGTGCAACCTTTGCACTGAAGTCCTTGGCAAAGTTAACGCTTGCAGAACGTAAAAAATCCTCGCTATTAAAAACATGTTGCACACCGTAGCTCTTGCAAACATGGAAAAGTTGTGACCCCCCCATTTGCTTGTCTGAGCTTTGACTCGTTCGGTTTCATGGGCCCAATATTCTTTGCTTTCTCTGTAGTTGGTTAGCGGCACGCCGAGGTACTTTACTGGCGTGTCTACCCACTTCATTCGACAGAATACTTCTGGCGTGGCCTGCCACTTTCCATGCCAAAAACCAAAACATTTCTGCCAGCTTATCGCACAGCCACTTGCATCACAAAAATTTACGGCTTCTCTCACCACTTCTTGCACGATTTCCTGGTCTCTGCAGAACACTGCTATATCATCTGCATATGCCAATATCTTCACTTCAGTATTACAAAAGGCGTAACCTCGAATGTTTTGCGTAGTTAACAGCTTTAAACAAAAGGGCTCCAGGTAAAGTGCAAAAAGAAGTGGAGAAAGAGGGCAACCCTGCCTCACTGCCGACAAGACAGGAATACTATTACTCAGGCGGTTATTAATTATGAACCTTGATGTACAGCCATCATAAACCATTTTCACGCCATCAATGATGATACATCCCACATTCACATGTTCCAAAAGCACGAACAAAATTTCATGCACAACTTTATCAAACGCCTTATGCAGGTCCAGTTGCATCATGGCGACACGACCCTCCGTTGCATCACAGCATTCAAGGACACTCCTAGCTACGTGTATGTTAGTAAAAATGAATCTGTCTTTTATGCCGCAGGTCTGGTGTGGGCCAACAAGGGTTTTAATTACTGTTTGGAGTCGTCCGGCTAGCACTTTCATATAAATTTTGTAGTCTACGTTAGTTAAGCTTATTGGGCGGTAACACTCAACTGACAGCAACCTACTAGGGTCGTCCGATTTTGGGATCAACACCACGTGGGAAGTTCGAAAAGACGGCGGAGTTAACTTTCTTTCGTAACACTCGCTTATTACGCGCTGCAATGCTATTGCCATTTCTGTTTTCAAAGCCTTGTAAAGTGCGGCACCGAGGCCGTCCGGCCCAGGCGACTTGTTTAAGCTAAGCTGCTGTATTGCAGCTTCGATTTATGCTGCCGTTATGGGCTCCTCAAGTACCTGCGCCAGGTCCTCCTCGACTCTTGGCATTAGCGACAGGAATGCAGTTTTGTGATGTTCAACATCAGGCGTTTTAAGGCTGAACAAGTTTTGGTAATATTCCAGAAAAGCCCTTTCAATCACCTCAGATTCGGAAGTTACGTCATTGCGATAACAAATTTCCTTTATCTCTTTCGAAACTGCATACTGTTTTTCGTCGCTGAGCGCCCTTTTTGTGGGCGTCTCCCCAAGCCAAAATCTTTCACTGCGCGCCCTTATCACAGCAACTCGATATTTCGTTTCATCTATTAGTTCAAGCTTAGTTTTGGTCTCTTTTATTTCTTGTCTGTACAACCCCGGTTTGACGCCTTCCATGCTGAGCATGAAATCAAGCTCGGTACGAAGTTCCTTTTCTTGCTGTTTTTTTTACGCTTTAAAACACATGCTCTTTCTATAGCGGCCACTTTCACGTCGCATTTAAATTGTTCCCATGTTTGTATAAAGTCTGTCTCTTTTTCTAACAAGCTTTTGACTGAGTCTTTTAGTTTCTTGCTAAACTCGTCATCCTCCAACAATGAGTCATTAAATTTCCATAATTCCCAACTAAACTTGACAGTCCTTTTCCTCTCCCCAAGTGTGATCACGACTAAAGAATGATCACTGAAGCTGACGTGCACAGTCTGGTAATGGGAACACAAGGGCACAACCTCAGAAGAAACATAAATTCTGTCCAGCCTTGCGTGACTAACGCCTTGGAAATGCGTGTACTGTGCTTGTTCTGAACCTTGCATTATAATGCCAATGTCTTCCAATTCTGCCTCATTAATTATCTCAGAGAGCAGCTCGGCACTCGTGTCCTGCAGGGTTTTGTTCGTTGTTCTATCTTCAGGTCTACACACACAGTTAAAATCTACAAGCAATAGTACACGCTTTTCTGTCAGCAGGAAAGGTTGAACACGGCGAAAAAAGGCATCTCGTTCGGGAATTTTATTAGGTGCATATACACACACAGCTCTCCACTCTACACCAGGAAAGTAAAAATCGCATGCTACAATTCGGCCACTTTCACAGGAAAACACAGTTTCCACGGCGACTTTGCCGTTTCGAGTTAGAATCAGACACCCTCCCGACTTTCCTTCTGCGTGGCACACGCAAACACTGAACTGTGCACGGTAAATTTCTGCCATCGCATCTGTCGACTCTTCGCTTTCAATTTTTGTCTCTTGAACAGCCAACAGATCGATTTCGTTTTAGAACAAGAGACGTTTAAGCTGATTTTGCCTTCTTCGCGCAGAAAGACCTCTCACGTTCAGTGTGGCAATACGCAAGCTAGATGTTAGTTGAGACGCCATCTAAATGGTTTGGATTCGCCGCTCTCGAAGTGACATCGGTTTGCAGCTCACCTCATCAAAAATCCTTCCAGCTTGCAAAGTACGGCAGTGTCAGCACTGAACCCGATCGATGACCGGGTTACCAACACGAAGACCCCGCAAGGCACCTCCGCTAAGGCGGAGGGACACGCGACGAAGTCCTACGATCAGGAGGGATGTTCGGCTTGGGCTTGTAGGCCGCACGTCGAACAGGAGGCGCTTTGGGAAGAGGTTCCTCATGGTCCGTCCCGTCGTAGCTCGTCGCCTTGTCATCAGCTTCGTCGTGCGTCCTCTTCGCTGGCAAAGTTGACGCCGCGGGCATCTCCGTGTCAACGTCCTTCTCGTCGGTCGATTCCAAAACCGTCTCAGCTGCACCTACCGCAGCATCATCTGCTTTTCCCGCGTCCGCCTCAGTTCTGGTGTCAGGCACAGGTGGTTCTTCTGAGTTGGCAGCCTCATGTGCCGTGGGAAGCGTTGCTTTTTCTGAGGCTATGCTTTTCGGTACTGCGTCTTCCCGACTCTCACGGGTCGCCTCTACCGCGTCGACTTCGTCCATAATATGCTCCTCAGTAGTATCCCTACGACCAGGACCAGCTACGGTAGCATATGTTCGCACGCACTGGGCGTCGTCCTGGCCGAAGCGACGACAGAGCCCGCAACGTGGCACACGGCACTCCCGACGTATGTGTCCGGTGCCGCGGCACCGGAGGCAGAGCGGAGCTCTGCCAGGAACGTGGACGAGTGTGACGTCCTCTCCAACACGCAGCTGGTGCGGTAAGTCGTCGATGGTAACGCCCACCTTCAGCTTCAATGTCACTGAGCGCGTAGTAGACGACTTGTCGACGCAGCCTTTGACTCTCCACTTGTCCCGAGTTATGTCGGTCACTTTTCCAAAAGCCGCCAGAGCTGCCTTCACGTCGTCATCTTTCACGCCGTGTAGCAGCCAGAACAGCTTCAGCCTGACGCCCTGGTTGCATGGGTCAATAACCACACAGCGGTGGTCCTTGACGTTGAGCGCCTCCGCCTGTAACATTTTGTTTTTTCCTTCTTCATTGCAGAATGTCACGGCCCAAACATGATTCATCTGATATGCCCCGAGGGCAACCACTTCCGGCAGCAATGACAGACGCTCAAGAGCGTCACGAAAGTTTTCAACACGGTATGGCCTGGCTTGGACGTCGCCATGCAAAAAAACAGTATGCAAAACGCTCGAACCTGTTGGCAAATGCGGCAAAATCAGCTGGTAGTCCTCGTTCGGTTTGATAGTACTCCTGATACCGCGGCCCGGCTGGGCCGCTAAATCCGCTCCTTGGGAGCCCATGATACACACGTCCGTCACGCTCGGTGGCCGGAAGTCGAAAAAATACTGAGCTAGCAGGCCAGAACTGTTCACGAAGTCAAGGCAACCCGTGCCACCCGTCCTTCTGCTATGCACACAGTACGGATGCGTGGACCACTCAGCTCAAAGTGGCAGTGCATGTTCCGCGAAAGAGAAACTGTGTTGAGAGCGGTAGACAAAAAAAATAGAACGTGGCCTGCGCAGGGATCGTACCTACGACCTTCGCGTTATTAGCACGACGCTCTAACCGACTGAGCTAGCAGGCCAGAACTGTTCACGGAGTCAAGGCAACCCGTGCCACTCGTCCTTCTGCTATGCACACAGTACGGATGCGTGGACCACTCAGCTCAAAGTGGCAGTGCATGTTCCGCGAAAGAGAAACTGTGTTGAGAGCGGTAGACAAAAAAAAAATAGAACGTGGCCTGCGCAGGGATCGAACCTACGACCTTCGCGTTATTAGCACGACGCTCTAACCGACTGAGCTAGCAGGCCAGAACTGTTCACGGAGTCAAGGCAACCCGTGTTTTTTTTTTCTTTATTCCCTGGCTTTGGAAAACAACACTTCACGAAAAAAAAAGGAACAGACAAATCACAAAAGCAATAGTACAGGACAATGAACACATTGAAAAGACATACTCAGCCAGCGTCAGGCTGGCTTCGTCACATTAAAACTCCCGCAAAGACAACAAAGGCTCTACCCTTGAGAGCCAGTCGGGAGGTTCCGCAGCCGCTTTTTGTATAGCGACAAACCAGTCCATAGACTCTCGGAAATAAATTCGGGCAGGGCGCGCTTCCCTGTCACAGTGATAGCCTGCCATTCTGGAGCGCCATATACAGTGGAGACCCAGGAGCATAATTAAATCAAATGGAACCCCGTCGTCATTATCAATGCTTAAATATCGAATGCCATGCGAATCTAGGGGGAAATCTTTCTTCATAGTCCGTTGCAAAACATCCCAAAAATAAACCCCTTCCCAACAATGTAAAAAAACATGGTCTATTGTTTCCGGCTGCTTACAGATTAAACAATGCGAACCCCAAGGTAAAAATAAATCCTTTCCCTCGAAAAATTTCTTTACTGACAACGTTCCGGTGTGTAATTTAAAGAAAAAGGTCTTAGCGCCTGGTGGCACCTGCATTTTCTTTACTCTCTTTAAGACGTCTGAGCCTGGGCCTCCACTGTATAAGGCTCTATACAAAGGTTGTGGCAAAACAGTGTCACATAAATCGTGGTACAGCTTTTTCCGTTTTACACAACACAGATATTCATTAGAAAAACGCACTGAAAGAAATCTAACACTTGCGACGACCTCTCTGTAATAGCCGAATATACCACACGTAACTTCTTCGGTGGAGACAACAAACTCCGGCAGTAGGCGCCGCAGCCTAACTTGGCAGACAGTGCGCAAGAAAGGGTCGGAAACGTCGCGAAAAAACAAAAACCGGTTGACCACTTGCCGCAAAAAGAGGTGTCCAAGTCCCAAGCCACCGTCTTTCACCCGACGGAATAAGTTTGTTCTGCTGCAGCGTTCCCATTCTGCAGCCCAAACAAAGACGGCGAAAATCCTGTGGAGCCTCTGTACATTTACACGCGAACAATGCAAAACTTGAAGAAATGAACGGCGGCGCAACAAGAAGAACACAACAAGAGAGGGGACACCACATGCGCACACTACCAACTGTTTATTGCATGGAAAGGTGGCGTATTTAAACACAGCTCAGGCATGACACTCATCGCATTATCGCACAGACCCAACACGTGGAAAAGAAACAGCAACATCAGGATAAAAGACTAGAACCCTTAACCTCTGCAGAAAAAACTAAAAGATTTTGATAACAGAACTTTGAGCAGGCCATCTCGTAGCAAAAGCAGAGTCAACAATCGTAGCAAAAGCAGAGTCAAACAAGAGAAGCAAAAGCAGTCAAAAAAAAAAATACAATCGTAGCAAAGGCAGCGTCAAACGTATCAAGCAAAAGCAGTCAGAACCCGAGAAACAACAAAACAAGAAAAAAAAAACAGTAACAAAGTTAACAACCCGCCTAAAACAAACAACAAACGGCCGCTAGAAATGCAGGGCTGAAAAGATGCACAGCACATGGCGTTACAAAAAACTGTCAAGAAAGGACACTTCATTTCTACGGAGGGATACTGAGGAGTCGCTAACACAAGTGCTTCCCTTCTTATTGATCATAAAGGCCTCAAGAATTTCGCGTGCCACCTGATCGCGACTCCTGCCGAGAATCCTTATTCCGTTAAGCACTGGCTCACACTTGCAATCTTTACAATGTAGGGGCAAATTCGACCCTCCTCCGTTTTCTAACGACTTTTCGTGTTCCCGTGTTCTGTCGTTAATGCAGCGACCTGTCTGGCCTATATAGACCGCCCCGCAGGTCAGTGGGATTTCGTACACCACTCCGACGGCACAAGAAACGAAATGCTTGCCGTGCCTCTTTCCGCACATGGCTTTCTTCTCTTCGCTGATCCGCGAGCATAACCCGCTCAGCTTTCTTGGCGCAGAGAAAACGACAGGAACGTCGTACCGGCCAGCAACTTTCTTCAAGTTGTGCGTCACACGGTGTATATAAGGGACCACTTGTGGTCGCTTTGATCCCGGCTTAGCATGGAATTTTTTCTTCTTTCCTTTCATTTTTTGAAGGAGGGTCTCCGCTACGCTACAAACAACAGAACACGGGAAGCCAGCCATTTTAAGCCTTTCGATCTGATTGTTAAAGCTAGCCTCAGCCATGTGAGCACAGGACTTAAGCAATGCGGACTCGAGGCAAAGTGAAGCGATCGCCCTTTTTACTGTCTTAGAGTGCGCTGATCCGTACGGAAGAAGCTCCTTTTTTGCTCGTGGGGAATACATCCAACAAACACGTCCTTCTAAAAACTTGATATTAATATCTAAAAACTGCAAGCTGTTGTTGTCAGGAAGTTCGTGAGTAAAAGCCAGCCCTTTCCCCTGTTGTCTGAAAACGGATAAGATTCTTTCCACTGTGCTGGGGAGCGTCAATGCAGAGTTAGTACTTTTTAGTATTACCAAGAAGTCGTCCACGTATCTAAAAATTCGCAGGACTGGGCCACTGTCAAGGGAAGAAGCTAAAGCACGGTCAATAGTTGATAAAAATATATTACACAATGCAGGGGCGACACAGGAACCGATGCAGATGCCTCTTCTCTGCAAGTACATTTCAGTTTCAAAGGAAACAAACGTAGACCTTAGGTAAAATTCTAGAAGTGATAAAAAATTGTCAACACTTAGTCCAGCTGAGTTCTGAAATGCGATGGCCCCATTAGATTCAATGCACTCCCGTACGGATTTCAAATCCGTACGGATTTCAAATCCGTACCTTTTCAAATCCGTACGGGAGTGCATTGAATCTAATGGGGCCATCGCATTTCAGAACTCAGCTGGACTAAGTGTTGACAATTTTTTATCACTTCTAGAATTTTACCTAAGGTCTACGTTTGTTTCCTTTGAAACTGAAATGTACTTGCAGAGAAGAGGCATCTGCATCGGTTCCTGTGTCGCCCCTGCATTGTGTAATATATTTTTATCAACTATTGACCGTGCTTTAGCTTCTTCCCTTGACAGTGGCCCAGTCCTGCGAATTTTTAGATACGTGGACGACTTCTTGGTAATACTAAAAAGTACTAACTCTGCATTGACGCTCCCCAGCACAGTGGAAAGAATCTTATCCGTTTTCAGACAACAGGGGAAAGGGCTGGCTTTTACTCACGAACTTCCTGACAACAACAGCTTGCAGTTTTTAGATATTAATATCAAGTTTTTAGAAGGACGTGTTTGTTGGATGTATTCCCCACGAGCAAAAAAGGAGCTTCTTCCGTACGGATCAGCGCACTCTAAGACAGTAAAAAGGGCGATCGCTTCACTTTGCCTCGAGTCCGCATTGCTTAAGTCCTGTGCTCACATGGCTGAGGCTAGCTTTAACAATCAGATCGAAAGGCTTAAAATGGCTGGCTTCCCGTGTTCTGTTGTTTGTAGCGTAGCGGAGACCCTCCTTCAAAAAATGAAAGGAAAGAAGAAAAAATTCCATGCTAAGCCGGGATCAAAGCGACCACAAGTGGTCCCTTATATACACCGTGTGGCGCACAACTTGAAGAAAGTTGCTGGCCGGTACGACGTTCCTGTCGTTTTCTCTGCGCCAAGAAAGCTGAGCGGGTTATGCTCGCGGATCAGCGAAGAGAAGAAAGCCATGTGCGGAAAGAGGCACGGCAAGCATTTCGTTTCTTGTGCCGTCGGAGTGGTGTACGAAATCCCACTGACCTGCGGGGCGGTCTATATAGGCCAGACAGGTCGCTGCATTAACGACAGAACACGGGAACACGAAAAGTCGTTAGAAAACGGAGGAGGGTCGAATTTGCCCCTACATTGTAAAGATTGCAAGTGTGAGCCAGTGCTTAACGGAATAAGGATTCTCGGCAGGAGTCGCGATCAGGTGGCACGCGAAATTCTTGAGGCCTTTATGATCAATAAGAAGGGAAGCACTTGTGTTAGCGACTCCTCAGTATCCCTCCGTAGAAATGAAGTGTCCTTTCTTGACAGTTTTTTGTAACGCCATGTGCTGTGCATCTTTTCAGCCCTGCATTTCTAGCGGCCGTTTGTTGTTTGTTTTAGGCGGGTTGTTAACTTTGTTACTGTTTTTTTTTCTTGTTTTGTTGTTTCTCGGGTTCTGACTGCTTTTGCTTGATACGTTTGACGCTGCCTTTGCTACGATTGTATTTTTTTTTTTGACTGCTTTTGCTTCTCTTGTTTGACTCTGCTTTTGCTACGATTGTTGACTCTGCTTTTGCTACGAGATGGCTTGCTCAAAGTTCTGTTATCAAAATCTTTTAGTTTTTTCTGCAGAGGTTAAGGGTTCTAGTCTTTTATCCTGATGTTGCTGTTTCTTTTCCACGTGTTGGGTCTGTGCGATAATGCGATGAGTGTCATGCCTGAGCTGTGTTTAAATACGCCACCTTTCCATGCAATAAACAGTTGGTAGTGTGCGCATGTGGTGTCCCCTCTCTTGTTGTGTTCTTCTTGTTGCGCCGCCGTTCATTTCATCATGCACCAACTCGCCCCTCAGGCCATTCTTCTGAATGCAAAACTTGCATAACAAACCAAAGTTTACTGATATAAAAAAGGTTACATACAGTAGCTCTGGCGAAAATCGATAAGTTGGCACCTTTCCACTTCTCCGCTTTCTCCCGTAACGCTTTCGTCTGTTCTTGCCAATATTGCTCGCTTTGGCGGTAACCATCAAGCTCGACGCCTAAGTACTTGGTTGGGGTTTTCGCCCACGTCACATTTGCAAAGTGTTCAGGCTTCGATGGCCACCGTCCATGCCAGAACCCAAGGCACTTGGCCCAGTTCACCCCGCTTCCGGTAACCTGAGAGAACTCACGGACACATTTGACAGCCTCGGTTATGCTCTCATGGTCCACCGTACAAACTGCAACATCATCGGCGTACGCCAGCAGCTTCACCTCGGCTGCTTGTAACTTAAACCCATTAACGTTGTCATTGTTCAATATTTTAATACACAATGTCTCAATGTATATACAAAACAAAAGAGGGCTGAGAGGGCAGCCCTGTCGCACCGAACGCTGCACGCTAATGGGGGCCCCCAGACTCTTATTTACGATCAATCTCGTCGTGCAGTTTCGGTACGCCAGGGCCACGCCCTTGCGGATAACTGATCCAACGTTCGCATGGTCCAAAATAGAAAACAAAATTTCGTGATCGACGCAGTCAAAAGCTTTCTCGAGGTCGACTTGGAGAATGGCCACCCGACCATTCGAGTCATCACAACACTCAAGAACACTTCGCACCTTGTGAATATTGGACATTATTGACCTCCCTTTTATCCCACACGTCTGGTGTGGCCCAACTATATCCTTAATCACCGTCTGCAATCTCCGAGCCAAAACCTTCATAAAAATTTTATATTCAACGTTTGTAAGTGCTATGGGTCTGTAAGCTGTAACCAGTCGTAATTTATCTATTTGATCCGTTTTAGGAATAAGCACCGTGTGGGATGACCCATATGACGGAGGGAGTGCATTTACTGTGTAGGCAGCGTTAAAGATAACGTTCAGGATAGGGGCAATTTCGTGCTTGAAATCTTTGTAAAAACGCGCGCTGAGCCCATCTGGTCCCGGCGATTTACCGGGGTTTAAACTGGCGATTGCATGCTCCACTTCTGTTTCAGTGGCCGCATTTGTTTTTCCAGTCCCGGACTACTTGCTGGCAGGTCTCGGCTTCCGCTCGGACAGGAAAAGCGTCATGGTCACATGACCTACTTGCCATAGGCTGCTTTCGAACACGGCGCCAGAGTCGGGCTCCCCCTCGGTTACCGTACAAGGACGCTGTCATCTGCTAGCAGACGATGCAAGCCACGGCCACTACGACGCCGAAGCAACGCCGAAGCAACGCCGTGCGCTCGATCATGATACTGAGTCGATTTAAAGACTGTACTGTCAGCTTAGCGTAGGTGCATTACAGAACTCAGCTTCGGAGGTATGCTCGCCGCTACTGCTTGCGGCGAAGTTCGCACAAAGTAGCCCAACTCGTTGCGGAAAGGCGGATAGACGAAAGCCTCCGCAAAAATGTTGACAACAAGCTCTATAGCTGCTCCAGTATACGAGTGGTTCACCTGCGATGCTTTCAGGTAAGCGTACAGACAGCATGTGGCAGAACAAGCGAACAAGAACCTCTTGACGACACGAGCAAACAATACGCCCTCGCAGCTCCGAACGCGCGTCCGTGTGCAGGGAATTCAAAAAAATAAACGAAAATGCAAGAACAAAAAGTCTTGCGATGGCTCAGAGAGGAGCTACGGAGCTCATGTGAAGGTTTAACGCATGATATCGACCTCCAGGGACACGAAAAGCACTCAAAATGCACACGGAGTCTAACTTAATATGGCTGCCAGCGCGGCGCGCAGCTATCGTCTGCTGCCTTCTCAGCAGCCCCAAGCAGCCCGCGGACTGCCATAGGCTAAAAACGAACGCGTTGCTATGGCGATGCAAGCAGGTGGGCGGAGCTTTCGGGCTGCCCGAGAAAAACAAATACCGGACTCGAGTCCGCAAGTAGTCCCGGACAGTCCGGGACTGAAAAACAAATACGCCCAGTGATAGCCACTTCTAATCTCTCTTTTACGTCATCACCAAGACGCGGCATCGCCGCCAGAAACTGATCTTTAAATGTGATAGTGTCTACCGTGTGGGATGCGAAGAGCGCTTGGTAATGCTCGTTGAAAGCTGCTTTTATGTGGTCGTTGTCTGCCGACAAGACACCGCCCCATTCTATTTTGTCGATGTGGTTCCTTTCAGCGTTTGCTTTTTCCAACCCCAGCGCTCGTTTTGATGGCGCCTCCCCTGCAGCTATGTCTTCTGCCCTTGCCCTCACTAACGCTCCCCGATACCGTTCTTGTTCGATCAATTCTAGTTTTTGCTTTGTTTTCCTTGCATCTTCCGTCCATTTCCCCGGCGCTAGAGATTCCTGTTGAAGCAGCCTATGGAGCAGCTTCCTTAACTCTGTCTCTTTCTGTTTTTCTTGAAACCGTATACAGGCAGACCTCTCTATTGCTTTAATTTTTATAGTTTCTTTACACAGCTCCCACTGTTGCCAGATGTGCATATTTTTACCGGGGCCTATTTTTGCAATTTCATCTTTTACTATACGGGTATACAGTTCATCCTGCAGGAGTTTATTATTGAATTTCCACATTTCCCATGAAAAAGAATTCCCTCTCTTTACCATCCCAAAACAACATTTAACTAAACAATGATCCGAAAAAGATACTGGCACAACTTCGTAACCATTACATTCAGGTAAGACATCGACGGATGCATAAATGCGGTCCAGCCGTGCATGGCTCGAACCCTGGAAGTGTGTGAGCTTTACTGCACGCGTTCCCTCAAGACACTCTGCTACATCTTCCATGTTCCAGTTCTCAACCATTCGCGATAACACTTGTGTGCTTGCATCTCTAAACGGTCGAGGGCTTGTCTTATCTCGCGCACTAAGAACACAGTTAAAATCGCCTAGGACGATCAGCTGTCTGTCACAACGAAGGCGTTCTTCGATGCTGTAAAAAAACTGCGCCCTTTCTTCTGCTTCATTTGGCGCGTACACACAAATAATCCGCCACTCGATGTTATTCAACCGAAAGTCAAGGAAGACACACCGGCCCGACACACAAGAGAAATGAGCTTGCACTTCTAGCCCCGGCAACTTCTTTAGTAAGAGAACACAACCAGCCGATGTGCCTACAGCGTGGCTAACGACAGCAAAAAACGAGGACGTGAAACGTTGCACCATTCTCCCGGTCTCTTCTTCGCCGTCGACTTTCGTCTCCTGCACGGCCAGTACATCTATGCCGTGCTCCGTTAAAAGCCGAAAAAGCTGGCCTTGCTTTCTTTTTCCTGCCAGACCTCTAACATTCAGGGAGGCGACTTTCAGCGGAGATGCAGGAGCCATTTTTACATAAGAAGAAGAGACCGAAAGCATGGTGCTTACCTCTCGCGTCCAGCACATGGCTAGACGCCACCGCCGCCTTCGCCGCCGGCGTCATCCTGAGCGTGCACCTGGCCTTGCTCGGAAGGCGCCTTGTCGCTGGCGCGCTTCTCGCTCGCAAGGTTAGGGCGCGGCCGAAAAGAGGCCCGCCTTGCTTGAGGCGTCTTTGCTGGTGGTTCCTCTACGCTGGGCACCGCCTCCTTGTCGCCGTCGTGGCTGGTGTCTCCATGCGGACGCTTCCCTGACGTAGCCACAGTGGTCGTACGGCCACCGGTGTTCTGCCGGTGACCCTCGGTCGACTCCTTCGCTACAAAGTCCGTGGGCACTGGTGGGCTTTTTGCATCCACTGAAGTCGCCTCCTTTGACTGAGGCGAGTCTCCCGTTGGTGGCTGGAGTCTTGGTCCACTGGCAAGGGGACCGTCGCCGCTTGAAGTCGCCGACGTGTCCAGCGACACAGGGAGGTTGCCCAACTCGTCGGTACCCCTCGCTGCGTCCTCAGCCTCCGCGACGTCCATCAGCTCCCCGCTGTCTCCTTTCCCTCCCAGCCCGGTCGCAGACGCGTAGGTACGGACGCAGTCCTCGTCCGCATGCCCGTAGCGCCTGCACTTGGAGCACCTGGGAACCTTGCAGTCGCGACGAACGTGACCCGCGCCGTGGCAACGCAGGCACTGCATCGGCCGCCCGGGCACCACCACGAGAGCCAACTCGCCGGCGACTCGAACCTGGTGGGGCAGGTCGTCCACCTTCATACCTGGCTTCAACTTGAGCAGCACTGTTCTCGTGGTGGATCCCTTCTCTTTCATTCCTTGAACGCGCCAACGCTCCCGCGTCACCTCGGTCACGTTTCCGAACGCCGCGAAAGCAGTCCGGATGTCGTCGTCAGCGACGCCGTGCAGCATCCAATGCAGGCGCAGCTTTACTTGCTGATCCTCGGGGTCGAAAATGATGCACCGGCGTCCCTTTACCTCAAGCTCCTTCAAGGCGGCTAATTTCTTCGCGGCTTCTGGGCTACTGAAGGTTACCGCCCACACGTGGTTTACCTGGTACGCCCCCAACGCCACGACGTCGGGGAGCGCACCAGTGTTGGCGAGGGCGTCCCTGAAGTCTTCGACCCTGTAAGGTCTCACACGCACATCTCCGTGCAAAAAAACTGTGTTTAGAACAACACGTCCGGTCGGCAGGGTAGGCAAAAAGATCTCATACTCCTTGTCTTCGGCACTGAACCTGTTTCCGCGCCCATCGATGGCCGCTGTCGCCGCTCCGTGGGAGCTCATGATCCTGCGCAAGGCAACCCGTGCCACTCGTCCTTCTGCTATGCACACAGTA
The DNA here is from genome assembly GCF_055824585.1 of Amblyomma mixtum. Lineage (NCBI taxonomy): Eukaryota > Metazoa > Arthropoda > Arachnida > Ixodida > Ixodidae > Amblyomma > Amblyomma mixtum. The sequence continues at coordinate 8,187,485 of NC_143015.1, read as the reverse complement.
CGAATGCGTGGACCACTCAGCTCAAAGTGGCAGTGCATGTTCCGCGAAAGAGAAACTGTGTTGAGAGCGGTAGACAAAAAAAATAGAACGTGGCCTGAGCAGGGATCGAACCTACGACCTTCGCGTTATTAGCACGACGCTCTAACCGACTGAGCTAGCAGGCCAGAACTGTTCACGGAGTCAAGGCAACCCGTGCCACTCGTCCTTCTGCTATGCACACAGTACGGATGCGTGGACCACTCAGCTCAAAGTGGCAGTGCATGTTCCGCGAAAGAGAAACTGTGTTGAGAGCGGTAGACAAAAAAAAATAGAACGTGGCCTGCGCAGGGATCGAACCTACGACCTTCGCGTTATTAGCACGACGCTCTAACCGACTGAGCTAGCAGGCCAGAACTGTTCACGGAGTCAAGGCAACCCGTGCCACTCGTCCTTCTGCTATGCACACAGTAGGGATGCGTGGACCACTTAGCTCAAAGTGGCAGTGCATGTTCCGCGAAAGAGAAACTGTGTTGAGAGCGGTAGACAAAAAAAAATAGAACGTGGCCTGCGCAGGGATCGAACCTACGACCTTCGCGTTATTAGCAGGACGCTCTAACCGACTGAGCTAGCAGGCCTTTTTTTTTCTTTATTTCCTTTTTCACAAGTACACACAATATTCACAAGTTGAAAACGCTTGCCAGCTTTCTGCGAGCGCGGGCATTTAAAACCGTTTCATATTGACAAGGTCATCTAACACAGGCAACCACTCTGGTGGTTCAGCCCGCACTTTGAAAGCCTCACGAAGAAATACAACACTTTCCTTGAAGTATTCTCTGGCAGGTTGGGGATTTACGTCTGCGTGGTGCACTGCCATTCTTGTTTTCCATATGCTATGAAGACATAGTACCATAATCATATCGTACGGCACCCCTTCGTGGTTTGAGGTCGGAAGGAAGCGGATGCCATATGGCGTTACCGGCAAATCTTTTCTCAAAGTGCGCTGTAATACGTCCCATAAGAATGTTGCATCTTCACAATCAAGAAAAATATGGTCAATAGTTTCTGGTTGCCTGCACGGTAAGCAGTCGATCGTCCATGGCACAAAGATACCCTTCTGCTCCAGCCACGGTTTAACGGGGAGAGTTCCGGTGTGCAAATGAAAGAAAAAAGTTTTCGCAGTAGGCCGCACTGGCATCCGCTTCACTCTTTTCAGTACGTCTTTGCCAGGCCCTGCTGAGCAAAAGGTGCGATACAGTGGTTCTGGCATAGATACATCAACAACAGCTTTATACAATTGCTTTCGAGCCACGGTGCTCAGATACTCTAATGAAAAACGCGCGGCGAGGAACTGGAAAGACCAGACCACTTCTCGTAGGAAGCCTCGCACACTCGGTCCACTGACTTGGGCAGAAGACACTATGAACCCTGGCATCATGTTACAAAGTCGCGTTTGGATCACAGTACGAAGGAAACCGTTCCTTTGGTCTCGCACAAAGAGAAATCTAGAAACTACCTGTTTTAAAAACAAGTGTGCCAAGCCCAGTCCGCCACTCTTCACTGAGCGAAATAAATTTGTACGGCTCGTACGCTCCCATGTTGATCCCCATATATACACTGCAAGCACTCTATGCAGCCTTTGAATGCTTGCTCTCGTCGCACACAATGCCTGGAGGACGTACCAGATCTTCACTACCAGAAAGATATTGCACACAGTAGACCTTGCGAATATAGAAAGGTTTCGCCCTCTAAACTTCGTAGATTTTTCCTTTATTAGTTCTGCTTCATTTCTCCAATAGTCATTTGTGTCTCTGTAGTGGTTTAAAGGTATTCCTAGATATTTCGTTGAAACCAATTTCCACTGCATGCTTTCGAAGACTGCAGGAGGAGTGTCCCACTCTCCATGCCAAAAGCCTAAGGATTTGTCCCAATTGATAACGCTGCCTGTCACTTTGCAAAAATTAGTCGCAACGCTGACAGCTTTACTGATACTTGCTTGGTCAGAACAGAAAACCGCAATGTCGTCAGCGTACGAGAGCAGTTTAACTTCACTTGTGCTCAACTGAAAACCTTTTATTGCACTGGACGATATGATTTTCAAACAGAAAGGCTCCAGGTAGAGCGCGAACAGCAATGGAGATAAAGGACATCCTTGCCTGACAGAGGTCTTGATTTGAAAACTGACTGTTAATGTTTTATTAATTATAATCCTGCTAAAAATATCTGCGTAACACATTTCTACACCTTCCAGCAGGACTTTACCGACGTTAATGTGTTCTAAAATGCTGAAAAGGACATCATGCGCAACTCTATCGAAGGCCTTCTCCAGATCTAGTTGCAACATCGCTACCTTCCCGCATAAGGCATCGCAGCACTCTAGGACGCTTCTAGCTACGTGTATGTTCGTTAGGATGGATCTTCCTTTAATACCACAAGTCTGGTGCGGTCCCACAAGCTCAGCTATAACACTTTGAAGCCGTCTGCCTAAAATTTTTGCAAAGACCTTATAGTCCGTGTTCGTTAGGCTTATTGGTCGATATGATCGCACTGACAACAACGTAGCCTGGTCATCTGTTTTGGGGATCAACACAATGTGGCTTTGCCTAAAAGAAGGCGGTAATTTCTTAACTCTGTATGCTTCTTTGAAAACGTTATAAAGAACTACTGCTATCTCCGTTTTAAAGGCTTTGTAAAATTCTGAGCCAAAGCCATCAGGCCCTGGCGACTTCCCTGCACTTAATTCATCAATCGCCCACTCTATTTCTGAAACGCTAATGGGCACTTCAAGATTTGCTTTTTCCTTTTCTTCAAGCTTTGGCATGAGACTAAAGAAATCTCTTTCAAACCCTTCTAGTATCTGTGGTTCGTGGAAAAGCAGTTCTTGATAATAGTCGACAAAAGCGCGGCGAATCAGTTCTTGGTCTTGCACAACTTCATCTCTGTATCTTATCGCTTTTATTTCATTGCGCGACGCGTAGCTTTTTTCGTCTGAAAGGGCACGTTTAGTCGGTGTTTCACCCATATATAGCCTTTCCGCCCGTGCGCGTACTACAGCTCCTTTGTATCTGTCTGTATCAATTATTTCTAGTTTGCTTTTAACTTCTTTTATTTCTTTCGCAAACCTACCCGGATCAATGGCTTCTACACTTAAATAAAAGTCAAGCTGACTTTGCAGTGCAGTTTCTTCTTTTTTCCGTACTCTCCGCAGCTCACTGGCTCTTTCAATGGCTGCTATTTTTGCATTTTTCTTAAAATCTTCCCATGCTTGAACATAACACTGCGGTTCACTCGCTAGTAGATCTCCAATTCTTTCTTTTATTTCCTTCACATACTGTTCATCATCGAGGATCTTAGCGTTGCATTTCCACAGCTCCCAGCTGAACTTGGCTGGTTTCCTTGGTCCTAGCGCACACGTAACCAAGCTATGGTCACTAAAAGAAACGTTTTTGACGTCATATTTTCTGCAGTGAGATGCCAGACCGGCCGAAACATATATTCGATCTAGTCTAGCCTGACTGTTTCGCTGGTAGTGCGTAAAGCGAGGCACTGTACCGTTTGACAGAAAACACCCTACATCTTGTAATAGGTAGTCTTCCGTTAGCGAATTCAGCACGGATACGCTCGCGTCTCGTATCGGTAAACCTGTCATTCTATCTTCAACTCTGCATACCCAGTTGAAGTCTCCCATCATTATAATGACCCTGTCACAGTTCAGATAGCATTCAACACTTTCAAAAAACACTCTGCGCTCGTTTGCTGCATTTGGAGCGTATATGTCAACTATACGAAACTTCTGGGCATGCAGCGTTATGTCACATACAATGAGCCTTCTAGAAGGGCACGCGTACACACTATCAACAGTTATTTCTCTGGTATGCTTCAGAAACAGAGCACAACCACCGGCTGTGCCAATTGCATGGGAAACACACACATTATAATACGTCCTGAACGGTTCAACCATGCGGTTCGTTCCTTCCTCGCTTTCAACCTTTGTTTCCTGTATGGCAATTACATCCAAATAATTTTCCATAAAAAGCCGACTCAGCTGATACTGTTTTCTGCGCGCCGACAAGCCTCGCACGTTAAGCGTGCCTACATACAGAGGTGTTTGGAGAGTTACTGCCATTTCTTTGCCGTTTTAATTTCCACATACGAATCGCATGGTAGCACTTTGATTATCACGAGACAGCCAAACACTCACATTTTTAGAGCATATTCCACCCGCTCGAGCCATTTTGGTTGACACTTCGAGTTCGCCGTTGTGGCCTCGACGCACTGTCTTTCTGGTCGGTTCCGGAGTTGCCACTGTCCGGCTGGAAAAAAGACGCCACGTCACGTCGCCGGTGGTGCCGGCGGTTTCCGCTCGGGCCGTAGCTCGAGCGGTATTTTCGGCGCTGGCTTCAGGGTTGGCCTTCGAGTGGGCGTGGTCTTCACCGGCGGCTCATCCGTTGCAGTCTGGCTGGTCTTGTGCCCGTCTTTGTCGTCTTCATGCAGTCGTTTTGACGCAAGACTGCTGGCATTAGTCATGGTCACGTCTGTTAGTTCAGGCACTACCTCGACCTCTTCACACGGTGCATTGCCTCTGTTCATTGGGTTACTCGTCAGTAGAGCCTCTTTGGTATCGGTCGAAGCGTTGGTATTCACTTTCTCATTTGAAGCTGCATCCACTTCGTGCGCCTGTGCAGCCCTGCCTTCGCCAAGAGTTAGCAAGGTATCTGCCTCAGGCGTAGTTTCTGCCGCGTCTGCCTCATCCATTAGATGCTCTGTCGACAGTTCCTCGTTTGCTTTCCGGCCTGCCACGTTTGCATAGGTACGCACGCATGTGCTTTCATCATGGCCATATCGCCGACACTTGGTACAACGTGGCACTCGGCAGTCACGCCTAATATGACCCGTAGCATGGCACCTCAAGCACAGCGGGGGCCGTCCAGGAACGACGAGAAGAGCCATGATTCCTGCGACTCGCAGCTGATGGGGTAGATCTTCTATCGTCACACCAGGCTTGAGCTTCAGGCCAACCGTGCGCGTAGACGAGCCTTTGTCTGCAATTCCTTGTACACGCCAGCGTTCCTTGTAGACATCAGTCACTTTTCCGTACGGTACCAGCGCAGAGCGCACTTCTTCCGCTACGTTATGTAGCACCCAGTAAAGCTTGACACGTACTTCTTGGTTTTCAGGGTCGACAACAAGGCACCGTTTCTCTTTCACCTTTACTTCGCCGGTTTGCACCATCTGCTTAGCAGCTTCGGCACTTTTAAAAGTGACGGCCCAAACGTGGTTCATCTGGAACGCCCCCGGAGCTATCACTTCAGGGAGCACTCCGAGATGAACTGACATGTCCCGAAAGTTTTCCACACGGTAAGGCCTGGCTTTCAAATCCCCGTGAAGAAAAACAGTATTCATAACAGACGCACCTGTTGGCAGTGGCGGTAGAACAACTTGATAATCCTGGCTTTCTTCAGCAAAAAACCTGTTACCGCGGCCCTGCTGGGCCGCTGACACCGCTCCGACGGAGCTCATGATAACGCGTCCGTTCGCTAGCGCGGCCAGCTAGCAGGCCAGAACTGTTCACGGAGTCAAGGCAACCCGTGCCACTCGTCCTTCTGCTATGCACACAGTACGGATGCGTGGACCACTCAGCTCAAAGTGGCAGTGCATGTTCCGCGAAAGAGAAACTGTGTTGAGAGCGGTAGACAAAAAAAAAATAGAACGTGGCCTGCGCAGGGATCGAACCTACGACCTTCGCGTTATTAGCACGACGCTCTAACCGACTGAGCTAGCAGGCCAGAACTGTTCACGGAGTCAAGGCAACCCGTGCCACTCGTCCTTCTGCTATGCACACAGTACGGATGCGTGGACCACTCAGCTCAAAGTGGAAGTGCATGTTCCGCGAAAGAGAAACTGTGTTGAGAGCGGTAGACAAAAAAAAAATAGAACGTGGCCTGCGCAGGGATCGAACCTACGACCTTCGCGTTATTAGCACCACGCTCTAACCGACTGAGCTATTAAGCGTAGAAAGTTGGGCTAGTTGGTTGGTAGTACTATTATGATACATTCCAGCGGCTAAAAAGACACGGACGAAGGTAGACGAGACAGGACGAACGCCGGACTTCAACTGAGGTTTATTTCACAAACAGCGATAATATACAAAAGGGGGCGCAAGGAAAAAGTAATCCGTGACAAGATTAACCCATAATCAAAAAAGTGCAGAAGGCTCCTTTGCCATGCCACTCATGTTTTCCACATAGGCGCACCTACTATCTATCGCCTACCTGGCTGAATCCACCCGTTTGCCTTCAGGTAATCTATTTCTTTTTTGTTTAGCGCCACAGAAGGGCTGCTGACGCAGTTTTCTTTGTCATTGAAAATACAGAACGCTTCAAAAATTTCTCGGCTCTTTTGAGTCTTAAATCTGCGCATCACACTTGTCCTTTCTAAAAACGCCTTACATGCTGGCTTGTGTGAGCAACGGCGAATGTGGTCGGCTAGGTGACCTCCGCCAGATAACGAATGGGCTGTCCGGCGATGCTCTAGCAAGCGTTCGTTGAGGCAGCGTCCCGTCTGTCCGATATACCGTCTGCCACAGGCGAGGGGGATGCTGTATACAACACCAACTTCACATTGAACAAGAGGTTTGATGTGCTTAATTTTGCACATAGGCCTCTTTTTGGCGTCATTCACCAGGCGGCACATGCGTCCCAGCTTTTCCGGGGCCGAAAATACTACACGCACGCCACACTTGTCGCCGACCTTCTTGAGGCGGTGTGAGACCTGATGCCAGTAGGGCACAACGACAGGTCGCTGTTTGGTACGTGCATTTTCCCTTGGCTTGCACCGCCCACCAGATTTCACCTCGCGAATCTGGGTTTCCACCACAGATGCCAGAATTTCTCCTGGATACCCAGCCTTATCCAATCGCCTTAGTTGGGCATGGACGCTGTCACGCACTTGATGTTCGCACGACTTGGCAAGAGCAGACCGGACGCAATTTTTTGCTATAGCTCTTTTCACGAGCTTGGAATGGGCCGAATCATAGTTCAGAATTTGTTTCTTCGACCGTGGCTTATACTGCCAGCACACACGCGTTTCTTCAAAAATAAGGCACACATCAAGGAACTGGATGCGACCTTCCTGCGGTAATTCGTGAGTGAACTTCATTCCGAATGCATTATCAGCAAATATTTCCAGAATGTTGTTCACATCGATACCTCTATCCTGAGCAGCAATCACATTTACTACCACCAGGTAGTCGTCAACATACCTAAACACTTTCTGCACGTTGGCGTTGTAAAGGGACGCCTGAATACGCTTGTCAATACTAGATAAAAATATATCACTTAAAAGTGGTGCTAGGCAGGAGCCTATGCACACTCCTTCTTTTTGGATGAAATGGCGCTCATTAAAGGTGACAAAGGTAGATGACAAGTAAAACTTTAAAAGCTCTAAAAAGTTGTCGGTGGATAACCCTGTCCTGTTCTGAAAGGCCACCGGCCCAGTGTCTTCAATTGAAGACACTGGGCCGGTGGCCTTTCAGAACAGGACAGGGTTATCCACCGACAACTTTTTAGAGCTTTTAAAGTTTTACTTGTCATCTACCTTTGTCACCTTTAATGAGCGCCATTTCATCCAAAAAGAAGGAGTGTGCATAGGCTCCTGCCTAGCACCACTTTTAAGTGATATATTTTTATCTAGTATTGACAAGCGTATTCAGGCGTCCCTTTACAACGCCAACGTGCAGAAAGTGTTTAGGTATGTTGACGACTACCTGGTGGTAGTAAATGTGATTGCTGCTCAGGATAGAGGTATCGATGTGAACAACATTCTGGAAATATTTGCTGATAATGCATTCGGAATGAAGTTCACTCACGAATTACCGCAGGAAGGTCGCATCCAGTTCCTTGATGTGTGCCTTATTTTTGAAGAAACGCGTGTGTGCTGGCAGTATAAGCCACGGTCGAAGAAACAAATTCTGAACTATGATTCGGCCCATTCCAAGCTCGTGAAAAGAGCTATAGCAAAAAATTGCGTCCGGTCTGCTCTTGCCAAGTCGTGCGAACATCAAGTGCGTGACAGCGTCCATGCCCAACTAAGGCGATTGGATAAGGCTGGGTATCCAGGAGAAATTCTGGCATCTGTGGTGGAAACCCAGATTCGCGAGGTGAAATCTGGTGGGCGGTGCAAGCCAAGGGAAAATGCACGTACCAAACAGCGACCTGTCGTTGTGCCCTACTGGCATCAGGTCTCACACCGCCTCAAGAAGGTCGGCGACAAGTGTGGCGTGCGTGTAGTATTTTCGGCCCCGGAAAAGCTGGGACGCATGTGCCGCCTGGTGAATGACGCCAAAAAGAGGCCTATGTGCAAAATTAAGCACATCAAACCTCTTGTTCAATGTGAAGTTGGTGTTGTATACAGCATCCCCCTCGCCTGTGGCAGACGGTATATCGGACAGACGGGACGCTGCCTCAACGAACGCTTGCTAGAGCATCGCCGGACAGCCCATTCGTTATCTGGCGGAGGTCACCTAGCCGACCACATTCGCCGTTGCTCACACAAGCCAGCATGTAAGGCGTTTTTAGAAAGGACAAGTGTGATGCGCAGATTTAAGACTCAAAAGAGCCGAGAAATTTTTGAAGCGTTCTGTATTTTCAATGACAAAGAAAACTGCGTCAGCAGCCCTTCTGTGGCGCTAAACAAAAAAGAAATAGATTACCTGAAGGCAAACGGGTGGATTCAGCCAGGTAGGCGATAGATAGTAGGTGCGCCTATGTGGAAAACATGAGTGGCATGGCAAAGGAGCCTTCTGCACTTTTTTGATTATGGGTTAATCTTGTCACGGATTACTTTTTCCTTGCGCCCCCTTTTGTATATTATCGCTGTTTGTGAAATAAACCTCAGTTGAAGTCCGGCGTTCGTCCTGTCTCGTCTACCTTCGTCCGTGTCTTTTTAGCCGCTGGAATGTATCATAATAATACGACTGAGCTAGCAGGCCAGAACTGTTCACGGAGTCAAGGCAACCCGTGCCACTCGTCCTTCTGCTATGCACACAGTACGGATGCGTGGACCACTCAGCTCAAAGTGGCAGTGCATGTTCCGCGAAAGAGAAACTGTGTTGAGAGCGGTAGACAAAAAAAAAATAGAACGTGGCCTGCGCAGGGATCGAACCTACGACCTTCGCGTTATTAGCACGACGCTCTAACCGACTGAGCTAGCAGGCCAGAACTGTTCACGGAGTCAAGGCAACCCGTGCCACTCGTCCTTCTGCTATGCACACAGTACGGATGCGTGGACCACTCAGCTCAAAGTGGAAGTGCATGTTCCGCGAAAGAGAAACTGTGTTGAGAGCGGTAGACAAAAAAAAATAGAACGTGGCCTGCGCAGGGATCGAACCTACGACCTTCGCGTTATTAGCACCACGCTCTAACCGACTGAGCTAGCAGGCCAGAACTGTTCACGGAGTCAAGGCAACCCGTGCCACTCGTCCTTCTGCTATGCACACAGTACGGATGCGTGGACCACTCAGCTCAAAGTGGCAGTGCATGTTCCGCGAAAGGGAAACTGTGTTGAGAGCGGTAGACAAAAAATAAATAGAACGTGGCCTGCGCAGGGATCGAACTTACGACCTTCGCGTTATTAGCACGACGCTCTAACCGACTGAGCTAGCAGGCCAGAACTGTTCACGGAGTCAAGGCAACCCGTGCCACTCGTCCTTCTGCTATGCACACAGTACGGATGCGTGGACCACTCAGCTCAAAGTGGAAGTGCATGTTCCGCGAAAGAGAAACTGTGTTGAGAGCGGTAGACAAAAAAAAAATAGAACGTGGCCTGCGCAGGGATCGAACCTACGACCTTCGCGTTATTAGCACGACGCTCTAACCGACTGAGCTAGCAGGCCAGGACTGTTCACGGAGTCAAGGCAACCCGTGCCACTCGTCCTTCTGCTATGCACACAGTACGGATGCGTGGACCCCTCAGCTGAAAGGGGCAGTGCATGTGGCGCGAAAGACCAACTGCGTTGAGTGCGGTAAAAAAAAAATTACAAAGTGGCATGCGCAGGGATCGAACCTATGGCGTTCGCGTTATTAGCACGACGCTCTAACCAACTCAGCTAGCAGGCCTTTTTTTTTTATTGCCTGTTCTGCGGCCAGCAACAATACATACACAAATGGAACAATTTAAAAGGCGCTTGCCGTTCTTTGGCATGCTCCGGTGTTTAAAAGCGCTTCAAATTGACAAGAGCGTCGAACAGCGGCAGCCAGTCTGGCTGGTCACTGCTTGCTTTACACACTTCACGTATGAAAGCAACACTTTCAATAAAGTACTCTCTGGCCGGCCTTGGGTTCAGGTCGGCGTGATGCACAGCCATCCTAGTGCGCCATATGCTATGGAGGCACAGGGCCATAATCATGTCATAGGGCACCCCTCCCTCATTAGCGGTAGGGAGAAAGCGGATGCCGTACGGCGTGACTGGCAAGTCCTTTTTTATGGTTCGTTGCAGAATGTCCCATAGAAAAACCCCGTCCGAACACTCAAGAAAAATGTGGTCGATGGTCTCCGGTCTTCTACAGTGCAAACAGTTTACAGTCCACGGGACGAAGATGCCTTTTTGCTCGAGCCACGGCTTGACCGAGAGCGTCGCAGTGTGTACTTGAAAAAAGAAGCTTTTTACAGATGGCCTAACCGGCATCCGCTTTACCTTCTTCAAAACATCTTTACAACCTCCATGTGGATATACTGAACGATACAATGGCACTGGCATACACACATCAACAATATCTCTGTACAGTTTCTTCCGGGTGACGTTGCTCAGGTACTCTACTGAAAAACGTGCCTGAAGAAAGCGGAAAGACAAAACAACCTCCCGTAAAAATCCGCGCACACTTGGCCCGTCGGCCAGAGTAGATGACACAACAAAAAATGGCAAATGATCACGCAGTCTCGTTTGAATGACTGTCCGCAGAAATCCATCGCTTTGGTCTCGCACAAACAGAAACCTAGAAACCACTTGCTTCAAAAACAGGTGGGCTAAACCCAGCCCTCCACTCTTCACTGCGCGAAACAGATTGGTGCGACTCGTGCGCTCCCATGTTGAACGCCATATGTACACAGCAAGCACTCTGTGCAGTTTTTGTATGCTCGCTCTCGACGCACACATGACCTGCAGAACATACCAAATCTCTGCTACAAGAAACAGATTGCACACGGTTGACCTCGCAAATATAGAGAGGTCACGCCCTCCGAACTTTGCTGTTTTTTCCTTAATGCGTTCCGCTTCGTGCTTCCAGTAATATTCGGTGTCTTTATAGTGCTGCAGAGGCACTCCGAGATACTTTGTTGGTGATTGCGACCATTGCATATTTTCAAACACAGCCGGCGTGACGCCCCATTCACCATGCCAAATACCAACTGATTTGCTCCAGTTGACACTGCTTCCCGTCATCCTGCAGAACTTGGTTGTCATTCTTACTGCGTTGCTGACACTGGGAGTGTCGGCGCAGAAAACAAAAATGTCGTCCGCGTATGACAAAAGCTTAACTTCGCTTAAAAAAAATATAACCGGTAACATCCTTGTTCATTATAATGCTTAAACAAAAGGGCTCAAGAAAGAATGAAAATAACAGAGGTGACAAGGGACACCCTTGCCTAACAGACGATTTCACTTGGATTGGAGTGGTTAATGTCTTATTTATTATAATTCTGGTAAAATTATTTGCGTAACATAGCTCTATCCCCTCTAGAAGTACCTTGCCGACGTTCACGTGTCTCAAGACACTGAAAAGGACTTTGTGGGCGACTTTATCGAAAGCTTTCTCTAAATCCAACTGAACCATTGCCACTTTCCCGCAATGCGCATCACAGCACTCTAGAACAGTTCTGGTCACGTGTATGTTTGTTTGGATAGAACGTCCTCTAATGCTGCATGTTTGGTGTGGTCCCACTAGCTTTTGTATTACCCGTTGAAGTCTTTTACCTAATACTTTCGCGAAAATCTTATAATCTGTGTTGGCCAGCGTTATCGGTCGGTACGCGCGCACAGACAACAGCGCAGTAGGGTCATCAGATTTGGGAATCAGTACCACGTGGCTATGTCTAAACGACGGGGGCAATTCTTTTCTGTTGTATGCTTCTTCTATCACACAGTGTAGTGCCATTGCAACCTTGTCTTTAAAAGCTTTATAAAATTCCGAACCGAACCCGTCCGGCCCTGGTGCTTTTCCGGTGCTTAATTCATCAATAGCACTTTCTATTTCTGTAATGGTAATTGGTGCCTCTAAGCTTTCTTTCACGTCTTCTAGCTGTGGCATGAGCTTTAAGAATTCTGTTTCAAATCCTTCTACGAGTTCTGGTTCCCTGCCAATCAGTTCACAGTAATAATCTACGAAAGCGCACTTTATCGATTCACTGTCTCGCACAACTGTGTCACTGAACGTTATCGCTCTTATTTCATTGCGTGCAGCGTAGCTCCTTTCGTCTGACATGGAACGTCGAGTCGGTGCTTCCCCCATGTACAATCTTTCAGAAAGCGCGTATTACCGCGCCTCGGTATCTGTCCACGTCGATTATCTCAAGTTCGCTCTTCACTTCTTTTATTTCTTTAACGAACCGACCCGGCGACGAAGCTTCACTGAGATATCAGTCCAACTTTTTTTTCAGTTGATCTTTTTTACTCTTATTCTTGCGCAGTACGCTGGCTCTTTCAATGGCAGTCATTTTCGCTTCTTGTTTGAATAGTTCCCACGCCTCAGTGTAGCTTTGCGTCCTGCATGCAAGCACGTCGTTCATTTTGTCGTGCATTTTCTGTACAAAGTAATCATCATCTAGAATCTGTACATTGAACTTCCACAGATCCCAGCTGAATTCCGGTGGCTTTTTTGGACCCAACGTCACAGTGACCAAACTGTGATCACTAAAAGAAAAGTTTTTGACATCATAGTTGGTACACACAGGCACGAGTATTGCCGAAACATAAATTCGGTCTAATCTGGCGAGGCTGCCTCGTTGCTGATGGGTAAAGTACTGTATTGTTGGATTCGACATAAAGTAACCCACATCTGCCAATGCTCGGTCCTCTACACACTCGCTCAGAAACACTGAACTCGCATCTCGAACCGGTCTCGCTCGATCTTCTGATCTGCACACACTGTTAAAATCTCCCAACATGATAATGATCCTTTCATCACTGTTTAGGTGCCGATCAACACTCTCAAAAAACATTTTCCGTTCACTTGCACTATTTGGAGCATATAAACAAATAACAAATAACGCTTACCGGGAACCGACGCATTCAGGAAGATACCTAAATTTCAATTCAGCGCACCCAGTCAGTCACAAGCGGTCAGTGGTTGCATCTCTAATCAACCGCGCCAGGGAAGTCTGCAGTGAAGACGCAGCCCTACAACACCAAAATGAAGACCGTGGAAAATGACTTAAAAAGAAACGGCTACCCGCTTTCCTTCATTCGGAACACGAAAAGAAGATTGGCGCCATCGAAGAAGCCTACTGCCAGGGAAGACGAAAGTGCCGACGCACCGAAACCAAAGCGAGCCCCTATCCCGTATATATCAGGGATCAGCGAGGCGCTGGCGCGGATGTTCCGCAAGCACGGCGTCCATGTTGCACATGTACCAACGAGCAAGATAAGAAATGAGCTGGTAAACGTGGAAGATCAGCTCCCTCGAGCAAAGTTTCCCGGCATAGTTTACAAAATCGCCTGCGCCGACTGTTCATCAGTTTACATAGGCGAAACAAAAGATTTCACGATACGCCTGAAAGAACATCAGTACGACGTACGAAGAGGAAAAGCGACAACGAACGCAATCGCGGAGCATGCGCAAGAGACTGGCCATGAAATTAACTGGGACGAAGCAGATATAGTGACAACAGAAAAGAATGTATCAGCCCGCCGAAATCTCGAGTCACTAATAATCCAGACTACGCCCAACACAATAAATAAGAATGATGGCACATTGCACCCTATCTACGCTAAATCTCTGAAAACGATACTAACCGCTACAAAAAGCCCGGGACGACGAGCCGGTTGCTCATTGTGAACAAGGGAGCCGTAGCGCTCCCGAAACGTCATTTTTGTTTTTGTTTGACGATGGTCAGTGACCAGTGAATCTCATCAAGCCATGATTCCTGACCAGACGGTATGCCGTCGAACCCTTGACTAAATAACTCGGAACTTATTGGCATGCAGCATAAAGTCACACACAATGAGGCGGCCACTGTCACAAGCATAAACACTTTCTATAATCACTTCAATGGAATTTTTAACAAATAACGCACACCCACCCGCTGTGCCAATAGCGTGAGAAATGCACACATTATATCTCGCTCTGAAAGGTTACACCATGCGGTTCGTTGCCTCTTCGCTTTCAACTTTCGTCTCTTGAACAGCAATTATGTCTAAGTCGCACTCCATAAAAAGTCGGCTAAGTTGGTACTGTTTCCTACGATTAGAAAAGCCGCGAACGTTGAGCGTGCCGACGTGTAAACTTGTTTCTAGGCTGACTGCCATCTTTCCTTAAAGAAGCATTCGAACCACACAGGATTCCCTTCACTATCGGCACTATTCGCATTTCCAACAACCTGCACAGTGGCTTGCGCCCTTCGGCTCATTGAGGCGGGGCTTATTAAGTCGCCGCAAGAAAGCGCCCCTACACTAGCCATTGTCGCTCGCCGGCAGGCCCGACACACTCACTTGGCCGCGGGTCACGTCGGCGGCAGCGTCGACGGCATCCGCTCGGGCCGAGGCTCGGGCGGAATTTTGGGTGCCGGTTTCAATGTTGACCTTCGGGTGGGCGTCGTTTTCACAGGCGGCTCCCCGCCGACTTCTTTGCTGGTGTCGTGCGCCTCGTTGCCGCTGTCGTCGTGAAGTCGCTTCGCTGCCATGGCACCGACGCTCGACGTCACAACGTCTTCAGTCCCCTGTTGCGTGACGGTTGCAGTAGGCGAGGCGCTAGTCGTCTTTTCCGGGCAGTCGTTAGTGGACGTTGCAGCGCTCCCCGGCTTAGCTTCCTTTGCTGGTGCACTCTGTGCCTCTTCTTTCGCGGGAGGAGGCGGTCTAGTGGCGTCTTGAGCAGGCGGTACAGTCGGACCACCAGCCGCCTCTTCTGCGTCGGCCTGGTCCATGAGGTGCTCAGCTTGGACTTCGTGGCTTGCGCCCAGTCCTGTTACTTTGGCGTACTTTCGAGTACACTTGCTCTCATCATGGCCGTAGCGCTTGCACAAGGTGCAGCGCGGCACTCGGCACTCTCGCCTGATGTGGCCTCGACTGTTACACCTTAGGCATAACGGCGGCCTACCTGGTACAACTAGTAGGGCATTGCTTCCAGCAATACCTACTTGATGAGGCAAGTCCTCGATAGTCAGTCCGGGCTTCAGTTTAAGGCCGACCGTGCGGGTAGAAGAGCCCTTGTCAGCAATGCCCTGAACGCGCCAGCACTCCCGAGACAGATCGGTTACTTTCCCGTATGGGGCCAGCGCATCACGAATATCTTCCTCCGGGGCGTTATGCAGCACCCAATGCAGCTTCAGCCGCACATCCTGGTTGGTGGGGTCAATGACAAGGCATCGTTTTTCCTTCACTTTCACTTCGCAAGCTTCCAGAATTTTCTTCGTCGCTTCTGGGCTACTGAAGGTGACCGCCCACACGTGGTTCATCTGAAACGCCCCCAGAGCTAGCACTTCGGGGAGCATTCCGAGGCGAACAAACGTGTCGCGAAAGTCTTCAACACGAAAAGGCCTGGCTTTCAAATCACCGTGAAGACAGACGGTATTCAAAACGGACGCACCTGTTGGCAATTGAGGCAGTACAACTTGATAATCCTGGGAATCTTGGGCAAAAAACCTGTTTCCGCGGCCCTGCTGGGCCGCTGACACCGCTCCAACGGAGCTCACGATAGCACGTCCGTCACGCTCGGTGGCCGGAAATGGAATCCTGAGCTAGCAGGCCAGAACTGTTCACGGAGTCAAGGCAACCCGTGCCACTCGTCCTTCTGCTATGCACACAGTAAGGATGCGTGGACCACTCAGCTCAAAGTGGCAGTGCATTTTCCGCGAAAGAGAAACTGTGTTGAGAGCGGTAGACAAAAAAAAAATAGAACGTGGCCTGCGCAGGGATCAAACCTACGACCTTCGCGTTATTAGCACGACGCTCTAACCAACTGAGCTAGCAGGCCAGAACTGTTCACGGAGTCATGGCAACCCGTGCCACTCGTCCTTCTGCTATGCACACAGTACGGATGCGTGGACCACTCAGCTCAAAGTGGCAGTGCATGTTCCGCGAAAGAGAAACTGTGTTGAGAGCGGTAGACAAAAAAAAATAGAACGTAGCCTGAGCAGGGATCGAACCTACGACCTTCGCGTTATTAGCACGACGCTCTAACCAACTGAGCTAGCAGGCCTTTTTTTTCTTTATTACCGACTTGGCCGGGCAAACAAAACAAAAATACAATGACATGACAATAAAAGCACAGGTCAGTTTCTAGCTAGTGCGCGATGATAAAATGGGTTAAATGATTTTAGTTGGTCGAGGACAGGCAGCCACTCAGGCTGAGGAGCTTGCTGTCCGAAAACTTCCTGAGTATACATGATGCTCTCAATGAAATACTGATGAGCCGGATTCACAACATGTTCATGCCTGACATCCCATCGCGTACGCCATAGGCTGTGCATGCAGAGCAACATTAGCAGGTCGCAAGGCACTTCACCTGGCTCTGCACATGGTAGGAAGCGTATTCCAAAAAGAGTCAGGGGGAAATCTTTTTTCAGTGTGCGCTTCAACACATCCCAATGAAAAACAGCGTCATGATAGTCGAGAAAGATATGTTCTATAGTTTCCACTTTTTTGCAAATAAGACACTCTACTGACCAAGGTACAAAAAGGCCTTTGCTTTGCAACCATGGCTTCACTGAGAGGGTTCCAGTATGCAACTGAAAAAAGAAAGAACGCACTGAAGGCTTCACCGGCATTCTTTTGACTCTTTTTTAGCACATCCCTTTCGGGACCCAGAAGATAAGCACTGCGATAAACAGGCAGTGGCAGAAACACATCAAGCAGGTCCTTGTACATCTTTTTCCTTGTTACAATGGTTAGATACTCATCGGAAAATTTTGACCGAAGAATACGGACTGCTGCAACAACTTCTTGCAAAAAAGCACTTAACCCACTCCGCCCTGCAGACATGGATGACACAACATAATCAGGCAGTGATTCTGACAATCGCACTTGCATAAAAGTTCGCAGAAAATCATTATCTTCACGCAAGAAAAAGAATCTAGTGACTATCTGTCTCAGAAATAAATTTGATAACCCTAGCCCCCCGTTCCGCACCTTGTGGAACAGATTGCATCGGCTGGTACGTTCCCATGTTGACGCCCAAATAAATGTTGCAAACGCTCTGTGCAACCTTTGCACTGAAGTCCTTGGCAAAGTTAACGCTTGCAGAAGGTAAAAAATCCTCGCTATTAAAAACATGTTGCACACCGTAGCTCTTGCAAACATGGAAAAGTTGTGACCGCCCCATTTGCTTGTCTGAGCTTTGACTCGTTCGGTTTCATGGGCCCAATACTCATTGCTTTCTGTATAGTTGGTTAGCGGCACGCCGAGGTACTTTCCTGGCGTGTCTACCCACTTCATTCGACAGAATGCTTCTGGCGTGGCCTGCCACTTTCCATGCCAAAAACCAAAACATTTCTGCCAGCTTATCGCACAGCCACTTGCATCACAAAAATTTACGGCTTCTATCACCACTTCTTGCACGCTTTCCTGGTCTCTGCAGAACACTGCTATATCTTCTGCATATGCCAATACCTTCACTTCATTATGACAAAAGGCGTAACCTCGAATGTTTTGCGTAGTTAACAGCTTTAAACAAAAGGGCTCCAGGTAAAGTGCAAAAAGCAGTGGAGAAAGATGGCAACCCTGCCTCACTGACGACAAGACAGGAATACTATTACTCAGGCGGTTATTAATTATGAACCTTGATGTACAGCCATCATAAACCATTTTCACGCCATCAGTGATGATACATCCTACATTCACATGTTCCAACAGCGCGAACAAAATTTCATGCACAACTTTATCAAACGCCTTATGCAGGTCCAGTTGCATCATGGCGACACGACCCTCCGTTGCATCACAGCATTCAAGGACACTCCTAGCTACGTGTATGTTAGTAAAAATGGATCTGTCTTTTATGCCGCAGGTCTGGTGTGGGCCAACAAGGATTTCAATTACTGTTTGGAGTCGTCCGGCTAGCATTTTCATATAAATTTTGTAGTCTACGTTAGTTAAGCTTATTGGGCGGTAACACTCAACTGACTGCAACCTACTCGCGTCGTCCGATTTTGGTATCAACACCACGTGGGAAGTTCGAAAAGACGGCGGAGTTAACTTTCTTTCGTAACACTCGCTTATTACGCGCTGCAATGCTATTGCCATTTCTGTTTTCAAGGCCTTGTAAAGTGCGGCACCGAGGCCGTCCGGCCCAGGCGGCTTGTTTAAGCTCAGCTGCTGTATTGCAGCTTCGATTTCTGCTGCCGTTATGGGCTCCTCAAGTACCTGCGCCAGGTCCTCCTCGACTCTTGGCATTAGCGACAGGAATGCAGTTTTGTACTGTTCAACATCAGGCGTTTTAAGGCTGAACAAGTTTTGGTAATATTCCAGAAACGCCCTTTCAGTCACCTCAGATTCGGAAGTTACGTCATTGCGATAACAAATTTCCTTTATCTCTTTCGAAACTGCATACTGGTTTTCGTCGCTGAGCGCCCTTTTTTGGGCGTCTCCCCAAGCCAAAATCTTTCGCTGCGCGCCCTTATCACAGCACCTCGATATTTCATTTCATCTATTAGTTCAAGCTTAGTTTTGGTCTCTTTTATTTCTTGTCTGTACAACCCCGGCTTGACGCTTTCCATGCTGAGCATGAAATCAAGCTCGGTACGAAGTTCTTTTTCTTGCTGTTTTTCTTTACGCTTTAAAACACATGCTCTTTCTATAGCGGCCACTTTCACGTCGCATTTAAATTGTTCCCATGTTTGTATAAAGTCTGTCTCTTTTTCTAACAAGCTTTTGACTGAGTCTTTTAATTTCTTGCTAAACTCCTCATCCTCCAACAATGAGTCATTAAATTTCCATAATTCCCAACTAAACTTGACAGTTCTTTTCCTCTCATCAAGTGTGATCACGACTAAAGAAAGATCACTGAAGCTGACGTGCACAGTCTGGTACTGGGAACACAAGGGCACAACCTCAGAAGGAACGTAAATTCTGTCCAGCCTTGCGTGACTAACGCCTTGGAAATGCGTGTACTGTGCCTGTTCTGAACCTTGCATTATAATGCCAATGTCTTCCAATTCTGCTTCATTAATCATCTCAGACAGCAGCTCGGCACTCGTGTCCTGCAGGGTTTTGTTGCTTGTTCTATCTTCAGGTCTACACACGCAGTTAAAATCTCCAAGCAATAGTACACGCTTTTCTGTCAGCAGGAAAGGTTGAACACGGCGAAAAAAGGCATCTCGTTCTGGAATTCTATTAGGTGCATATACACACACAGCTCTCCACTCTACACCAGAAAAGTAAAAATCGCATGCTACAATCCGGCCAATTTCACAGGAAAATACAGTTTCCACATCGACTTTGCCGTTTCGAGTTAAAATCAGACACCCTCCCGACTTTCCTTCTGCATGGCACACGCAAACACTCAACTGTGCACGGTATATTTCTGCCATCGCATCTGTCAACTCTTCGCTTTCAATTTTTGTCTCTTGAACAGCCAACAGTTCGATTTCGTTTTCGAACAAGAGACGTTTAAGCTGATTTTGCCTCCTTCGCGCAGAAAGACCTCTCACGTTCAGTGTGGCAATACGCAAGCAAGATGTTATTTGAGACGCCATCTAAATGGTTGGGATTCGCCGCTCTCGAAGTGACATCGGTTTGCAGCTCACCTCATCAAAAATCCTTCCAGTTTGCAAAGTACGGCGGTGTCAGCACTGAACCCGATCGAAGACCGGGTTATCAACACGAAGACCCTGCAAGGCACCTCCGCTAAGGCGGAGGGACACCCGACGAAGTCCTACGATCAGGAGGGATGTTCGGCTTGGGCTTGTAGGCCGCACGTCGAACAGGAGGCGCTTTGGGAAGAGGTTCCTCATGGTCCGTCCCGTCGTAGCTCGTCGCCTTGTCATCAGCTTCGTCGTGCGTCCTCTTCGCTGGCAAAGTTGACGCCGCGAGCATCTCCGTGTCAATGTCCTTCTCGTCGGTCAATTCCAAAACCGTCTCAGGTGCACCTACCGCACCATCATCTGCGTTTCCCGCGTCCGCCTCAGTTCTGGTGTCAGGCACAGGTGGTTCTGAGTTGGCAGCCTCATGTTCCGTGGGAAGCGTTGCTTTTTCTGAAGCTATGCTTTTCGGTACTGCGTCTTCCCGACTCTCACGGGTCGCCTCTACCGCGTCGACTTCGTCCATAATATGCTCCTCAGTAGTATCCCTACGACCAGGACCAGCTACGGTAGCATATGTTCGCACGCACTGGGCGTCGTCGTGGCCGAAGCGACGACAGAGCCCGCAACGTGGCACACGGCACTCCCGACGTATGTGTCCGGTGCCACGGCACCGGAGGCAGAGCGGAGCTCTGCCAGGAACGTGGGCGAGTGCGACGTCCTCTCCAACACGCAGCTGGTGCGGTAAGTCCTCGATGGTAAAGCCCACCTTCAGCTTCAATGTCACTGAGCGCGTAGTAGACGACTTGTCGACGCAGCCTTTGACTCTCCACTTGTCCCGAGTTATGTCGGTCACTTTTCCAAAAGCCGCCAGAGCTGCCTTCACGCCGTCATCTTGCACGCCGTGTAGCAGCCAGAACAGCTTCAGCCTGACGCCCTGGTTGCGTGGGTCAATGGCCACGCAGCGATGGTCCTTGACGTTGAACGCCTCCGCCTGTAGCATTTTGTTTTTTCGTTCTTCATTGCAGAATGTCACGGCCCAAACATGATTCATCTGATATGCCCCGAGGGCAACCACTTCCGGCAGCAATGACAGACGCTCAAGAGCGTCACGAAAGTTTTCAACACGGTATTGCCTGGCTTGGACGTCGCCATTTATTTATTTATTTATTTATCATCATACCCACAGCGCCATTGGCTGGCATTACAGTGGGGGGGTAGAAGAAAAAGTACACAAATGCCACCGCGTGCAGGTGGTTACAAAAAAAAAGATAACAATGAGATAGAAAGAACACGGAATTATTATACACAAAAAAATGTCACACCATGGAAGAAAATGAATCATTTCATAATATGGACACTACTTCCTCAGGCAGCTTGTTCCATTCCGAAACCGTTTTGGGGAAAAAAGACATTTTAAAAAGGTCAGTCCGGCACCTGTATTCTTTAACTTTAAGTGAATTATCTCTACGTAAAGACACGTAATCAGGGTTGGCTATATATTTGGTTCTGTCTATTCCAGTTCTAGAATGAAATATATTATGAAATAAAAACGGTATGCAAAACACTCGAACCTGTTGGCAAATGCGGCAAAATCAGCTGGTAGTCCTCGTTCGGTTTGATCGTACTCCTGATACCGCGGCCCGGCTGGGCCGCTGAATCCGCTCTTTGTGAGCCCATGATACACACGTCCGTCACGCTCGGTGGCCGGAAGTCGAATCACTGAGCTAGCAGGCCACAACTGTTCACGGTGTCAAGGCAACCCGTGCCACTCGTCCTTCTGCTATGCACACAGTACGGATGCGTGGACCACTCAGCTCAAAGTGGCAGTGCATGTGCCGCGAAAGAGAAACTGTGTTGAGAGCGGTAGACAAAAGAAAATAGAACGTGGCCTGCGCAGGGATCGAACCTACGACCTTCGCGTTATTAGCACGACGCTCTAACCGACTGAGCTAGCAGGCCAGAACTGTTCACGGAGTCAAGGCAACCCGTGCCACTCGTCCTTCTGCTATGCACACAGTACGGATGCGTGGACCACTCAGCTCAAAGTGCCAGTGCATGTGCCGCGAAAGAGAAACTGTGTTGAGAGCGGTAGACAAAAGAAAATAGAACGTGGCCTGCGCAGGGATCGAACCTACGACCTTCGCGTTATTAGCACGACGCTCTAACCAACTGAGCTAGCAGGCCAGAACTGTTCACGGAGTCATGGCAACCCGTGCCACTCGTCCTTCTGCTATGCACACAGTACGGATGCGTGGACCACTCAGCTCAAAGTGGCAGTGCATGTCCCGCGAAAGAGAAACTGTTGAGAGCGGTAGACAAAAAAAAAATAGAACGTGGCCTGCGCAGGGATCGAACCTACGACCTTCGCGTTATTAGCACGACGCTCTAACCAACTGAGCTAGCAGGCCACTTTTTTTTTCTTTATTGCCGGTAAACAATACATGCATACGAATAAAAATCGCTAGCCAAACTTTGGCCGAGGCGACGGATTAAAACATTTTCATGCCGATCAGTTTGTCCATAACTGCCACCCACTCCGGTGGCTGAGGTTGACTGCGGAGAACATCTCTCAGAGAGGCTGCACATTCTATAAAGTTTTCTCTGACCGGTCGTACATTTGTGTCTGCGTGCCTAGCCGCCATCCTCGTTTTCCAGATGCTGTGGAGGCCCAGTAGCATAAACATGTCATATGGCACTTCGTCACTTTCTATTGGCAGAAACCAGATGCCGTAAGGAGTAATAGGTAGTTCTTTTTTTAAAGTTCTTTGCAAGATGTCCCAGTGGAAAACCGGGTCCCAGCAGTCGATAAACACATGCTCGATGGTCTCGGGTTTTTTGCACAGTGTGCAGTCGACGTTCCATGGTACGAAAATGCCTTTATCGTTTAGCCATGTTTTCACCGGTAGGGTACCAGAGTGTAGTTTGAAGAAAAAGGATTTGACGTTCGGTTTTACCGGCATCTTCTTAACTCGATTTAGCACATATTTGCCTGGGCCTCCGTAGTAAAAGGATCGGTATAAGGGTACAGGTATAAAGATATCTAACAAATCCTTGTACAATTTTTTCCTGGCCACAGCAGCCAGATACTCTGTCGAAAAATGAGAGCTCAAAATGTGAAAGGCAGCCACGACTTCACGTAAAAAACCAGTTACAGCACGATTCGTGACTGGGAAACTGGACACAACAAATTCCGGTAACACATTTCCTAAGCGCACCTGCAACATTGTGCGCAACAAAGGATCGGTTTGATCACGTAGAAACAAAAATCTTGAGACAACTTGTTTCAAAAACAAATTGGAAAGTCCAAGGCCGCCCCTTTTGACAGGCAGGAACAGATTAGCTCGACTAGTTCGCTCCCAATTCGAGCTCCAAATGAAAACAGCAAACACTCTATGCAGCTTCTGCACGTTTGCTCGAGTGATGAGGAAGAACTGCAACAAATACCAAATTCTGGCTATTAAAAATACATTGCACACACTTGCACGCGCGAAAACAGAAAGGTCACGTCCTTTCCATCCGTCCGCTTTTTTCCTTGCACTCTGCGTTACCTCGCCCCACAACTCTGTACTGTTTTTATAGTGCTCTAAGGGTACCCCCAAATACTTCGCAGGGGAGGTCGTCCATTGCATGTTAGCAAACACTGCGGGTGTGCTCTCCCAATAACCGTGCGAAAATCCAATGCACTTATCCCAGTTAACTTTGCACCCGGTCTTTTTGCAATAGGCCCCCGCAACTTTCAGAACTTCCTTAACGCTTTCTTGGTCCGCGCAAAAAACAGCAATATCATCAGCGTAAGCGCACTTTTACTTGCACCGACTGAAGAGTGAAACCGCAGATCCCATCATTGTGTAACAGCGATAACAGGAAAGGCTCAAGATAGATCGCAAAGAGCAGAGGCGAGAGCGGGCAGCCCTGCCTGACCGAGGAAAAGACAGGCACAGGTTCAGTAAGCTGTTTGTTTCATTTCATTTCATTTTTTTCATTTATTTCGTCCTTAAAGGCCCGAGGGCATTACATAAGGAGGGGGTTACAAATTGTTTTGTGTGAACGCACTCATGATGAAAACATAGACAATAAAAGAAACACTGCAACTGCAAACACTAAAAATAAAGATAAAAAGTATCAAGTGGTTATATAAAAAAGAGAAGTCAAGAAAGCACAGAAAAATACAATAAAAACTCAGGGAAAATACAGAAGAAAAGTAAAGGCCAGCAAATGATTCACGTGTTTTGAAAATGACTGGTGAGTTTCGCGCGAAATGATTTGCGATCGTTGCATGATACTATGTCGTTGGGCAGGGCATTCCAATGGTTTATTGCGTCAGGAAAAAAGGAACTGCTCATTGCTAAAGTACGACTCTTGATGCTGGCTATGGGGTGGCTGTGGCTGAGGCGACTGGAAGTTCGGATCGGTGGTTTCAGCAGGGGATGTTTTGATATCGGATGGTAGAAAAAGCTGTGTAGTAGGCAAAGGCGTGAGATGATGCGGCGTGATTCAAGTGTGGGGAGGGAGATAGAATGTTTGAGTGCAGTGATGCTACTTTCTTTTGAGTATTCAGAGGTGATAAAACGGGTCGCGCGGTTTTGGATGGCCTCAAGTTCGGTGCTAAGGTACGCTTGAGAGGGATGCCAGATGGATGATGCAAATTCAAGTTTGGGACGAACAAATGTTAGGTAAGCAAGCTTTTTTACTTCGGGAGATGCTGACTTGAGGTTACGTCGGAGATAACCCAAGACACGGGAGGCATCAGAACATATTCTTTGGACATGGTTCACCCAAGATAGTGAAGATGTCAGATGTAATCCAAGATACTTATATGACGTTGTTGAGGCAATCGGGACTGAGTTAATATTGTATGAATGATGAATAACTGCGCGTTTGCGAGAGAATGACAACAGTTGGCATTTATCTAGGTTTAAAGGCATGAGCCATCGGTCGCACCATGTGGCTATTATGTCAATATCTTTTTGTAGTAGGTGACTATCGGTGGGATCACGAATGGGGCTGTAAATTACGCAGTCGTCCGCGAACAGTCTTAATTTGGCGTTTGTGTTTACTGAAAGATCGTTGATGTAAATGAGGAATAGAAGTGGTGATAATCCAGCGCCCTGGGGAACACCTGATGATACATCGGTAAGGGGTGAGCGGTAACCATTGCATGAAGTGAATTGCATGCGCCCATTTAAGAAATGATCGATCCAGGTTATTAGGTTACCAGGAATGCCTAGGGAGGAGAGTTTTGCGAGCAGGTGCGAGTGAGGAACACGGTCGAATGCTTTCGAAAAATCTAAAAAAACGGCGTCTATTTGAAGGTTATTGTCCATAAAGTGTAGGATGTCATGAGTGAATTCGGCCAATTGGGTTTCACAGGAATAGTGTTTTCGAAAACCGTGTTGGTGGGGATAAAAGAAGTTAATTGAGTCTAGATGGCTCATTAAGTTAGACGATATAACATGTTCGAGTAATTTTGAAGGAATGCTGGTCAAGGAAATGGGGCGATAGTTGGACGGATTTGTGCGGTCACCTTTCTTGAATATCGGAATGATCTCAGCTATCTTCCAGTCGTCGGGGACTTCGCCGGATTCCAACGATTGGGTAAAAATTAGATGCAGGATTAAGCTTGAGACTGAACTAGTATTTTTCAGGAGTTTGCTGTTGATATTGTCACAGCCAGCCGATGATGAAGTTTTGAGAGAACTGATTAAGGTTGCTATTCCTGCCGGTGTGATTGTGATTTGGGACACGGGTAATGCTGAGGTGGCTGGCAAAAAACTTGGACTGCTAGTTGCTGAGGAGAACACTGAACAGAAGTATTTATTTAGAATTTCCGCGCACTCATTGCTGTCTATGGGCTCACGGTCAGCGTCAAGAAGCTCAATTCTAGAGGATCGGAGTTTAGGGGAGAGAATACGCCAGAATTTATTAGGGTTTGTTTGAAGGATAGAATGTAAGTCGGAAGAAAAAAACTTCAGTTTAGCGGAGACCAATTTTTCATTATATTCTTTTGCGCATAGATGGTATCGTTCCCATGTTTCAGGCAGGTTATTCAAGTTAGCTTTACGGTAAAGACGCTTTTTCCGATTAAGAATTCTTTTCAAGTCTCTATTGAACCATTCGTTGTTACAATCGGATTTTACAAGGAAGGACGGAATGTGTAGGTTTTTCAGTGTTAGCATTGTAGATTTAAAAAGTTCCCAGTTGGCACTGACCGAGCGAGCATTATAAGATTTCACAAAAGAGTTATAAAATTCTGATAGTGCGTGGTTGATGGCATTGAAATTAGCCCTTTTGTAGTCGGTTATTATCTTTTTCGTTGGGGACCGCTTTGTGATGGGCAATGATAGGCGGATGTGAATTAGTTTGTGATCGCTAATGGCTGGTAACATGGTGATGCCTTTAACGTCATCGGGGGAGGTTGTCAGAAGTAGGTCAAGAATGTTACTTCCTCTTGTGGGGCATGTAATGACTTGGTGTAGGTTGAAGTCAAGTGTTAGATCAAGGAAGCGTTTTGATTCGTGGGAAGGTGATCTGTTAAGCACTGAGAGTAAGGGCCAGCTGATGTTAGGGAAGTTGAAATCGCCGAATAAATAGATGGGAGAATTTGGAAATTTATCTTTGATGTTGTTCAAAGCAAGGCACAGCGCGTCGCAGAAGGATGAATCACTATCAGGTGGTCGATAGCAAATACCAAAAACGACTTTCTTTGCCCTGTCATTCACGGATGCCCACGTGAGTTCAAGAGTGTCGTCATTAGAGATGTGAGAAGATGAAAAGGTGTTCTTGATAGCTATGAGGACGCCTCCGCCTTTTTTGTTTTTCCTGTCATGCCGGTATATTGTGAAGTTAAGGGAGGGGCAAAATATTTCACTGTCTCTAATATCTTCGTTCAGCCAGGTTTCAGTAAGTAGCACGACATCCGCTTCAATGTCAGTAATGCAACCTTCAAGTTTATCGCGTTTTGGGATAACGCTTCGGATGTTTGTGAACGCAATATTCAGGTCGAGGTGTAGTGATGGACGCTGTATAATGACGGGTGAAAGTACTTGTTGGCCGGTGCGTCACGTATCGCTTCGCTGGGTGTTTGTGGGGGGTGATTCAGTGTTACTGCGCATGGTAGCTGCTGAGCTTGGGATTTCCAGTACGCTGTCAGCGTCAGCGTTATAATAATAGCATTTACTGCCTACATAAAGTTTGTCGAAAGCAAGTTTAAAGGCACATTTTTTTGGTCTTATGAACTCGAGCAGCTTCGAACGTGCTTTGCGTGTGGGAAATTCAAAGTCTTCTCTTATGGCGAAGTTCGTCCCTTTAAGTTTACGCCCTTGGGAAAGAATGTTCTCTTTCGTTTTAAACTGTACGAACTTTACGATGATGGGGCGTTTTTTGTCGTCGGAATGACTTCCAATACGGTGGGCACGTTCGATGCTACTCCGGTCGAGTTGAAGGTCAAGGTGATCTGCGCAAAGTTGGACAATTTTGTTCTCCGATTCGGTCCATGTTTCGGTGTTTGTGTCGTCAAGGCCCAAGAAAAGCAAGTTGTTGCGGCGCATACGGTTTTTGGTGTCGATGTTGGCAGCTTTTAAGACTGCGATTTCGCGCTGTATGTGGTCAGTCTCATTATGCGTATTGACGGTATTCGGTGAGTGTTCCGGCGACTCAAGATTCGCTAGACGTTTGCTTAAATCGGCTATTTGTTTTTCGTGCGAGACTTGAGTCACACCGAGGTTAGCTATTTCTAAGCGGAGTGCTGCAAAACTTTCTTCGAGTCGCTGAATACGGGCTTCAACAGGTAATGGTTCTTTGGTCGTGTCAGGGCCAGGGTTGAGTTCAACGTCACCAGATAATATTAGCATGAGTTTTGACAGGTAGTTGAAAGCTAGAACATCAGTGAGTATGTGAAAAACATCGCGCCACTTCGAGTCGTAGGGGCACGACACCATCACCAAGAAACGGTTGCTACTACGGTATTGTTTGCAATGGTTAAGGTAACTAACCTGAAACATCAGGAGTGCGGTGAGCATTGTGCGGCGACCGATGTCGTGCCCCGTGTGGACCGGATGGATCTGCTGGTTAAGTAGGGAACCGTCGAGTCCCGTGGTTGATGACGTAATGGATAGGGGTGGTTGCCAGGTGGGGACGGCGATTATCGTCGGGAATGGTGTCTCGAGCGTGGAATAGGCGGCATTAGGTCCAGCAGGTGCGCTGTAATCTTCGGAGGGCGGTAGAGCAGGGCGGCACCACGTACAAGCAAGTTGCCAGTACGACAGCACCTGAAACATCAGGAGTGCGGTGAGCATTGTGCGGCGACCGATGTCGTGCCCCGTGTGGACCGGATGGATCTGCTGGTTAAGTAGGGAACCGTCGAGTCCCGTGGTTGATGACGTAATGGATAGGGGTGGTTGCCAGGT
Source organism: Amblyomma mixtum (assembly GCF_055824585.1). Classification (NCBI taxonomy): domain Eukaryota; kingdom Metazoa; phylum Arthropoda; class Arachnida; order Ixodida; family Ixodidae; genus Amblyomma; species Amblyomma mixtum. The sequence continues at coordinate 8,159,160 of NC_143015.1, read as the reverse complement.
GGGGACGGCGATTATCGTCGGGAATGGTGTCTCGAGCGTGGAATAGGCGGCATTAGGTCCAGCAGGTGCGCTGTAATCTTCGGAGGGCGGTAGAGCAGGGCGGCACAACGTACAAGCAAGTTGCCAGTACGACAGCACCTGAAACATCAGGAGTGCGGTGAGCATTGTGCGGCGACCGATGTCGTGCCCCCCTATGTCGTGCCCCCCCTATAACACTATAATACGCGTAACACAGTTTTCGTACGCCATCTGTACACCTTGCAATATTACAGAGCCGACGTTGGCATATTCTAGAACGGAGAAAAGAATTTCATGTGACACGCGATCGAAGGCCTTCGCCAGGTCAAGCTGCATCATGGCAACTCGTCCCACGAACGCATCGCAACATTCAAGAACAGTTCTAGCAATATGCACATTCGTTCCAATGGTGCGACCTTTAATACCGCACGTTTGGTGCGGCCCTACTAGGCCATTTATAACCTTTTGCAGTCTATTGGCAAGAACCTTCATAAACACTTTATAGTCAACGTTGGTAAGGCTTATCGGCCGATAAGCCGCAACGGACAGTAGTTTAGCCTGGTCCTCACTCTTGGGCACTAAAACCACGTGTGCTGTTTTAAATGACGGCGGCATTTTCTTTGTTTCATAAATATCGGTGAAGACGCGGTGCAGAGCATGGGTGAGTTCGGCTTTGAAACTCTTATAAAAATCACTGCCTAAGCCATCAGGACCAGGAGATTTTCCGGCACTGAGCTCTTCGATTGCTCTTCCCACTTCGCTTACGCTGATTGGTACCTCCAGTCCTTGTTTTATTTCATCTCCCAAGCTTTGGCATATGAGACAAGAACGTATCTGTAAAGCCCTTTTCTTCCCTATACTGCTCAACAAAAGCTAACTGAATCACCTTGCTATCATTCGTTACCTCGTTTCTGTACCTGATTTGTTTTATTTCATTTTGAGTCGCGTACTTCTTTTGATCACTAAGCGAGCGTTTAATAGGCACTTGGTCAAGCCATAGACGTTCAGCACGCGCCCTTATCACGGCAGCTGTGTATTTGTTTTTTTCGATAATCTCAAGTTTATTTTTTGTTTCTCTTATCTCTTTCTTATATCTTCCCGGCTGGGAACTTTCCAGGCTTACGAGCAAGTCAAGTTGGCAATGTAGTTCTTTTTCTCTAGCACTTTTATCACGGCAAATAACGCTTGCCCTTTCAATCGCGTTCATTTTCACATGCTGTTTGAAGTCTTCCCATCTAATTACCCAGTTTCCAGGCTCTGCTGATAGCAATGCTTTAATACATTCATTAACTTTACTACCAAAACGTTCATCCTCGAGTAGCTGTGCGTTAAACTTCCAAAGGTCCCACGAGAAACTAGATTTCTTTTCTTTTTTCCCCAGGCTAAACGTAACTAAGCTGTGGTCGGTAAAAGACATGTTTTTCACCTCGTAGCTGTTGCACAAAGGAACAAGATCAAGGGAAACATACGCTCTGTCCAATCTCGCGTGACTTTCACCCTGAAAATGAGTAAAATGCGATGCTACCGAAAGAACTTCAGCAACATCATCTGTGAGGATCTGTGTGATTGCAGGTCCTATTTTAAACAAACACAAAAGTACAAACAATAAACGAGGCGGATTTTATCGGAAAGGAAACCAATTTCAATATGAGCGAGAAAAAAGGAAAGGAACAAGAGAACAACAACACACGGGAAAAACACACAGGGAAACAGAACAAGGTGCTTACGAAAAATGCAGAAAAAAGAGTCAAAGAGGAAAGTCACACTACTTGTCTTATTCGAGCAACGAGCGGAGAGGACTGGCTGGGTGTCGGGCAGTCAAGGAGTCTCTTGGCGTTCCAACGTCGATGCAACGCTACCGCAGCGTCAGCGTTCGTGGGCTCCCGGCACGGTTCCCAGGTCTGGTATCCCGGAAAAAGGTCACGTAGGCGCCAGAGGCGGCCTGTGTGGAGCAGCTGACGGATGGACGGAGAAGAGTGGCGCCTGGGCCTGGTGGTTGAGGCTCTCGACGATGGATGTCCAGGTCTGGTGGCCCGGACGTCTGCGGCTAAGGCCCAAGCCCGGAACTCGGGGAGCCAGCAGAACTCGTCCACGACCGTCGCCCACCGCGCTCTTCTCTTCCCTGCCCCGTAATCCTCTTCGACCTGCCCCGCGTTCCCCTCCGCACGCGCTCCTCGTGCTTTGTCTTCTTCTCCTCACGAACGCCGCTGGGTGGCGCTATCTCCTTACAGAAGGCCCCCTCTTCGGAAGTTTTTTACTCAGCTCCGATCCGGAGACTCAAACAAAAGTCGTCCAACTGGCCGAAGACGCCGCCAGGAGCCAAGACCTTCTGGCCGTCGTTTAGGCGGGGGGCCTATATGCCCTTCAGACTGTTGGCAATAAACGTTTTACAATCCAATCCAAAAAATCCAAGGGAAAGAACTCAACTTCAGGAGAGCGACACCAGACGCGTTCGACGATCGCAACACAGAACACCACACCACAGCGCGCACACTACACACCACACACAATACGACGGTCGTCAATGTTCGAAGCGTTCACCGACCTTCGCACACACAGCACAGAGATCATATGGAAAGTCAACGTAAAGCGTCCATAGAGGGCGAAGAAACACGGAAAGCATAAAAAGTAGATAGCCGGCACTCAAAAACAAACATGAACAAACAAAAACAATTCCAACAAGAACAGGTGTGGGCTACATTCCTCCGTATTCCATTGTTCACATCAAACCACTTCGCCGTCGCGAGAACTTTTCCGGCTAGTACTTCCGTTTTCCTTTGTGAAACTGTTTTCTCCAAACCGACCTCGGTTTCCACCATTATTTTACATGTTCCCGTCCTATGATGTTATTCACTCTGTTCTCCCTTGCCTTCGACACAGTCTGCTGACACATATCACACGATCTGACATAACTCTTAATGTCAGCCTGTACACCGGGCCAGTAAAACTCACTGAGCACCCTAGCTATTGTTTGCCGTATTCCATGATGGCCGGATAATGCACTCTTATGTGCCAACTTAAGAACTTGCGTGCGTAAGCCCTTCGGTACCACCGCTTGCTCAACGACTTGGCCGGGACACACTTGGTACGTCCGGAAAAGAACACCGTCATCTGTATCAAAAGAGTGGGCGGTCTGTCCCTTGCCACGAAATATTTGCCCCAACTTCCTGCGACACACCTCTAAGGTCGGGTCTTCTTCCTGTTTGAGGCGAAACTCCGGCCGTGACAAGTGGAGTGTGTTCAGAGTGGGGCTTTTACTACTCTCTGAAACCTTTGCTGTCATCGTGAGGGAAGGAACATCGACCGAACTCGTCATGGCAAGGGAAACTGCCTGATCAGTTAGAACTGGCGGGTCGACAGAGAATGGAGGTTTAGCCCCGGGGACATTGCCTATTATGATGTCGTAGAGGGGTGTAGACAAACACCGCGCGATGGCCTTACCCGAAAAGTATGGTGAGGAAATTACCACCTCCGCTTCCGGAACTTCTACACGGGTCCCATTGGCCAAGAATAATGTAGCCTGTATCCCTGTAAGCGCCGCTGCCGGTACAAGGGACTCACGCACAACAATGCCGGTGCTGCCCGTATCCCGTAAAACCGAACCAGGCTGGCCGAACACCTCACCGTGCGCCACGGGCATAGCAGTTTCCACCGGGTTGGAAGGACAGACCATCTCCCCCAACTGGCCCTCTACGCGCGTTACCACTGCAGTGCTATCGGGATGTGAATATCGAGGTGTCATGCAACAGGCGGACTCCTCACGGTCTCCTGGCCTCTTAGCTTTGCATGACTGGGCATCATGTCCTACCTCGCGGCACCAGGTGCAATACGATTGCTTCGGCTTCGTCCGACAATCCGCCGCCTTGTGCCCAGTCTTCTCGCAAAGAAAACACCGCAGGCGAGATTGTGAACCTGAAACCTCGTCCTTGGCTTTATTCATCGTATGCTCCCCCTGTTCTTTGAAGAACAACAAGTTATTTTGCCGCTGTGCTTCGAGAAAATGATCGGCAGCCTCCGCCAGCTTGGAAACTGTCTTGCCCTCCCGCTCACGTAAGAAAAGGGCTAAACGAGAATGACAGTTGTTCAGAAATTGCTCGCTCACGACCATCTCGCGAACCACCTCAAAAGTGCGGCCTTCTCCCCGCATCTCGACCCAACGGTCAAAGAAACTAAACAACCTGGCAGCATATTGCGAGGCCGTTTGTCCATCCTGGGGCTTGCTCTGGCGAAACTTCTCTCGGTACCCTTCCGCGGTGAACTTAAACCTCTGAAGCAAGGCAAGCTTCGCTTTGTCATAATCCACGGAATCCTCAGGCGAGAGCCGACCGAAGACCCTAAGTGCCTCGCCGCCAAGGCACAAGCTCAACGCCATTGCCCACTTTTCTTTTGGCCAACCCTGCCCCGTGGCCACATGCTCAAACCTCTTTAAGTAGGCATCGAGGTCATCCCGCGCTTCATTGAACTGTGGTATGAGGCTGTGCGGGTTAATAGAGCTGGTCGATGAGACGCTACGCTCTCCACGGTCACTCGGAGGATTTGCGCCATCCTCCTTGAGCCTTATTTGTAGCTGCAAGTTCTGCGCCTCTAACTCCAATTTCTGTTTCTCCGTCTCTAAATTCCGTGCCTCTAAATCCAATTTCTGCTTCGCAGCTTCACGCTCCGTCTCTAAATACCGTGCCTCTAACTCCAAATTCCGTGCCTCTAACTCCAGCTTCTGCTTCGCAGCTTCCCGCTCAGCGGCTCTCTCTTCCCGTGCCTTACGAAGCTCGTCCTCCACCCACGCTCGTAACTCCGCGCCGCACAAGCCCATGCGCTCGCCTAAAGCAACCAAATCTGAAGCGCTCATATTGTTCCTAAATTAACACAACAGGCAAATAAATAAAAACCGACCTCGTCTTGTCGTAGTGGACGCCAAATTTGTGAGGATCTGTGTGATTGCAGGTCTTATTTTAAACAAACACAAAAGTACGAACAATAAACGAGGCGGATTTTATCGGAAAGGAAACCAATTTCAATATGAGCGAGAAAAAAGGAAAGGAACAAGAGAACAACGCAACAACACACGGGAAAAACACACAGGGAAACAGAACAAGGTGCTTACGAAAAATGCAGAAAAAAGAGTCAAAGAGGAAAGTCACACTACTTGTCTTATTCGAGCAACGAGCGGAGAGGACTGGCTGGGTGTCGGGCAGTCAAGGAGTCACTTGGCGTTCCAACGTCGATGCAACGCTACCACAGCGTCAGCGTTCGTGGGCTGCCGGCACGGTTCCCAGGTCTGGTATCCCGGAAAAAGGTCACGTAGGCGCCAGAGGCGGCCTGTGTGGAGCAGCTGACGGATGGACGGAGAAGAGTGGCGCGTGGGCCTGGTGGTTGAGGCTCTCGACGATGGATGTCCAGGTCTGGTGGCCCGGACGTCTGCGGCTAAGGCCCAAGCCCGGAACTCGGGGAGCCAGCAGAACTCGTCCACGTCCGTCGCCCACCGCGCTCTTCTCTTCTCTGCCCCGTAATCCTCTTCGACCTGCCCCGCGTTCCCCTCCGCACGCGCTCCTCGTGCTTTGTCTTCTTCTCCTCACGAACGCCGCTGGGTGGCGCTATCTCCTTACATCATCTAAACCATTTTCGTGTACAAGCGCATTCAACGATTCCGCACTTTTGTCGCGGACAAGTCTTTTGGTAGTTCTGTCCTCTGCTTTACATACGCAGTTAAAGTCACCCAAAAGCACAATTAACCGCTGTTAAGAGTGGACAACGTGGTCCTGAGAGCCGGGTGTGTCTCATCGCAAAGCAAGGGATATGACGAGGCCTGGCGCCGGCGGCAGAAGCATAGACGACGACGGACGGGGCTGTTGCACTCCAAATCACCGAACCTCCGAACCGATCGAAGGACGCTGGCTCCCACGGGCCTGGGAGAAATTACTGTCAAACGAGTGTCGTCGTTGGGCAAAGATGCGGCGAGAGCTTGCACAGGAAGCACGGCGGAAGCAGCGGTATACGTTGGCCGAGTCGGCCTTCGGGTCACCGAACGGGATGATGCTACGCAAGGTCACGCTGAGCGAGGCTGCTAATTGAAAGACGCTGTGTCGAAGGGGTCTCGTGCTTCGGCCATCCGGCGGGGGAGTTCGAGAAGGTTCAACCACCTGCGAGGAGACTGCGGGATTCTGCTTTCCCACGGAGGCAACGCACAGAACACTTGCGGCAGTGGTCAAGGTGACGCATCTGTGTTTGATGACTGTCTTCCCCTTCTCATCCCCCAAGCTGTGAGAGAGCGAGAGAGCTTCAGCACCGCCCCGTGCCGGGGGTGGTACCGCCAGCGTCATCAATGGCCCTTCCGATTGGACAACGTTATTCGACCTAAGTTCCCTAGTCAGGGATTTGGGGAACGCAAACCGTATTTAACGGGACGTTGTTTGTGATCGGAGATTCGCTTGCATTCGATTCCATTCTCTTCTGTAAATATGTAGAATAAACCCTTTTGTACAGTTTCCTCGATATCGCAGTCCGACATCGTCATTCGGAGCCGGTACCTGTGGGGCTAAACGAGTTAGTCATCTCCAGGACCCCTCCGTCTTCAACTCTGGTTCCAGCGGTGGGATAGAAGCCCCATCTTTAACACTGGTTCCAGCGGTGGCCTTTGTGGCCCGTTCTCAACACTGGTGGCAGCGGTGGGATAGAAGCCCCATCTCTAACACTGGTTCCAGCGGCGGGTGTGTGGCCCCGTTCTCAACACTGGTTGGCAGCAGCTGGGATGGACCGTGCGACATCGTACTTTCTCCACGGGTAAGCGTTTTGGCTTTTGCTATGGGATTCACCAGGCTTTTAGATTCAGAGAGAAATCTTGACTGGGAATCAAGGGTTTGTCATTTGAGAAGGGTTATTCTCAAGGCATTGTTGTGTTAGCAGAGCCAAAGCGGAGAAGGCGTTGTCATGGACCTAATGAGGTTGTACAAGTCGGACTTGCTGTTGATATGCGAGGAACTGTCAGTTGAAGTACCTAGCAAACTAACCAAAATTGAATTGGGCGAATTCATTCTTAAACAAGTCAAGCATAACGATCAGTTGCTGGTAGATACGTGGAATTTGGTACAGGGGGAAAAAGCCCGCAAAGAAAAACCCGTCCAAGAGGCTAAAGAGAAAGCCGAGCGGGAGAAAATAGCAGCTGATCGGGAGTGGGAAAAAGAGAAGGAACGGCAACGGCAACAGTGGAAGGTTGAAATTGAAACAACGAAACTAAAGATATTAGAAGTTCAAAACGAAATACGAAGAAAGGGCGGTAGTGTGAGAGCCGGAAGTCCTGAAAGAGCAAGCGATGCTTATGAAATAGGTCCGCAGATAAGACCCGAAAAGTCTGTGACCGTAGCCGCGTTGGTAAATCGCGACACCACGAGGGAAGTGGCAGAGAACGCGTTCAACCGGTGCGGTGGTCCAAGTGAAGCCGCAGAATCCGAGACCGTGTCCGGAGAAGTTGGACGTAATGCTAAGAGAGAGCATTCCGAGATAGCGTCTAAACTACACGAGTGCGAGGATTCTCCTCCAAGTGAGGTAGCAGTGGCAACGGACAACTTTGTCGGGACAGTTGCGAGCGCGACACTTTCAGTAGAATCGATACAGGCGTCAAACCGGCAGGACCGCGAAAAGGGAGTTTTTAATATCAGAAAAGGTTTCGAGGTAGAAACAGCGGAAACCCCCTTTGAGAGTAACAACCGCGGTAAGAGCGAGTTGGGATGTCACAGTGGCTTCAGTGACAAAGGCTCCGGAGAGGCTACCTTGGTAATACTGGCACAAGAAGAGTGCGAGGCTGCCGAGGAAAAGGATAGCCATAAGAGCCAGGCGGGCTCAGTTGTAGCTGAGCACTGCAGTAAAGAGAATGGCGCGCAGAGCGACAGCCAGGCGGGCTCAGTTGTAGCTGGGCACTGCAATGTAGAGAATGGCGCGCAGAGCGACAGCCAGGCGGGCTCAGTTGTGGCTGAGCACTGCAATGCAGAGAATAGAGCGCAAAGCGACAGGCACGTGGTAGAGGACAACTCCCTAAGGAATGAGCCAGGGATCTCAGGGGCAGTTTCATGTCCGTCTGTCAGCTGCGTGGAGCTGGCACTCTGCTGCGAAGGCACAGAGGCCAGTTTGGAATTTCATGAAAATTTCCGAGGTGCGACGGAAAAACTAGAGATAGCTAGTTGTCATCAGGAGACGCACGCGACACAGTCTAGGCGCAGAAAAAGAACAAGGGCAAGAACCAAGAAAAAACGAATCAAATTCAAAGCCCTAAATTCGGTTGCGCGGACAGGTGCGAAAAAAAGAAATGCGGTGGAAGGAAAGGCGAAGCCTTCCCGCGTTGCGCCTCGTAAACTTGCAGCTGCAGTTGATGATCTCGCGACGCGTGCAGCTCGTTCGAAGGCTGACGGCAGTAATGAAAAGGGAAGAGCGCGTCTTCCAAGCAAAACTGGCGCGAAGTGCATAAAGGGGCATCGGCCTGCAAGAAAGACTAGACCGCGCCGTCCGGACAAAAAGCCAGTTAGGAAAAAGGCAAAGCGGCCCAAGAGATCAGAAACCGCAAGGTTGCGCGGTACTCGGCGCATGCGAACGCAGGCGTCGAACAACCGAGACGACACATGCAGGCGTGTTCGGCGGGCGCACTTGAAAAGGAATCGTCCTTCACATTTGGCACCGCATTCTAGGAAGCGCGCATCGCGAATGGGTAGCCGAGCTTCCTGCGTGGGGCGAGAGAAAGAGGCACCTTCTCGCGCTGGTCACTGCTCGTTGTCCAGAGCCAGAGTAGGTTATCGACATTGTAGGGGCGACCAAGGTTTTCGGAGAGCCTCGAGGGGGCGCGGAAACGACAGGGAGAGTCGGGGATCGTTTTTTTCTGCAGCCTTTTGTCACGAGTTGACCGCAGTACAATCAGTCAAAGCGCGACCCCGGCGGGCGCGTCTGAAAGACTAATCCTTTCAACTCGGCGGCGGGGAGTCAGCTTTCCCCCCCGCGTGGCGATTCGAAGTAGCTGTTCCTTTTTTTTATTCCTCTTTTTTTTTTGTGTGTGTTTATGAAATCAGGCAGGGAAAGGCTACTTTTGAGTTAAAACGAGTTGATCGGAGGTTACTGTTTTTTTTCCTTACCTTAGACAAGGGCTATGGCGTCACTGAGTTAGAAAGGCTATGGTGTCACTGAGTTAGAAATCACAGGTGTCGATTTCCCATGCTACCAAGAGATAAGGGCACTCACAGGAGTGCAGCTCGAGTAGAACTACGCTTAACGTCGCGTAGACGGAGCGTAGATCCCTTGATTGACTGACACCTTACGAAAGGGAGCCTCACTGACATACACTGAAATGACCGAAGAGAAAACTCGTCTGAAGGAAGCGCTCGTGTCCAGACCTTTGATTCGAGCCACTTATTTTGTTAAAGAAGCTCAGTGTGACGCCAGTGATAGAGAACTGGGTGCTATATTAAGTCAAGTTGGCGACGGCCACGAAGAGCACCATGTTCAGTACGTCAGCCGCAGGCTGACATGTAGAGAAGCGTTAAGCGCTTTAGACAAAGAGCGCGCGTTTGGTTTAGGCGGCACAGATGTTGTCGGGTTACCAGAGATACTTGAACGGCGCAAAGTTCATATTTGAGACTGACCATCGTCTCAAACGTGCTTATGACAGTTTTGTCCCCCCAAAAATGGTCGCTTGCTTAGACGGAGTCCTGCTCCCCAAAACAATTTCTCGATGCGTTTCAGGAACGGAAAACCGCACGGAAATGCTGATGGATTCAGCCGATTGTTGTAGACAGGAGTACTTGGTAGGACCACCTACTGTGTGTGGGTTATTGTTTTTAACCTTGGTCCAAGCAGTCCGTCTTTGGCGATTTCAAAGGGGATATATTGCGCTTTCTCGGCACCAAAATTACGCCAAAATTCAGTCATGTTTTAGTAAACCTTTGTTGTCATTGTGGGAAGCCTGGTGGGTCTTTGGCAAATTCCGAGCGCTTGCTTGTGGGTCAGTGCCCTGTCTCGTGGAACAGTCCACTGATGCCATTCTTTGTTGAATGTTCGAGCTTGGATGCCATTTCTGGAAACCAGCCCTTCCACCCGACTCCGGCCTCATCTCTTCCTGCCCAGCGGTCGTGAACGCTGGCCATTCGAGATTTTTCGGGCCGCGGACGAGCTGTTAAGAGTGGACAACGTGGTCCTGAGAGCCGGGTGTGTCTCATCGCAAAGCAAGGGATATGACGAGGCCTGGCGCCGGCGGCAGAAGCATAGACGACGACGGACGGGGCTGTTGCACTCCAAATCACCGAACCTCCGAACCGATCGAAGGACGCTGGCTCCCACGGGCCTGGGAGAAATTACTGTCAAACGAGTGTCGTCGTTGGGCAAAGATGCGGCGAGAGCTTGCACAGGAAGCACGGCGGAAGCAGCGGTATACGTTGGCCGAGTCGGCCTTCGGGTCACCGAACGGGATGATGCTACGCAAGGTCACGCTGAGCGAGGCTGCTAATTGAAAGACGCTGTGTCGAAGGGGTCTCGTGCTTCGGCCATCCGGCGGGGGAGTTCGAGAAGGTTCAACCACCTGCGAGGAGACTGCGGGATTCTGCTTTCCCACGGAGGCAACGCACAGAACACTTGCGGCAGTGGTCAAGGTGACGCATCTGTGTTTGATGACTGTCTTCCCCTTCTCATCCCCCAAGCTGTGAGAGAGCGAGAGAGCTTCAGCACCGCCCCGTGCCGGGGGTGGTACCGCCAGCGTCATCAATGGCCCTTCCGATTGGACAACGTTATTCGACCTAAGTTCCCTAGTCAGGGATTTGGGGAACGCAAACCGTATTTAACGGGACGTTGTTTGTGATCGGAGATTCGCTTGCATTCGATTCCATTCTCTTCTGTAAATATGTAGAATAAACCCTTTTGTACAGTTTCCTCGATATCGCAGTCCGACATCGTCATTCGGAGCCGGTACCTGTGGGGCTAAACGAGTTAGTCATCTCCAGGACCCCTCCGTCTTCAACTCTGGTTCCAGCGGTGGGATAGAAGCCCCATCTTTAACACTGGTTCCAGCGGTGGCCTTTGTGGCCCGTTCTCAACACCGCTCACAGCATACGTATTGTTCAAGACGCTCAAAAAATTCCTCGCGCTCCTCCACAGTAAATTGCAATAAAGAAAATCAACTACAAGCAAACGGCCAGTTTGACACACAGTTAAATTCTGTTCGACAATCCCCATGGAATTCCTAATAAATACAGCACAACCCCCCGATGTGCCAGACGAATGGCACACACAAATATTGTACCGTGTCGTAAAAGGCTGCACCATACGGTCCGTCTGTTCCTGTCCTTCGACTTTGGTCTCCTGGACGGCTATTATGTCGAGGTCATTATCGAGGAACAACCGGCTTAGTTGGTGCTGACGTTTTTTAGAAGCCAGTCCCCTGACATTAATTGTTGCAATGCGCAACGCTCCTACAGGTGTCGAAGCCATCTAGTTTAAGTACAGGAGCCGTATGGTGCGTACCTCAGGACACAAGGCGACGGCGGAAGGCGACTTGCCTAGTCCATGGTGCTCGATGGGTACAGTGCCGGTATTCCAACGTCTCTTGCACCTCTGCCTCATGCGTACGGACTGGAGACCCAGCCCATGCAGTCTGTCACCAAAAAAAGGCCATCTCGCGTCCACAGAAGCCACACACAACGCACTCACTCAACTAAGGCGGCGGTTTAGCCGCCGCTCGTTGATCGGCCGGTATTCGGCCGCGGTTTCAGCGTCGCTCGCCTCACCCCAACAGTCTTCGGCGGTGGCTCGTCGCCCTCGCTCGCCTTAGGCTCTCCATTCGCACTGTGCTCGTGCGGTCGCTTTCCTCCCTGGTTGCTCGTTGACGCATCCGCCACTTCCATGCTTTCAGCATGTTGGGGAACGACGGGAACTGACGCCCCACTCCCCGAGAGGACTTCGCTCTTTGACGTCTTAACATCTGCAGGCGGCGCTTCCTTTTGCTGCAGCTTACTGCTGAGCGTCTCCGCGGTTGCGGATGTTCCGGGAGTCGACACAGCCGCGGATTTTTCCTTCTCCGCTCCGTCGCCTGCCTCTGCTGCAGCGTCTTCCGCGTCAGCCTCGTCCATGACAAGCTCGGACGAGATGTCATTGTTGACTGGGACGGCAGCGCTCGCGTACGTACGTACACAGCTGCTATCCTCATGTCCGTAACGGCGACAGGCGCCGCACCTTGGAACTTTGCACTCACGGCGAATGTGCCCAGTACCGTGGCAGCGCAGACACAGCGGAGCTCTGCCCGGTACAACCACGAGAGCCAGCTCACCGCCAACCCTGACTTCGTGAGGGAGGTCTTCCAGTTTCACGCCAGGATTCATTTTCAATGAAACCAAGCGCGTCGTCGACCCCTTGCTGGCGACACCCTGGACGCGTCACCGTTCCTTGGTGACTTCGCTCACCTTGCCGTACGGGGCGAAGGCTACCCTCACGTCTTCGTCGGGCACGTTGTGCAGCAGCCAGTGTAGCTTGACGCGGACGTCTTGGTTTGCCGGGTCGATGACTAGACAGCGGCGGTCCTTCACTTTTACTTCCCGGGCAGCAAGAATTTTCTTCACCGCATCAGCACTAGTGAAGGTAATAGCCCTACTTGGCTCATGCGATACGCCCCCAAGGCGATAACCTCGGGGAGCAGCATCAGCTGAGCCAGCGCATCCCTGAAATCTTCGACCCGATAGGGGCGGGCCCGCACGTCAGCGTGCAAAAAGACTGTGTTTAACACAACATTTCCTGTAGGAAGGGTAGGCAAAATCACCTGATATTCATCTTCCGAGGCAAAAATCCTGTTTCCGCGGCCAGACATGGCCGCTGTAGCCGCTCCAACGGAGCCCGTCATCGCACGTCCGTCACGCTCGGTGGCCGGAAGCCGAATCCTGAGCTAGCAGGCCACAACTGTTCACGGAGTCAAGGCAACCCGTGCCACTCGTCCTTCTGCTATGCACACAGTACGGATGCGTGGACCACTCAGCTCAAAGTGCCAGTGCATGTGCCGCGAAAGAGAAACTGTGTTGAGAGCGGTAGACAAAAAAAAAATAGAACGTGGCCTGCGCAGGGATCGAACCTACGACCTTCGCGTTATTAGCACGACGCTCTAACCAACTGAGCTAGCAGGCCACTTTTTTTTTTTTATTTATTGCCTGACTTCGGCAAGAACCACAGTACATATATACACTTACAGAGCGCAATGAGCAATAATTTACAACACTATCCGCCCGGGGGTGCGTGGCTTCATCATATTAAAACTCCTTAAGCGTCACCAAAGGCTCGACTCTTTCGAGCCACTCGGGAGCTTCAGGAGCAAGTTTCTGAACTTCAATATACTTATGCATGCACTCCCGAAAATAGACCCCTTCCCAACAGTGCAAAAAAACGTGGTCTATTGTTTCTGGTTGTTTACAAATTAAACAATGTGATCCCCAAGGTAGAAATAACTGCTTCCTTTCCAAGAATTCCTTTACTGGTAGTGTTCCGGTATGTAATTTAAAGAAAAAAGTTTTTGCACTTGGCGGCACCTGCATCGCCTTCACACGCTTAAGTACGTCGCGTCCCTGGCCTCCATTGTATAAGGCCCTGTACATAGGTTGTGGAAGAACTACATCGGAGTCATGGCAACCCGTGCCACTCGTCCTTCTGCTATGCACACAGTACGGATGCGTGGACCACTCAGCTCAAAGTGGCAGTGCATGTTCCGCGAAAGAGAAACTGTGTTGAGAGCGGTAGACAAAAAAAAAATAGAACGTGGCATGCGCAGGGATCGAACCTACGACCTTCGCGTTATTAGCACGACGCTCTAACCAACTGAGCTAGCAGGCCACAACTGTTCATGGAGTCAAGGCAACCCGTGCCACTCGTCCTTCTGCTATGCACACAGTACGGATGCGTGGATCACTCAGCTCAAAGTGGCAGTGCATGTTCCGCGAAAGAGAAACTGTGTTGAGAGCGGTAGACAAAAAAAATAGAACGTGGCCTGCGCAGGGATCGAACCTACGACCTTCGCGTTATTAGCACGACGCTGTAACCAACTGAGCTAGCAGGCCTTTTTTTTAATTGCCTCCTTAGACACAGTTCAAACAATACAGGCACGAATAAAACACGCCAGTACAGGCAGACCTGGCGTGGTTAAAATTTTTTAAGGTTCACCAAATCCTCAAGAACAGCCATCCATTGCGGCTGCTCCGTTCGTGCGCGATACACCTCTGCAACGTATGCGACACTCTCAATAAATTTTCACGAGCAGAACGAACAACGATGTCCGCATGTCGAAACGCCATCCTTGTCTTCCACAAACTGTGGAGGCCCAGGAGCATGAACATGTCATACTGTGTGTCATCATCAGTCTCCGCAGTTAAAAACCTGATTCCTGAAGGGGTAATTGGTAGTTCTTTTTTTAAGGGTGCGTTGTAAAATGTCCCAGAGAAAGATCGGATCCCAGAATTCAATGAAAAAATGTTCTATGGTGCCTGTTTTTTTGCACAAAAGATAGTTTACTGTCCAGGGCACAAAAATTCCTCTGTCCTCGAGTCATGTCTTTACTGGAAGAGTATTAGTGTGCAGCTTGAAAAAAAAAAAGTTTTAACAGAAGCTCTTATTGGCATCTTTTTCACTCTTTTCAAGACATCATCTCCTGGGCCTCCGCAGTACACCGTTCCGTACAGTGGGACTGATATCATGACGTCAATTAAAACTTTGTACAACTTCTTTTTGTTAACCAAAGACAAGTACTGTAAAGAAAACCGAGCTGTTAGTACGCGATATGACACAATAATTTCGTGCAGATAACCAGTTACACCACGATTCACAGCATCACCAGTGGTAACAATGAAATCAGGTAAAGTTTTAGCCAGTCGAGCATGTAACATTGTGCGCAAAAAACCATCACTTTGGTCCCGTAAGAGAAACAACCGTGACACAATTTGTCTAACAAACAAGTTTGATAAGCCAAGTCCTCCATTGCGGACAGGTCGAAAAAGATTTGGCCGACTAACCCTCTCCCAACTCGAGCCCCAAATGAATACCGCAAAAGCCCTGTGCATTTTTTGCACATTCGCCCGTGACATGAAGAGAACTTGTAATACATACCAAATCTTTGCGACAAGAAATACATTGCACACTGTAGCCCGCGCTTCATCGAGAAACCGCGACCTTGCCATGATGCAGTCTTTTCTTTCAAAGTCTCCATTTCTCCCTCCCAATATTCGTTATTTCCTTTATAGTATTTATTTATTTATCATCATACCCACAGCCCCATTGTCTGGCATTACAGTTGGGGGGAGGGGGGGGGGTTGAACAAAAAGTACACAAATGCTATCTCATGCAGGTGGTTACAAAAAAAGATAACAATGGGATAGAAAGAACACGGAATTATTATACATAAAAAATGTCACAGCATGGAAGAAAATGAATCATTTGATAATACGGACACTACTTCCTCAGGCAGCTTGTTCCATTCCGAAACCGTTTTAGGGAAAAAAGACATTTTAAAAAGGTCAGTCCGGCATCTGTATTCTTTAACTTTAAGTGGATGATCTCTTCGTAAAGACACGTAATCAGGGTTGGCTATATATTTGGTTTTGTCTATTCCAGTTCTAGAATGAAATATGTTATGAAATAAATTTAAACGCAGAACATTCCTACGTTTTTGAAGGGAGTCCTAACCCAAATATTTTTTCGCGCTCGTTACACTAAAATATCGCCCATAGTTATGGAAAACAAAACGAACGGCCAAATTCTGAACTCTTTCTAGCTTTTGAAGGTCAAGAAAGGATTTCGGATCTCAGTCTGTGCAAGCATACTCAAGTATGCTTCTAACGTTTGTATTATAGAGCAGTTCTTTAGTCTTTAAGGGGAAAAGTTTAGCGTTACGTCGCAGGAAGCCTAACACCCGACAGGCATTGGCAGTAACGAAATTCACGTGACGATGCCAAGACATTGAACTTGTTAAATAAACACCAAGATATTTAAATTCAAACACTGAAAGCAGTCTGCTATTATTTATGTTATAGGTGCAAATATGGGGAACCTTCTTTTTAGTGAAACACATATGTACAGATTTTTGTAAGTTAATATGCATTCCCCAGTTCTCACACCACTGGGCCACTTTACACAAATCCTGTTGTAATGCATCACAGTCACGTTGATCGTTAATAAATCATGTACAATACACAATCGTCCGCAAAAAGACGCATGTATGAAGAAATACCTGAAAAGATGTCATTCATGTATATTATGAACAGTAATGGGCCCAAGACGGTTCCCTGGGGCACCCCTGATGTTTCAGCCACCTCATGCGACTGTTTCCCGTTGACAACAACACATTGACGCCTAAAGCTTAAATAATCCTTTATCCACATAATAACGTTCTAATTTATGCTGTACCAGTATAATTTTTGTATTAACAAGGAATTTGATACGACGTCAAAGGCCTTCTTAAAATCTAGAAAAATACAGTCAACAGAATATCCCTTATCCAAAGCACTTGACAGGTCATGTACAAATTCGGTAAGCTGGGTGACACACGAGTAAACACTGCGAAAGCCATGCTGATTAGTATTTAATAATGAATGTATACTAAGGTGATTCATAATATTAGTATAAAACACGTGCTCTAAAACTTTGCATAATACACTGGTCAAGGACACTGGTCGATAATTTGAAACAACATTCCTAGGTCCCGATTTATGTATAGGTACAACATTAGCAAGCCTCCATTCATCAGGCAGAGAGCCGTCCTGTAATGACTTTGTGAAAAGAATTTGAAGGTACCTTGACAAAGCAAAAGCGCAAGAAGAGAGCAGGACCGTGGGTAAGCCGTACGGACCGGTGGCACTGTTATCTTTTAAGCGTTCTAAGAGCGACACAATTCCTCGCTGATCAATTCAATGTTCTCCATAGGTTCCGTACAGTTCAAGGCCAGGCGAAAACCGGCAGGGCTGTCCTTAGCAGAAAACACTGAGCTGAAAAACGTGTTAAAGCACTTGGCTTTCTCCAGATTATCATGAACGATACTTCCGTTGTGATCGAGTGGTGGGATAGACAATTCATCCTTTCTGTTTTTTTTATGTACTGCCAAAATTCTTTAGGGCGATCCTGGATACGCATGTCGAAAGACTGAAAGTAGATAAATTTAGCCTCTTTGACCGAAGCATTCATATCTTTTGTAACCTTTTTTAACTGATCCATGTTATCTTGCGACGGATTTTTTTGAAGCGCGCATATAGTTGCTGCCTCTTTTCAACGACTCTGCGCAGCGCTTTTGTAAACCATGGCTTGCTTTTGCTGCGACGTTTCGTCATCACCCATGACGGCACATATTGCTCACGCAAATCAAAAAGTTTGGCTGTCAGTGTGCGCCACAGCTCAACGCTGAGTGAATCAGACAATGTTTCATACACATCGACATAGGATTCAAGCTTGTTTGTTTGTTTGTTTGATCATTTTATTTTGACAGAACTGGTTACAATACAAGACCGAATAACACACATTGGCATAAAGCACTGCCAAGGTAGACGAGGCAAAAGGCGTTTAATGCACGCCTGACGAGGCCTCGTCTCCGGAATATTGCATCAGGATATAGAAAAGTGGCCGGTCGCGCCGAGAACAAGAAAGAGTAAGGAGGCAGCAAAACTGTGCAGTTACAAAACAATCAGAAAGATGCTGTACAAGACGCCATTATTAGAAACATCAATCACTGAGCAGGCAGAATACAATGCAAAGGCACAACTCAAGATACAATAGAATACCATACATAAAAAAAACAATTTAGAAAAAACAAATCAAACAAATTAAAACAGCATACATCAAAACAGCGTAGTTATGTTTTATCTAGTAAAAAAGTTTTAACTTGTCTCTTAAAACTATTTACTGAGTTGGACTTACAGACTATTTGAACAATTTCCTGAAACATGTTTAAAAGTGCAGGGATTTGAAAGTTAACCGACTGCTTCCCATAAGATGTTCTGATCAGGTTTGAGGTAAACAATACATTTCTCAACTCGTAGCCACAGTGAGCGCGTTCATATGTTGCGAAAAAGCCTGGTTGATCACGTTTGATTTCGTTGTATATTCTGAGTGCTAGTACTTGGCGAAATACGTTAGTAAATGTAAGAATCTTGTTTTCATAGAAAAAACCTTGAGTATGTTCACGTGCTGATAAGTTTTCAATAAATCGAATCACTTTCTTCTGCATGATATGAAGCCGTTCAAGATTGCCCTTTGAAGTCGTGCCCCATACCAATACGCAGCAGTGTAGTCGTGAGTAGATCATTGCATAGTACAACTGTCGCTTGAACCACGTGGGTAATATGTACCTGAATTTGTTTAGGATACCTAAGGTTTTCGATATATTGGTGCAGATGCTATCGATGTGTGGTGTCCAGTTAAAGTTTTCGTGAAAGATCACGCATAGAAATTTCTGCTTGCTTACTTGCGTTATCATTTTTTTCTGAAATTCTAGCTTTAGATAACAATCTGCTGCCTTATTTTTGGGTCGAAATATACGCACAGTAGTACGCACAGAGACCCAGGAAGCGCTGGACAGCTTTCTTGTCGGTTGGAACGGGAAAGCGCGCGACGGCGGCAGTCTTTTCGGGGTCCGGCCGCACTCCCTCAGCGCTCACAACGTGACCCAGAAATTTGAGCTCTTCGTAACCGAAATGACACTTCTGGGGCTTCAGGGTAAGGTCAGCCGAGCGGAGAGCGTCGAGGACAGCCCGCAGGCGCTGGAGATGTTGATCAAACGTTTCCGAAAAAACGACGACGTCGTCCAAGTAGACAAGACAGCTTTGCCATTTGAGGCCTGTGAGGACGGTGTCCATCATCCTTTGAAACGTAGCCGGGGCGGAGCACAAACCGAAAGGAAGCATTTTGAATTCATAGAGGCCATCTGGAGTCACAAAAGCGGTTTTTTCGCGGTCCCGTTCATCTACTTCAATTTGCCAATAGCCGCTCTTCAAGTCAATAGATGAGAAGTACTTAGCGCGCCGTAATCTATCCAGCGAATCGTCAATGCGCGGCAACGGGTAGACGTCCTTTTTGGTCACACTGTTCAGTTTGCGATAGTCGACACAAAACCGGAGAGTGCCGTCCTTCTTCCGAACGAGGACGACAGGCGAAGACCACGGGCTTTGGGAAGGTTGAACAACGCCATCATCAAGCATTTCCTGAACCTGGGTTTGAATAACTGCCCGTTCTTTAGCAGAAACACGGTAAGGCTGCTGTCGTATAGGGCGAGCGTCGTCATAGGTGATGATGCGGTGCTGCGTGATGGGTGTTTGACGAAGCTTCGAGGAAGAAGCGAAGCACGGCTTGTATTCCTTCAGCAGAAGCTCCAAAGCCAGTCGTTGTTCCCGAGGCAGGTGGCAGTTTATGTCGACGTTTTCAAGGGAGGGCTCGTCAGTGCCGGCTGCCGCGGAAGCAAAACAAACAGGAGTATCGATAAAAGGTTCGGCAGAAGCAATAGCGGTTCCTGCAAAAAGATGTCGGTATTCATTAGAAAAATTTGTGACCAGCACCGCAGATCGGCCACTACGAAGCGTTAGTAGACTGCGAGCGGCACAGATGCCTTGAGTAAGCAGGAGTGAACAGTTAGCCTCGGCGACTGCTTCTGCGTCATGCAAGTCGTTGCAGGCGACTTCAACCAAAACACTGCTCCGTGGCGGCAACGTGACACTGTCAGCAGAAACTCGAAGGGCGGCACTGCGGTGGCAAGAGTCGGCGAGGTGGGTGGCTTGACTGGTCGAAAAGCTGATGATTCGGTGGCGGAGGTCGATCACAGCACCATACTCCCGCAGAAAGTCAATGCCGATAATGAGATCGCGGGAGCAATTGCACAGAACTACACAACTGATGACGAACGTAGATCCATGAATCTGAACGCGAGCCGTGCAAATGCCCTTTGGGGTAACGAGATGACCACCGGCTGTACGAAGATGCACCACAGAACATGGAGTAAGCACTTTTTTCAGAAGAGTCGCCAATTTATCACTGATAATTGAATAGTCGGCCCCGGTGTCCACTAATGCACTGACTCTGTGACCGTCGAGAAGAACAGGTATGTCCAAAGAAACGGGGCTGTCTAGGTCGGATGACGGTGCCATCTGTTCACGGTCGGAACGTAGCGGCGGCGACGGGAGGTCTTCAGCGCAGCGACTCCCAGCGACCTCTCCCCCGAAGGTCGCCGGTCTCAGTTTTCCCGACGAGGGCTGGGCGAGCGACCCTGTGGTGCTCGCGAGGAGCTGTGGGGGTTCGGGGAAGAGCGCCTCGGAGACGATGAGCGCGGCTGATGCGGCGTGCGGGCTGAAATTCGCTGTTCCGCTAGGAAATCTTCAATGGCAGGGGGCCGATGGCCAAACCGGGGTCTGGGTGAATCGGCTCGAAAGCCCTGCAGACCGAGACGTCGATAAGAGCAGTTACGGTAGAGATGTCCTGGTTCTCCGCAGTGAAAGCAGAGTGGCCGGTTATCAGGTGTGCGCCAGACATCGGCCTTCCGCAAGGGCGCTCGGCGATCGTCGAAATACTGCACTGGTGGCACTGAGGACCGCGGCTCAGGAGGCGTTACCGGAAACGGTGGTGGCGAAACCGCAGCCGGGCGCCTCGCAATTTCAGCATAGGTGGGGCGGTGGCATTCTCCTGGTAGGGGAGGTGTTTCGACAGCAGGAGCCCTGAACGCCTGTTGCACTTCCTCGCGAACAAGAGCAGAAATCGAACCTAGCGCTGGCTGCGAAGGGCTGCAAAATTTCAGGACCTCTTCACGCACGATGGTGCGAATAAGTTCACGCAGATCGTCAGGGTGGCTCCCGGAGGTAGCAAACGATGCGGTGACAGCAGCAGCATGCACGGGCCGGTCGTAGGTCGCAGAACGTTGTTGCAGCACCTTTTCCATCGTTGTGGCCTCTGTAAGGAATGCAGCAACGGTCGATGGTGGGCTGCGCACGAGGCCTGCGAAAAGCTGCTCTTTGACGCCACGCATCAAATGCCGGAGTTTCTTGTCTTCCGGCATGGCCGGGTCAGCTCTTCTGAAAAGGCGCGTCATGTCCTCGACGTACATCTGGACACTTTCGTTCGGCAGCTGGATGCGAGATTGTAGTGCACGCTCAGCTCGTTCACGACGATCAGCGCTTGTGTAGGCCTCCAGCAGCCGACGACGGAACTGATGCCACAAGATTAAAACGTCCTCTCGGTTCTCAAACCAGGTGCGAGCACCATCCTCGAGGCTGAAGTAAACGTTCCGGAGTTTGGCTGCGTGGTCCCATTGGTTAAACGCAGCTACGCGCTCAAAATGAAGGAGCCAGTCCTCCACATCCTCAAGAAGTTCCCCACGGAACGTCTTGGGAATCCGCGGAGTCTGCAGGGTGTAGTGAGATGGCGCGGCAGCGGCAGTTTGCAGAGGAGAAGGAGCGGCTGTCTCCATGGCGCCGCTCTCTACTAGTCCTACCTCCGAAGGCAGTCCCTGGATCCTCCGACTGAAGCGGTGTACCGGGGTGTCGAGTGGTACAGGGCTGGCGCGACGGCTGCCTGGAGGGGTCTCTTGCATGGGCTCACGGGTACCCCGCACCTCCACCAAACTGTAACGTACTTGTTGACGAAGGGGGGCTTTAATAACAAGTGCGAAGACAGACAAGGCCACGCAAGCTGGGGCAGCAAGGGCGACAGATTCCACACGGCGCGAGCCCTTCTTCGTCGTCGTCAGCAGCTATGCGCCACCTGGCAATGCTAGGTGGCAATATCGTGTAGTTTGTTTTTTCTGTGTTCAGGACTAGCTGATTATGATATAACCGGACAGACAATTGTTCAAGCCATGCATTTGCTTCTGTTAATATTGATGCGGGTAGACGACGACGACAAAGAGTGATGGCACGAGTGGGAAGAGTAGAAGACGACAACGAAGTTCGGACTGTGTTCTCGGTGCCGCTCGCAGCTGTTGTTGTCTATTTGTAAATATCTGTAAATATATTCTTTCCCGCAACATATTTGGTGGAGGTGCGGATTTCCCCTACGTCTACCGACGACGGAGCTCCGCAGCGGCCGCCAGTTGCCTTCACTCATCATGACCCACGACGCCGCCCAGCAAACCTCAGCCCCGGCCATGACATCACTCGTTCTTTCTCCCCCTCGTGATCCTGGGACATTTTCTGGTACCGACAACACTGACGTCGACGACTGGATCAACATGTACGAGCGAGTGAGTACCTACAACCGCTGGGATCCGACCCTTATGCTCGCAAATGTAATATTCTATCTAAAAGACACCGCCCGGGTCTGGTATGAGACACACGAAGACCATCTCACCAGCTGGGACGTGTGCAAAGAGAAACTCCGCGAATTGTTTGGACGGCCGCTCGGCCGAACGCTTGCCGCTAAGAAGGACCTCGCCTCCCGAGCCCAAACATCTACGGAGTCCTATGTGTCGTACATTCAAGATGTGCTGGCCCTCTGTCACAAAGTCGACGCCAACATGCCCGAGTCTGAAAAAGTCGGCCACGTGTTGAAGGGAATCGCCGACGATGCCTTCAACTTGATCGTATACAAGAACTGCACTACAGTCGACGGAATTATTAAGGAATGTCGACGCTTCGAGGAAGCCAAAAGCAGGCGTATTAGCCAGCCGTACACACGCCTCCCCAATACGGCTGCGACTTCTTCATGTGAAGACCTGCGACACCGGCAAACTCCAGCGGCCCCAGAAAATGTGACCCGCATCATCCGACGCGAGCTCGAAGCTATGTCCCCTGCCCCCCTGCATCTACATGATGGCGACACCCGCTTACCTACCATCTCTGTGGTACAAGCTGTCGTCCGCCAAGAGCTTGCCAACCTTGGTTTCCAGCCCGTCAGTCCTGTACGGTCTCCACCACCACCCGAAATCACTGCGATTGCTCCTGGACGACCTTCGTACTTCACTCCACGTCGCCGAAACCCTAACGACTGGCGGACAACCGACGACAGGCCCATTTGTTTCCATTGCCACCGCATTGGCCACATCTCCCGCCACTGTCGAAATTATTGGTCCCGTCGCAGCACATACCGTCCTCTCAGCTCCCACCGCGACGACGAACAGCCCAGCCACTACACGCCCCCTCCAGCCCAGCACAGTGCTACAGTCGACGGCCAGATTCCCCGCTCCAGCCGCTCCCCGTCCCCCCTGCGTCGCCAGTCTCGTTCGCCCCAACGCCGTCGCTCCTCTCCTGGCCCCTACGGACGCTCGCAAGCGGAAAACTAGACGCTGCAGTGTCTGGAGGTGATGCTGCAGTACAGCCCCAGTCCCAAAATCCTCTATTAGGCCTTCGCGCACACCATAATATGCTCGCCATTCATGTCGATGGAGTGCCTGTGAGAGCCCTGATCGATACAGGCGCGCACGTATCCGTCATGAGTTCAGCTCTACGACTCCGCCTCCGAAAAGTACTGACCCCTGCACCCAAAGCCGTTCTCCGCGTTGCCGACGGCGGAATGCCTCATGTTGTTGGACTATGCACAGCCCGTGTGACCATATCCGGCCGCCATACATCCGTTCTGTTCTCTGTTCTGGACCAGTGCCCTCATGAAGTCATTCTTGGCCTCGACTTCCTGTCTGAGCATTCAGCCCTCATTGACTGCGCCACTAATGTTGTTCAGCTTGACCTTCCTCTTTCTGCTGAGTCGCCGTCCCCAGTTATCCACCGTCTATGTGCTGTCGACTTTGTCCGTCTACCGCCTCAAGCCGCAACTTACATTTCTTTCTCATCTGTTCCCCCTGTACCTGATGGTCAATACGTAGTCACTCCGGAACTTGACGTCGCCCTGACGCGCAGCATTGCGCTTCCACACATTGTATTTACAATGTCGGCCAACCGAGCGTGCCTTCCGGTCCTGAACTTCGGTTCATCCATCCAACCGCTCCCGCAAGGCATCTCACTCGCCACGCTGTGCCCTGCTGCCGAATGTGTGATATCAGTGGTGGACAGCTGCTTACCTTCCACTCAGCAATGCCGGTTGCCTGCGGCCCCATCAACAGCGAACCCAACGGACGACTACGCAGACATGATCGCTTCTGACCTGCCGCCGATGCAGGCTCGCGATCTTAGGTGCCTCTTATCATCTTTCCGCGACATCTTCGACTTTGATAGCCGTGTTTTGGCTCGGACCTCTGTGGTGACGCATCACATAAACACCGGTGATTCCGCTCCTCTCCGCAGACGTCCGTACCGAGTGTCCAGCGCCGAACGCACCGTCATAAATCAAGAGGTGGACAAGATGCTCGCAAAAGACATCATCGAGCCCTCGTCAAGTCCTTGGGCTTCACCAGTCGTCCTGGTGAAAAAGAAGGATGACAGCTGGCGCTTCTGCGTTGATTATCGGCACCTCAACCGCATCACAAAAAAAGACGTATATCCACTCCCAAGGATCGATGATGCCTTAGATTGCCTCCACGGCGCCAAATATTTCTCTTCAATTGATCTTCGATCGGGGTACTGGCAAATTGCCGTTGATGAAAAAGACCGCGAGAAGACCGCCTTCGTGACGCCTGATGGCTTATACCAGTTTAAAGTCATGCCGTTCGGCCTCTGTAACGCCCCGGCTACCTTCGAACGAATGATGGACTCCCTTCTTCATGGCTTTAAATGGTCCACCTGCCTCTGTTACCTAGACGATGTTGTGGTTTTCTCGCCTACTTTTGCCACGCACCTCGAGCGCCTCTCCAATATTCTGACAGTGTTTCGTAACGCCGGACTTCAGCTGAACTCATCGAAATGCAAGTTCGGTCGTCGCCAACTCACTATTCTCGGACACCTCGTTGACGCTTCTGGTGTACGCCCAGATCCCATCAAAATTCAAGCTGTGAAGGACTTTCCTCTTCCAAGGTCGTCGAAAGATGTGCGCAGCTTTGTCGGCTTGTGCTCATATTTTCGCCGTTTTATCAAAGATTTCGCCGGCATCGCTCGTCCCCTCACCGATCTTCTGAAGAACGACACGCCATTTACCTGGGGCCCTGCTCAAGAGAACTCATTTTCATCTCTCGTCCATTTGCTGACCACTCCGCCCATCTTAGCACATTTTGACCCGTCGTCTCCCACTGAGGTTCGCACCGACGCCTCCGGATATGGCATCGGCGCCGTCCTAGCCCAACGTCAACAGGGTCAAGATCGAGTCATCGCTTATGCCAGCCGCCTACTTTCAGCCGCAGAGCAAAATTACACCATTACTGAGCGCGAGTGTCTTGCCCTTGTCTGGGCAGTAGCTAAATTCAGACCCTACCTGTTCGGCCGTTCATTCTCTGTTGTCACTGATCACCACGCTCTCTGTTGGTTGTCTTCACTAAAAGATCCCACCGGTCGCCTTGGTCGCTGGGCATTGCGCCTCCAAGAATACTCATACTCCGTCGTGTACAAGTCAGGGCGCCATCACCAGGACGCTGACTGCTTATCCCGATACCCTGTGGAACCATCTGACCTAGAGGACGCTGAGACCCTGCCCTGCCTCTTAGCTATCTCCGATCTTGCTGATATTGCCAACGAACAGCGTCACGACTCATCTTTACGACCTATCTTTGATGGCATCCGTTCTGCAAACCGATCTCCGTCTCTGAACCTTTATGTGCTCCAGAACGGCATTTTGTATCGCCGAAACCTACGCTCCGATGGCCCTCCGCTCCTGCTCGTGATACCCCAACGTCTACGCTCTTCTGTCCTTGCAGAACTGCACGATCTACCGACAGCCGGTCACCTTGGCGTGTCCCGCACATACGCTCGGGTGCGGCATCGCTTCTTTTGGCCTGGTCTCTATCGTTCCGTCAAGCGTTACGTGGCCGCTTGCGACCTGTGTCAACGTCGGAAAAGGCCCTCCACTCTGCCTGCCGGTCTTCTGCAACCCATCGACATACCTCCGGAACCTTTTAACCGTGTTGGCCTCGACCTTCTTGGCCCTTTTCCGACGTCCCTTTCCGACAACAAGTGGATCGCTGTCGCAACTGATTATACGACTCGGTACGCCATCACGCGTGCTTTGCCGTCCAGCTGCGCTACCGATGTTGCCGATTTTCTTCTGCAAGACGTCATCCTTCACCACGGCGCCCCTCGTCAACTGCTCACCGACCGCGGTCGTTATTTTCTATCCAGAGTAGTTCACGACATTCTTCGTTCGTGTGACACGCAGCACCAGCTCGCGACAGCTTACCACCCACAAACCAATGGGCTTACGGAAAGGTTCAACCGCACGCTCACCGACATGTTAGCCATGTACGTATCGCCAGACCACCGAGATTGGGACGCAGCCTCTCCTTATGTGACATTTGCATATAACTCTTCCCTTCATGACAGAACAGGCTATTCTCCTTTCTACCTTTTCTTTGGTAGACATCCCACCTTGCCTTTGGACACACTCATGCCGCCTTCTTCAGCCCCCACCACTGCTTACGCTCGGGACGCCATCTCCCAGGCCACGCAGACGCGCCAAATAGCACGTAGTAGGCTCCAAGCCTCTCAAGTTTCCCAGAAGTCAGCCTACGACCGCCGTCACCAGGCCGTCGAATATACCCCAGGATCACTCGTCCTTCTCTGGACGCCCTCTCGCAGCGTCGGTCTCTCCGAGAAGCTCCTTTCGCACTACCGTGGCCCTTACCGTGTCGTGCGCCGTGTTACCGACGTGAACTATGAAATTGCTCCCCTTGAAACCTCGCCCTCGTCATCTGGCGCCACCACCGACATCGTCTGTCGCCTTAAACCTTACCACGACGCTCATACGTCGTCGCCCTAACGCCGAGACGGCGTTTCAGCAGCCGGGGGTCCTGGTGCGGGTAGACGACGACGACAAAGAGTGATGGCACGAGTGGGAAGAGTAGAAGACGACAACGAAGTTCTGACTGTGTTCTCGGTGCCGCTCGCAGCTGTTGTTGTCTATTTGTAAATATCTGTAAATATATTCTTTCCCGCAACAATATGCTGGTTAAGTCGGTTCCTTGAAAAAAAAATATTTGCGTCATCAGCGTATAAGATAATATCAGGAGTTCGAGGAATACATACAATGTCATTAATATAGAGAAGAAATAAAAGGGGACCTAAGATAGATCCCTGCGGGACACCATACTGTATCAGTTTATACGTTGATGTGAAGCTATTGATTTTTACAAACTGGTAACGGTTATGTAAGTAACTTTTAATTAAGTCAAGCGCGATTCCACGAATGCCATAGTTACAAAGTTTATTATATAATATATCATGTTTAATCGAGTCAAAAGCTTTCCTAAAATCTAAAAATATGCCTACGGTGTACATCTTATTCTCAATATTAGTTATTATTTTTTCTTTGATGTTCAGCAAGGCAGATTGAACTGTTTTTCCTTTCTGAAAACCATACTGTTGTTTTGTTATTATTTCTTTCTTTGATAAGAATCTGTAGAGTCTGTTATTTATAACATACTCAGGTATCTTTGAAAAAAAAGGTAATACAGATATAGGTCTGTAGTTCGCGAGAACGTTCTTAGGTCCACCCTTATGTATTGCACAGACGCGGGCAATTTTCATGCTGTCTGGGAATATACCATGCTGCATTATGTTGTTGCAAATATGGGAAAGGGGCACGCAAAGAATATCAGATACTGCTTTCACTGGTCGGGCAGCAATGTCATCATAACCACAAGCAGAAGAATCTTTCATATTTTTTATCACTCCTTCAATTTCATCTGGTGTGGTTGGCGTCAAAAAAATTTAATCTATTTCAGTATTACTTAGATTTAGGTATGAACTCACCGAGCTGCTGCGAGATGCACCAGCCGTAAGAAAATGATTGTTAAATAGGTTTGCTAGTGACTCACCGGCGTGGCTTGTGCCATCTACGACTAACTCATGGGGTATAGTGTCACTTCTCTGCGAAAGAATTGAGTTGAACAAGGTCCATGCCTTTTGAGGGCAGTTGTACACTGCCGTAAACTTGTTCATGTAATACGCTGTGCGAGCTTTCTTTAGTTCACCACTTAACTTATTTCGCAGTTTTTTGTATTCTGGCAGTTTATTTATATCTCTAGTCTTAATAAACGTGTTGAACAAGTCATTTCGGGCATTTATCTTATTTAATAAATCGTTAGTGATCCAAGGCTTTCTTGCACGCTTAGGTTTTTTGAGAATTCTTGCAGGGAAAGCATCACAATATTGTTGAGTTACCGCAGTTAGAAAGCAGTTGTATGCATCGTTAGGATGTGCAAAATTTAAAACATTTTCCGAAGTTAAACTACTTAAAAGATCACGAGAACGAGCTATTCCAGCTGCACTGACATGTCTACGGGGCGGAGCTTCCTGGTGTGACTGAGGTTGTGATGTTACCGGCAGGAAGCAAAATACTGGCATGTGGTCACTGATGCCTGTTGTCAGAACTCCAGAGCGCACACCATTGTCATGACAACTTGTCAAACACAAATCAATTAATGTCTGGCTATCTGCAGTCACACGAGTAGGTATGCTAATAACATTTATTAGACCGGTCGAGTGTATTAAATCCTGAAACTTACTGGGACACAAATCAGAGGAAAGCAAATTAATATTAAAATGTCCCAAAATGACTACTGGGCACTTAAAGGATAACAAATGCTCACTAAGGTCTTCGAAAAAATCTAAGAATGCAGACAAGGATCCTGAAGGTGGCCGGTATACAACCGTCACAGCAAACGCTTGACACTTGACTGCAAGGGATTCATAGTTGTCCGTAATAGCAGAGTACTCTTGGATGATACTGTACATATGGCGTTTACTGATGTAGAGCGCCACGCCTCCACCGCGTCGGTTACATCGACCAAGCGATTCATAATTATAGTTATCAAGCTTCACTGCATGCTGTTGATCACTGAACCAAGTTTCCGAAAATGCAAGTACCGTAAATTCATGATTTAACGTTGCCAGGTACGCACACACGTCAAGATACTTGTCTCGCAAGCTTCTCGCGTTAAGGTGAAAAAACGATGCTGTTTTTTTCAGCGCTTGTGTTTCCTTGACTATGTTGGCGAAAGTGATAGCGCTATGATAACCGCAGTTTGGGGTGTAAGCAGCCATGAAAAAGAAAAAACATAATCAGAGCGCACGCGCTCTGCTACACCATTTTCGCCAGGTCATCTTCAGTTCTGATCTGGATAGCGCTGTCGCCTTCTTTCTTGCGCACAAGGATTCTGCCATTCTTTTGCCAGACAAACTTATAGGAACGCTCGAGTGCCTTCGATTTTGTCACCCACAGAAATTTCTTGTTCAGAGGAGTTACATTGTCAAGGAAACGAACGCCGGGAACCTTAGTTACCAGTTGTGACTTTTGCTCGGTCCACTGCTCCTTGGTTGTACGCGAAGAAAAGCGTACCATGATTGCGGGAGTGTTTTCCTCCCTTGCAGGCAGCCTATGCACTGCTTCTACATCTTTCGCGGTTAGCTCTAGGATGTTGAGCTTGCGCGACGTTATTTAGTTTCACGAGCAAGTTTTCGCCCTCATTTTGTTCAATACCGTGAACCTCCAAGTTTTGGCGGCGGCTGTATTGGTCAAGGTCATTAAGTTCCTTCCTCAGTTTCTTAACTTCTTCGATCGATGTTTCCGTTTCTACTTTCTGCACTCTATCTTCCAACTCGGAGATTTCCTGTCCCTGGGCAGTCACCAGTGTAAGTAGGGTATCATACTTAGAAGACAAAAACTCTACTGTTTTTTCAATGTTTTTCACAGTTTCTTTCACAGACAACAGGCCTCTATTTTGTCAATAAGTGGTAGGAGTAAGGCAATCCGTTTGTTCATGATAGTCAGCTTAGCTCCCACATCAGCACCTTGCTCAGGCTTCGTTTTCCCGGAGCTCTGACTCCCCCGGAGTTTAGAGGCTTTACAAGTAGGACACAACCATGTTTTGTCAATCTCTGGTTTCGGATTTTACCGCTGCCTCTGCCACTCCCGAGCAATTTCCAGCATGATAGGAGAATCCACACTCGGAACAAGTCAGGACAAGGGAGTCATCCGTGATTGCTTCCTGGCATGCTAAGCAAATATCTTTCTGCATTTAAATAGTAAGGCAAAAGCACAAACAGCAGCAGCGGGAGTAGCAGTATGAAATATCTCAAGCGCACAAAAAGAAATTTTACGATACTAACCTGCAAAGCACGGGACGAGAAGTTAGCTGTGCGTCGGCCAGCCACTGCCTACCGCTGCTGCTGCGTGCAATAATGCCAGGCTTGACGGGGTGTCTCTTCTTATAGCGGCCGTGCGGTGACGTAGTCGCTGATTTTCCAGTAGACTGATGTGCTATTGGGCACGGCAGGGGTTCTTCCACGTGATGCTTGCTTCAGGCTGTTTATCAGATTTAGATCTGCAAAGCAGGGGACGAGAAGTTAGCTGTGCGTCGGCCAGCCACTGCCTACCACTGCTGCTGCGTGCAAGTGCCCGGGCTATCTCTGGGAAATTTGCTTTTCGATAACTGTAAATGCGCCGATTGCCACAGTCTTCAAGTTTAACATACTGAAAGTTCATTTCATCATCATCATCATCATCATCATCATTTATTAGACCCTTAAAGGCCCCTGGGAGGGGGTATTACATAAGGGGGGGGGAGTAGTACATTCATCATGACTCACATTGGTGGGGAAAAAAAGAATTAAAAAAAAGAACACAGAAGAAAACACACACACAACAAAAGCATAAAGAGAAATAAAGTCACGAAAGGGAAATGAAACCATTTATACAGCAAGATAACACATCAGACGTTCTTTAAACCTTTCTGGATCGCTTTCAATGACAACCGATTCTGGAAGCCGATTCCAGTCTTGAATAGCGGCTGGCAAAAAAGATTTGTTAAAGGCATTAGTTGATCCGTGTAAACGTTGGATGCTCATGGAGTTGAATAAACGGGATGACGTGCGCACAGGAGGGACTAGAACGGACTCGCGTAGGTTAGGAAAATTGTGATATAATTTGTGCAATAAACATAAGCGAGAAACTTTGCGTCTAAGGGCTAGGGGGCTGATAGCGATGGATGACTTGATAGCGGTAATGCTGTGGTGAAAATCGTAATCTGAAGTAATGAAGCGTGCCGCACGATTCTGAATGGATTCAATGGTGTTAATTAAGTAAGCCTGGTGAGGAGACCAAATTGCTGATGCGTACTCAAGTTTAGTGCGAATGAAAGTCTCGTATGCTAGTTTACGGATTAATTGCGGAGACAGTGAAAGTGACCTTCTAAAAAAACCCAGTGTTTTTGATGTATCAGCAACGAGTTGAGCGATGTGTTTTTCCCACGTCAGTTTGCTGCTGATTGTGACACCTAAGTACTTATATGATTCAACCTGCGAAAGGATAGTTGATTGAAGAGAATAAGGACACGTAATATTGGAATGCTTGCGTCAAATTTGCATAAATTTGCATTTAGTGATGTTCAGCTCCATCAACCATTCGGAACACCAATTATCTATTTTTTGTAGGTCATTTTGTAGGATAACCTGGTCGTCGTGAGAGGAAATGCGACGATATAACACACAGTCGTCAGCGAAAAGACGAATGGACGAAGATATGCCGGATGGGAGATCATTGATAAATATGAGAAAGAGCAGGGGCCCAAGCACAGAATCCTGCGGCACGCCTGAAATCACTTCATGAGTTGCTGAATGATAACCGCCGATGACGGTATATTGAAACCGGTTAGTGAGGAAACAGTTAATCCATGATAGTGTGAGGGGATCAATATTGAGGCAAGAAAGTTTTGACATTTCTGCTAAAACACAACTGTGATCACTGATACCGGGCACTACAAGGGTAGAATAAGCTGCCGATGGTTGGTTAGTCAATAATAAATCCAAAACATTGTTACCACGGGTTGGCTGCTGCACTAATTGGGATAAGCTAAATGAATTGCATAGATTTAACAATTCTTTGCCTACTGCAGAATTGGCTCTAGACGGAAGACATCCTGAACTCCAGTCTAATTCAGGAATGTTAAAATCACCTCCAACAACTAAAGAGTCAGTTTTAACAGTTTCAATCATATCAGTTAGGTCGCTGATGGGTTCAAGCTTACTTCCAGGTGACCTGTAAAACGAGCAAACGTATAGTAATTTACCATTTAGAAGTCTCATTTGAGCCCATACTGCCTCACATGTCCCAACATCAATTTCCATCTTACGAGAACTAACTAAGACGTCCACCAGGATAAATACGCCTCCTCCGTGCCTGTCTCGATATTTTCGATAGCTGATATAGTTACTCGGAAACACTTCGCTATCGCTAACATCCCCATCCAGCCATGATTCACATCCGATCACAACAGAAGGTCTCGCCATGTCAATTAGACCATGTAGCTTGTCCACTTTATTCTTAATACTTCTGCAGTTTAGGACTAGAATCGATAAAACATAGTGATCCGGCTTAGGTTGTCAAGAAGCTCGAACTACCTGCCCCTGAGATTCGTCGTAAATGTATTTGACGCTATTCAAGTAAAGGACATCGGGTTTCAGATGTGCTTTGCCATTGGGTCCCTTGCGAGTTTTGGCGAAATCCCATAGCATTCTCCTCTTGTTTCGTACTGGTTCAGAGAAGTCCTCTGAAATGCTAGAACTTCCTTTCAATTTCTTCGCATTTTACAGAACAGCCTCTTTCTCTTTGAATGAACTAAAATTAACAATAATCGGGCGAGTTCCTTCTGAACGGAACCGTCCGAGGCGATGGGCTCTTTCGATTCTAGGGTCTATTCCCAGAGTAGACCTACACAAATCTAGGACAAGTTTTTCGGGAATTGGTGGTGACTCGTGTTCATCCTCGTCCTTAATTCCATAGAAGAGCAGATTGCACCGTCGAGATCGATTTTCAAGATCGTCCACTTTCTTCATCAGAGTCTGCCACTCAGACCGCTATCTTTCACTACTCGCCCTACAGTCCTCGACAGCGGCCCGCATTTCCTCAAGGCCTGCAATCTTTGCTTCTAAATTGGCCATACGGGCATTCAGATCTGACATAGCTGTTTTGTTTTCATCCTGATAACTCTCGATAGTTGCAAGTTTTTCCATAATTTCTGTCTGGCCTTGCAAAAGCTGCTGCAGGATCGCATCGCTAGGTCCTGGGTTAACTTCTATGTCGCCGCACAAAACCAGAAGCAAAAGGTAAAAACGGCTCTCCGCAATAAAGAAAAACGATACCTTCCGCGTAACATGGTTCTGTGTGCTACAGAATGAGAAGAAACGCATTCATACAATACAGGGGGTGGAACCGGCAAAGCGTACACTAAACATATATTGAAATATGTGTCACTAACCTGTGTGAAAAGCAGTAAATGCGTGAGCGGCAAAGCCATTTTTCGGTATCGCCGGTTCCACGCCCCAACGGTGAAGTGATGATTCCCGCCTTTTGTAGAGTGTAGTGGCACGGGCTCCAAAACCATGGTGGGTTGACTGGCACTGCACACTGTCCAAAATCGGCTGCGAGGCACACACAATCGTTGAAGTCGACCATGGTTAGCACAGGTGAAGGCTTGGTGAAGGAACCAGTATCCAGCGTAGACGAATCATGCATAGCAGATAATTCCTCGGCATGAAAGCAGTGACTTGAAAAACCAGCGATGAACACCTGCGTGAAAAGCAGTAAATGCGTGAGCGGCAAAGCCATTTCGGTATCGCGGGAGTCCCAGCTGGTGTCGCCGTCCAAGCCACATCTGCAAAATAGACCGGAGTCATGTCCCAGTGCATGCCAGAAGCCAACGCTCTTTTGTCAATTAATCTGGAAGCTCATGTGTTTGAAAAATTTGTCGGCTACTTGAACCACCTCAAGGACACTACTTCTGTCCTCGCAAAATAGAGCGATGTCATCCGCGTAAGCTAACACTTTAACTTCTGATGGCTACAGTTTGGAGCCATGAATGCTTGCATGGCGCAACAGAGCAACACAAAAGGGTTCCAGGTACAAGGTGAACAACAGTGGGGAGAGTGGGCAGTCTTGCCTCACTGATGATCGAACAGGAACAAGTTCATTAAGCGCCCTATTTATTTCAATACGCGTTGTGCAGTCGCTGTAAGCCATCCTGACACCTTCAATAATCGTGCTACTTATATTTCTGTGTTTGAGTACCCCAAACATTATATCATGTGAGACCTTGTCAAAAGCCTTCGCCAGGTCAAGCTGCAGCATAGCAACTCGGCCTGCGAACGCGTCACAGCACTCTAACACACTTCTCGCAATATGGGTATTAGTTGTGATCGTGCGGCCCTTGATTCCGCATGTTTGGTGGGGCCCCACAAGGCTTTTAATTACTGTTTGTGCTCTCTTCGCGAAAACTTTCATTAAAAGTTTATAATCGGTGTTTGTTAATGTAATTGGCCTGTATGACTCAACCAGCATCAGCTTCTCTGGGTCTTCTGTTTTTGGTATTAGTAGCATGTGACTTGTCCTAAAAGTAGGGGGTAATCTATTTTCCTCGTACGCTTCTGCGTACACACGCTGCAAAATCGCTGACAGTTTGGCGCGGAAGCCTTGTAAAAGGCTGCACATAAGCCATCGGGCTCGGGTGGCTTGCCTAAAGCTAACTCCTTTATCGCCGTCACAATTTTGTCCATGCTTATAGCACCCTCTAGGCTCGCTTTAGTTTCATCATCTAACTTCGGCATGTCAGCAAGAAACTGTTCTTCAAACCCATTTTGCACTTGTTTTGCACCGCCAAAAAGATACCTATAGTGCTCGACGAATATCCTTGAAATTACCGTGCTATAAGAACAGATTTCATTTTGATAAGGAAATACGTACTGTTTTTCATCGCCCAACGCCCGTCTATTTGGGCTTTCCCCTAGCCATAACTTTTCTGCGCGTGCGCGAATCACTGCTGCTTTGTATTTTTCCACATCAAGCAGTTCCAATTCGCCTTTAGCTTTGCTTACTTCAGTAGTGTACGCGCCGGGTTCCTATCTTTCAATCCTTACTAGCCATTCAAGCTGCCGTTAGAGATCTTTTTCCTTTAACGTTTCGTTGGTGCGTCGGATAGTGCCCCTTTCAATCGCCATCATTTTTATTTGGATTTTTAGTTCCTCCCACGCGACCGCGTACTGCACGGCTCCCTTGTCAGCACATCGTCAATCTTTTCTTTTACACTATTAACAAAAGTGTCATCTTCGAGCAGCTTAGCATTAAGCTTCCACAATTACCAGTTAAATTTTGACTGCTTTCTTTCCGTCCCTAGCGTAAAGGACACTATACAGTGGTCACTAAAAGATACAGGTGCAGCGGAATAGCAGTTACAAAGCGGAATCAGATCCAGTGACAGATACGCTCGGTCTAGTCTCGCATGACTTTTCCCCCTAAAAATAAGTGTATTGTCGTTTTCCCGCGTTCGATGTTCATTGATTAGCGTGTTCAAAAGTTTAGCGCTTTTGTCTCTAACGTGGTGGTTGTTTGCACGATAGTCCACACAACAGACACAGTTAAAACCACCCAACAAAATAACAGCACTATTGCATTTGATGTAGGGTTCAAGGTTTCCGAAAAAGATAATTCGGTCTTGCATATCATTTGGTGCAGTCGCCACTGCGAACCGGCAAAAAGAAAATTTAAAACAACCAGACGCCCATTCTCACTGACAGACTCCTCAAATATGCCAGCGCATTTACGTGTTAGGACGGCACAACCACCAGACGTACATAAAGCATGGCAAATAGAAACATTATAATGCGCCGTAAACGCTGCAACCATACGATCCGTCTGCTCCTGGCTCTCAACTTTCGTTTCTTGCACAGCCACAATGTCAGGCTCATTGTCTAGGCAGATGCGGCTGAGCTGGTATTGTCGTCGCCTTGCTGAAAGACCTCGAACATTAATGGTGGCAATCCTTAGTGTTTTGTCCATTTTTTCTATCATTTAAGAGCAGGAACAGACAGATCGTGCAGGTGAGAGAGACATGTGACGCGTAGGAGCAGTCAGGAATACTCTTTGCGTGCAGCATGCAGTACTACATGCCCAGCACTGTTTCCTCTCTCGTACGTTGGTAGCGTCGCGCGAGCACACCGCTGCTTGACCGTCCATTGCTTGGCGTTGTGCTCCTAGGAGCCCTCTGAGGCACAGGTCCTGGCGCCTACGGGGGCGGTTGTGCCGCCGGTCTTCCGTCCGGCGGGATGTTAGGCTTCGGGCGTAGTGACGCCCGGCGTCCCCCCACCGTTTTAGGTGGTGGTTCATCGTTGCTGGGAGAAAGGAGCTCGCCGTCGTTTAACATTTCCTTGCTCGATCTTTTACCAGTTGCTCCGCTTGCCTCGACGCCGTCCATATCGACCACGCCCTCCTCAAAGTCGGGTGTCTCTTCCGGCTCACCTAGGCTTTTGGCTTCCTGGTTGCTGGAACCTATTTTGAAGTGTTCGACGTCCTCCTGCTTTTTCTCCGTATTGGCGCTCTCAGGAGGCAGTTCAGGTGCAGCCTTCGGTACACTGTCGTTGCCACCTGAAGCTTCTTCGGCGTCAGTCACCTCCATGAGCAGTTCGGAAACATCCCCTTTCCCTCTCAGTCCAGTGGCACTGGCGTACGTCCTGACACACTCGGACTCGTCATGCCCGTAGCGCCGGCAAAGCGTAAAACGCGGTACACGACATTCTCCCCGTACATGGCCTGTATTACGGCACCGCAGGCAAAGCGGAGCCCTCCCCGGGACAACAAGTGCCTGCTCCCCACCAGTGCGTACTTGATGGGGAAATCGTCGACCGACAGGCCCGTTTTGAGCCTAAGAGTCACCAGTCCCGTCGACGACCCTTTGTCCTGGACGCCTTGAACTCGCCACCGTTCGCTTGCGACTTCAGAGACCTTTCTATATGATGAAAAGGCATGGCGTATGTCTTCATCTGGCACTTTATGCAGCATACAGTGTATCTTCAGATGAATGTCTTGATTGGCGAGGTCGATGACCACACAACGTCCCCTCTTTCACCTTTATGTCGCCCTCGCTGAGTATCTTCTTTACACCATCGCCGCTTTTAAATGTCACTGCCCACACATGGCTCATTTGATACGCCCCCAGGGCGACTACCTCGGACAGCAGCGATAAGCCGGCCAGCGCATCTCGGAAATGTTACACAAGATACGGTCGATACCGCACATCTGCATGCAAAAAAAAAAACAGTATTTAAAACAACACGACCTGTTGGTAGCTGAGGAAGAAGCACTAGATATTCTTTGTCGTCGTTCCGCTCCTGAGGAGCCTGACATTCCGTGACCGTCCTGCTCGAAAGCTGGAAATGGAATCCGAGCTAGCAGGCCAGGCCAGAAATGGAGTCAACAGAACTCGTTCTTTTTTGTGCGTACCTCTACTAAGCTGTCGTAGTCCCTTCTTTTGATTTGTCATCATCTAGTAGCAGAGAATTGAAAGCGGCGATTTTTATTGCACTACTATTAACCTTGTCCGATGACAATGCATCACAGAGGGATAATTCACGCAAAACTAAGGTGCAGTCAGGTGACTTGCGAAGTCGGGTGCGGTCTCCTTCTTCCGAAGCGCTAGCGAAACGGCGCGAAGAGACAAGAAAAGCAAGAAAAGGTGGTGAATGTAACAATTGATAACGCCGTTGATAATGTTCACAGTATCACCTCCTATTGACCTAAGAGATTGTTTGTCGGCGCTTACTAGGCAATTTTTCTCTTTTGTAGCGTCGCCAATATCACCTGCTGATGTGTCCTTGACCTAAGCGCTAGTTTGTCTGCAGTTGTTGGGCATGTGTTTCGTTTGTTTGCACTTATTGGGAAAAATACACTTTCTGGGCAAGTGTAAAAACTTTCGGGCACTCCACAGCATACTAACATAAGTAAGTTAAGTGTAATGGGACCGACCGGCAGCAGTTCGAACAGCGCGGCGAAGAGGGCAAGAAGTAGACGAAGTGCAACTAGTTGGGTTCGTGAGTGACGCCAGTGAGTGGGACCGTCCTGACGTTCTTCGACCAACGCCCACGGAGCTGCGCGTCGCATAAACACCTTCCCACTTGGTGGAGGTCTCTCGGTTCGCGTCCATCCTGGAAAGTCTAAGCCGAAGGTTACTTGTCCCTGCCACCATGCCAAATGGTACGAACCAACCATCGCCGCCCATCCCTACTACCGGCTTTGGTTCCGGAGTGCAACGGTAGCGTGAACCTTCTCTATTGAATAGCAGCGAGGACCAGCACTTTGACGATTGGCTGGCCTCCTACGAGCGCGTCAGCAGTTAAAATCGGCGTTGGCGATTCCGTCAAACTGAGCAAAGTCCTCTACCTTACGGACGTTGGTGACCTATGGTTTCCCAACCATGAAGCCTACTTACCCACCTGATCCTCCTTTAAGACGAGCTTTGCCAACGTTTTCGGCCGTCCAAGCCGCGTGGAAACTCCGAAACGAGCAATGTCCTCGTGCTCAAGCTGAGCTACCGGCAGAAACCTTCAATAGCTGTATTGAGGATATTGCGTTCACTTATGCCAGCGTGCCAACCCCTCCATGATCGTTAACCATACCCTTAAAGGGATAGCGGTGACGATTTCCAGGTGCTCCTAACGATGAACCCCAGCTTCGTCGCTGCCGTCATCCAGCTGTGACAAAGCTACGGCGAGTTACGAAAGCAACGCGCCTCTACGCGGCAGTCCGGCGCACCTACCAAGGGTCTTTCTGGCTAAGCCCTTCGTGCATAGTCTTCTGAGCAGAAGATTTCATCTGCGAACAAGTAGCTCACCAGCTCTCTCTGCTGCATCCCATTCAAGAGCTCGTCTGTCCTACTCGCGGCCTAACGCCATCCTTCGTGCCGACGGTCCGCCGTGTTGTTCAGGAGCAGGTCGCTGCAGTCTTGCCATCCAGCCCCCCGCTTCCTCCTTTGGCAGCACCGCTGAAGGAGTCGCGAGACACGGAGCTAGCGCACCCCTGCCGCATGCCGTAGATGTCCTGCATTTTATGCTCCACCCCCGTCCGTATTAGGGAGCCGGTCGACCTTGCAGGTCGGGGTCCTTTTCGCTGGCATATTCGGGACCAGAAGTACCCAAAGCGCCCATGCCGGTGTAATGCTATCACTTTCTCCATACGTGGCGTTTGTCTTCCTGCTAGAAGTTACCTTAAACTAAACGACGTGAGGAAAGAAAGAGTTTTCACTCTTCCCTGAAACGTCATTTCGAGTCCTAGATTGTCCCATGCTAGCTTGAAGTGTGATGCAAATTTGTTTACGCGGACTGCCCATTTGTTAGAAGTTAATTATAGACTGGACGGATTAATTTAGTATTTACGAAAGTACACTTAAATACATTTGCAACATACAAATTCGATTTCTCTAAATTCGGTTTCGGCCATTATATTGTTCAACGGCAAATTGAAGTGCGCTGCAAATATGCGTACGGGGTCTGCCCATTTGCTATACTTGAAGTTTACTTTGGACGAATTAATTGCGTATTTACGAAGGTACACTTCAAATACATTGCCAACACGCAAATGCCATTACCCGAAACACGATTTCAAGCAATAGACTTTTCTGCGGCAGCTGGAAGTGTGCTGCAAATACGTTTAAAAGGACTGCCCGTGACATCATGGGGCTACGGCGCCGCAGGTACACGTACTCCAGTCGGAAGCGTAGTTGGCAGCCCACAAGGACGTTAGCTATATGCAGCACTGCAGCTTGACTGCACGTAATTCACTGTCGGAACTGAACCGCCAGCGTCTCTTGAGTCTCCAGGCCAGTTCAATGCTCGCGCTTGTTGTTCACCTGAACCAAATATATAGCCAACTCCTAACAGGTTTCGCGCTGATAAGCTCCAGAACAGTGAAATGTGCACGGCTAAATTGATTTATTTACTGTCATGAGCACCCTGTCTCTCGCCGACTTTGGTGACGTCCAGCTCGGTACCGCTATCTTGCGCCGCTTTCCTGGGTGCCGTGATCAGATGCGCCTTCTTCAGCTCATTGCAAGACCTGTAACAATAATGCAGAAAAATGGAAATAAAACAAGTTTAGTCACGTGACAACATAGTGCAGCTAAAACCACACCTGTTTAGATGCGCAGCGCAGCCGCTTGAACATTATTCACTGTTTACATTGAAATGAAATTTAAGCGCACACGAAAAACGCACACAAGAGGAGGATACACACAGCACAGGCGCTATGTGTATCCTCCTGGTGTGAGTATCCTCCTCTCGTGTGCGTTTTTCGTGTGCGCTTAAATTTCATTTCAATATAAGCTATGCACCATCTAGCCCAAACAGAAGTTTTGTTGAATTATTCACTGTATTTATTGAGACTGCATGTAATGATGCTCTACCATTCTATTCGATGATGCGACTGACAGCAATATTTATCCTGAGTCTGCACGTGCACTATGCGCTAAGGAAGTGAAGCACTCCGATCTAAAATCAACCACGTAAGAGTACGCAGCATGACGAACTTCACACTGGCCCTCTTGCATTTCGCCACCCCCAAAGTTCAGCCGCCTGCGCGCCCTTGAACACATCTGCCGAGCTCCATAGACAATGAGGCAATGCGGCGGATAGCTGTTAAGCGGGCGCGCGCACCGAATACTGAGAGATCAGTTAACACTGGTATAGGTATATGAGGTATAAAATAAAGATTTGGATTCCGTGACAGCATTGATAATAGTAGCAGAATGCCATTCCTGCTCCCTTCGGAAATTGCTTTCCTTGCACAGCTTAGTAGTTTCTTCCTTCAGATTAGTACAAAAACTTGGAAACACAAATTGGTAGCTTGAAGATTAGATAGGCACGCTGCAGAGAGTAGGGTAACTTGACAGATGAGCTTCGTTTCAAGATTCTCGACGGTTTCCTCGCCTAAACTGCAGTGCCGGTATCAGTGCACACTGTTTACAACTCTCAGAAGACTGATGTTTTTAGTCTTCTAAGGCTTCCAAACTTTAATTCTCTCTCATTTGAAAGTGTGATCGTAAAAACTTTTGAGTTGTAACGGCCTTTATTGACAGTTGTGAAGGCCGGTTAGAGCGGGCAAGGACAGCTCCGGGCCCAGAACAGTTCACGCTCTCGTCTCACGCCGCGCGTCGGCTCTGCTGCTTCAGCTGCCGATCGTCGTGTTCTCGTCTGGCGCCTCGCGTTGGGTCTGCTGCTCCAACTGCTGATTATATTCCTCTTTACATTTGGCCCCGGGGAAAAAAGAGCCATCCTGGCGATTTAGGGGTTCAACACTACGCAAGGGTCGTAGTGCGGCTTTAAACGCGAAAAGTGGACGGTCTCGCGCCCACGTCGTCGGAGATCGGATGATGGCGTCACGGGCTCAACGATGTAAGTGACGGGAAGAGTGCGCTCAAAGTCGCGGTAGGGTCCGTGGTAATTTGGCAGCAACTTGCTAGAGAGACCTGGTGCAGCAGAAGGCACACGACACACGGAAGTCACACGGAGCCAAACAAGGGATTGCGGCAGAAAAGTGTCGGTGCCATGGGAGTGGTCGAAGCGGTATTTCTGGCGCCCTTGGTCGTCGGACGTGAATGACCGGGCGAGCTGGCGGCACTCTTCAGCGTGTCTGGAGGCTTCAGATACGGTTGTGGATTCCGACAAATCAGGATGATAAGGAAGAATAATGTCGAGCGGCGAGGATGGTTCACGGCCCTACAGAAGAAAGAATGGTGAGAAACCAGTAGTGCTCTGCGTAGCGGTGTTGTAGGCATATCTGACGAAGTGGAGGACGACGTCCCAGTTAGAATGGTCGGCCGCCACGTACATTGACAACATGTCACCTAATGTTCGATTGAAATGTTCAGTCAAGCCGTTCGTCTAGGGATGATATGCAGTAGTGGTGCGGCGAGTAATGTTGCATTGCTGCAGCAGAGATGAAACGACGTCTGACAGAAACAACCGCCCACGGTCGCTCAACAGTTCACGCGATGCTCCGTGGCGAAGTATGAAATGGTGCAAGAGGAAGGCTGCAACATCCCGCGCTGTAGCAGCTGGGAGGGCGGCTGTTTCGGCGTACCGTGTCAGGTGGTCCACAGCGACGATAACCCAGCGGTTTCCTGCAGCGGTGTAAGGAAGTGGTCCATACCGGTCAATGCCAAATCGGTCAAATGGCCTAGATGGGCAAGGCAAATGCTGCATAGGGCCGGTCGAATGATGATGACCGATCTTGCGGCGCTGGCAATCGGGGCAGGAACGGACGAATTTTCGAACGTAGTTGTACATGCCGCGCCAGCAATAGCGGAGGCGAAGCCGGTTGTAGGTCTTGAAAGCACCGCCGTGACCAGCTTGCGGGTCGCTATGAAAGGCTGCGCATATTTCGGAGCGTAAATGTCCAGGGATCACTAGGAGCCATTTGCGGCCATCAGGGAGATAATTTCGGCGGCCCAAAATCCCATCATGAATAGTGAAGTGAGCAGCCTCACGGCGGATTGGACGCGGTACCGACACGACAGTACGGTCTGAAAGATAGCGTACAAAAGAAGTGATCCAAGGGTCCTTGGACTGCTCGTTGGGCATATCATCCAATGACAAGGGGGCGCAGTCGATGGCGGGAGGGGAGGCACATTCATCGGCTAGAGGTGAACGAGACAAAGCGTCGGCGTCGTTATGCTTCCTGCCAGAGCTATAGATCACACGAATATCGTACTCTTGAAGGTGTAAGGCCCATCGGGCGAGGTGGCCATTTGGGTCTTTTAGGGAGGACAGCCAACATAGGGAATGATGGTCCGTGACGACCTCGAAAGGCCGGCCGTATACGTAAGGCTGAAATTTCCCGATAGCCCCCACGATAGCCAAGCACACTTTTTCAGTGACTGAGTAGTTTTGCACTGGCTTCGTCAGGGTGCGGCTCGCGTATGCAACAACATACTCCGCGTACCCCGGTTTCCGTTGAGCAAGAACAGCACCGATACCAACGCCACTGGCATCTGTGTGGATTTCAGTAGGAAGGCTCCGGAAATTTCGACCACCTGGGGTTTTTTAACGTGCACTGACATCGCACAGTACACGGGCCTCTGGAATTTCTCCTCCAAAAAAATGTTCCTTCTTTCTCCGTTCCATTGTCCTGCTTACTAATTGGTTAGCTTCCTAGTTCTTTTCCACAATTGTGAGTCAAAGCTATTTTTTATAAGTATTTAAATAGCTTAGCTGCCCACCTGTTATCGCCCAGTTTCCTCGGGCATCTTCATACAGCATTTTGCTCTTAGCTTCCCCTGCTTCGAACGCTCGAACGACGCCCAGCCCATATCCCCCTGTAGCTGCCTCGTTCGTGGTTTTGCTTTGGGCACGTAGTGTTCATATTTCAACAGCTCAATTATTTACTTCTAAACTCGACTGAACTTTTGCCCCTAAGCAGAGAATCACATTCCCGAAAGTAAGCCCCAGCACTATTATTCCGTTTCAAATACCTGCCAGTACTTGACGTTTATTTTACCACCACCATAGTGCTTTATGCCTCATTTTCCCTGCATCCCTTCGCCCTTTCGCCCTGGAAGGGTGAAAGGGCTGCGGCTTATAACGGCACACAAGAAAACTGAGAGAAGAAGACACACAGCAAGACACAAGTCCCTCCCGCGCGTCACCCGCCTCTGGAACGATCTCCCGGATCGCATCGCCCTGCAGCGTTATCATGACACCTTTCGCGAACATCTACTCAAACACTTCGTTGATAAGGCTTAGCACGTTATTTATATAATCTTGATTCATATAGCTTTGTCTTCAGCTGCTTGGGGCTTTTGCCTCATTGGTTCTGTTCATGCGCAGCTACCCTCATGTATGCCCGAAATGTTTTCTTTTGCTTTTGTGTAACTCTTTGCTCATTTCGCCCATTTTTTGTTCCGTGCCGCATAGTAGCCTTGAACCTTTACCAATTTTTGTGAACTGCGCAATGTTATTTGAACTCACTTGTTTTTGTCTGTTTTACTGCACTCTTACTAAGCTTTTTATTTCTAAACTATTTTACACAAACTTCTGTATTTGACCCCCCTTACACAATGCCTCTCCGGAGGCTTGTAAGATATTTTTAAATAAATGAACAAACACAGCGCAGATCGGTTCTAAATTTATAACTC
The DNA here is from genome assembly GCF_055824585.1 of Amblyomma mixtum. Lineage (NCBI taxonomy): Eukaryota > Metazoa > Arthropoda > Arachnida > Ixodida > Ixodidae > Amblyomma > Amblyomma mixtum. The sequence goes on along the minus strand of NC_143015.1, from coordinate 8,115,203 downwards.
CGCTTACAATATTGCTCAGAAACAGCTGTGATTAATTTAGCCGCAGTAAGAGGGTATCATCAGCATCCAGTTCCCTCGCAATGGTGCGTCTTTCGACTGAAAACTTTTTCAAACATTTTGTTGTTCACGAAGCACACGGGCACGTGAACCCGCCGTGTTCGGCACTACGAAAGCTTGGCCTTCGAACGAAGATTTGCTGTGTGTGAAAGAGTTCACTCAAGAGCTCAGTAACACTGCACCTCTGGGAGACAGCGCACCAAGTTTAGAACGGAGAATGAAAACTGCACGAACACAAGGCTGCCAAAGAACTAAGCAGGCAATTATTTGCATTAAGTCCATTCTTCTCAAGCACCATCACTGAAGTTTCCACTGTAATCCCCCCTCTACCCCTTGCCCAGGCTCATTCGAACACAGGGGGCCGAGGACAGACTTTCGAATACGCATTGAAGCCGGCTCATTGGAACAGCGTTGTTAATTGGCAAGAGGCGAATTCGGAAGTGCTCGATAACGAAAAATTCGCCAACAGCCCCACACCAACAGCTGTAACGCCGCCTTGAACTCCGGACAAGGTCCCTCTGCGGCTGTTGTCATGAAGAGGCCTTTCCGGCACTGTCGCAAATTATGAAGCTTCTAAGGCGTGTAGAAGCTCAGGCTCCGTTTCCGCTTATACGTAGAAAAATAAATTACATCGTATTTGTTACTGTCACGCAGGTGACTTCCTAATTTCGTTTGATGCTTACGAAGAGGCACTTTTGTGCGTTGTTTTTAATTTTTCTCACTGCCTGCAGAGCCTGAAAGACAGCCTTGGCGTCCGGTATTGGTAAATAAATTTCCTGTGAAGGCTAAATGGTCTTTCTCTGTTGCGATCGGCCGAATATAAGATTTAAAGCGAGGCATTATGAACCGCAGTTTTTAGAATGCTTTGCCAGAGTCATGGATCTACTTTTTCTGCATGGTATCCGCCATTGAAATTTCCAGCTAGCCAAGCTGGTTACCCTCAACCGCTAATGGTCTTTGCCACAGAAAGCACTGAAAGAAAGAAGGCAGCCCTCGTCAGCCCTCGTCCCTCTGGGACGAGGGCTGACGAGGGCTTTTCAGCCCTTTTCAGCCCTTTTCAGCCCGAGGGCTTTTCAGCCCTCGTCCCACGAGGACGAGGGCTGAAAAGGAGACGTTCGCTGTACTTCAATATGTTCATACCATCTCATGTGTTAAAAAGACCAGCCAGCGCAGGAAAGCCGTTAAAACTGTAAATATAATAACAAAGCAATGAGCTGCCGTTCAGAACTGGGCACAAATCGCGGCTCATTATATCTGCTGTAAAGGTTGTTCGGTAGATGGTAGCTCTAATATGTGCAACTAGTACGTTGGTGAGAACGAGGCTCGCAGGTGCCTTAGGGAGGCATTGAAAACACATTTCATCCAATTTTCGCGCTTAGTAAATATCATTTGGATGGCTATTCAGCTACGTTGAAATATGTCTAAGAGAAAAAGGCATATTTATTTATTGGAAGTGGTTTGATTTCAAGAATAGAACATTTCTATCCTTGCCCGCCAGTCAATTCACATTTCTGATATAAAGACTGAACAGGACGCTGATCATCCTTTGGAAGGAATTGGTAGTGCATTTTACCCTCACGAGTCTGCGCTAAAAATAAAACGTACACGCGATGTTACTGCAGATTGCTTGTGACTGCCACCCGTGGCGGGGATGCTTGGTGTGCAGCTTTCTTGACATTTTCTAATAATAGCTGCGGTTCCCGCGAAATTACCGTTTTTATTATCTCTTTATTGGTGCAGGGTGGTAGGAACAGGGAAAGTAATTTCTCCACGGCGTCCCTTTAATGACCGACTGAGAGAATATCATAACAATATACACGAGAACATATATACCAATGGCCGCTAGACCAAACCCTCACGCTGCAACATGCACAGTGCTGTGCGAAGTCATTTTGAAGCATTCATCGCGGAAGCGGCGGCTCTGCGCCTCACTATGAAAACACAGACTTCCTAACCAGGCTGGAGCACACCAGCGCTCCGGATAGATGGGGCGAAAATTCACAGCGCTATGCAGTCTTAGTAGCGTAATAAGTACCCGAAAAAAGGTATCGTTGGGATCAAAATTGTGATACAAACCTCGAGCTGCGTTTAGACTGCATCAACGTGCTACCTGGAGACAGCAGAGGAGCTACCCCGGTTTTTTAGCGAGGCGTGCCAGTTTTCTCCTTGCGACGCGTAGAGAACACGGCGGGCGCGAGGTACAGAAAATAAACTTTACTCCGGATTATAGTATAGTATCTCCGAAGTAGGGCGGAACCCTTAGTTTAGGACTCCATTGGCTCGCGCCGCATAGCTTGCCGATGAATCAGCGGATGCTGCTGCTGCGGGTTTTAGCTGGTCAGCGCGGTTTTGCAGGAGTAAATTGTTGGTAGAGGAAGGGGGCGGGTAACCAGGAGGGGGCAGGCATTCGCGAGTGGTGTGTTAGACTGGGGGCTTTCGTCCACATAAGGGACTGGATGAGGATATCGTACGTAGCTGAATAGGAAGGAATTAGTTTCTAGCTGTCGGCATACCAGTACTTCACGTTTAAGAGATGGGTATGGTGACAGGAAGTGTCGCTTGTTAAGTCTGTGAAGTTCGTGGGTTCGGATGAAGTTCAGTGCTTCAGTTAGAGCGTTGTCTCCGTTTGTCAGCGCTTCCAGCGCTGCCTGGTCAGCCAGATCTCGCGATTTCGCATTAACGCAACCATCGCTATGGAGGGATGCCTGTCCAGGTGCCTAGGCGATGGACACCCTGCGTAGCGCCATTGGATGTGACGATACGGTGAGTGCATGCTGGTCGTCCCTGTTTTTCCCAGAGTCCTGCAGGTGGTTTGCTAATTGCGACTAATCTGCCACTGTGGTTTAGGCGGGGACGGTGATCACGGCGTCATCCCCGAGCCGCCATGCCGCTGTCTACTGGGTTCAGTGAGCAGAGAAAAGAAAATGACGAACGGAAAGGCAGGGAGGTTAACTAGGCGAAGCCCAGTATGCTGCCCTACACGCGTGGGAAGGGGACGAAGGAAGAGATTGAAAAGCGAGAGAGGAAGGTGAGTGATTTTTTCGCGTGTCCATAGTCCGTAACTAACAGGGTACATTGGGCACTATTTCACAGCCTTGAATTAGAGAACAAATAGCGCAAAACCATGCATACCACCAGAAAGCACAGAGGACGAGACGCAAGCGCTCACCCAACAATCTGAACTAACTCGCTCTAACTCACGCTAACTGAGTTAGCGCTTGTGTCTCGTCCTCGTTCCTTCATTGTGGTATATGCATGGTTTGGCGCTATTTTTTCTCTAATTCAAGTACGCACCAACTAGCCCAAAAAGAGGTGTTATTACAGCCTTGAACTCAATCCTAAGTATTAAGAATTTTAAAAGCGCCTTCCCAGCTGTCTTCTCCGATAAGGGTTTAGTCCAATGACCCACAAACTTGCATCTGTAAGAGGACGAGGGTTTAAGCGGCGGAGCTTTGCAGCCAGGAGGGCACGCTCACGCTCAAACAGAGGGCAATCTCAAAGTAAGTGCTTAATTTCCTCTTCGTACCCGCAGTTCTCACATGCAGTACATGCTCACGAAGCGCCTGTGTTGTCTAGTATTGTTAAACACTGCTCGTCTCAGCAAATACCGGGTCACATCGGTGTATAGAATAGCTGTGTCCTGCGTTCCATCATCAAGGACTTGGGTCAGGGCTCGTGTTCTCGCTTGTATCCAGCGTTTATGACCTGCCTGGCGCATGTTGCAGGGAAGGGGCTCCACCTGAATTTCTGGTCGGATGTCCGCCAGGAGCAGTTTTTTTTCTAGAGACGCTGAAATGCGAAAACCGTGATAGCCAATGCCATCAGAGGCACACGCAAGAACCCGTGGTACAAATACACAAGGTGTGCTTTGATAAGTTTAAGAGACTTGCCGTGCAGAGACCCAAGGCCTGCCGTGCAAAGTTTTTAGATTTTTGCTTGAAGAAGAGACTAGTGCTGACGAAAATTATCGGTCTGTTCGGTCACGTTGTGCAGTCTGCTGGCCATGTAAAACACGGCAAAAAAATTTTAAGATTCGAGTTGTTTCGCAAGTCGGGCTGCTCTAGGACTGGTTGTTTGGGCTCTGCTACCGCACAGTCCCCGAATGGACAGGAGAATTAGGGCTACCGGCCTTATCACGAAGGTTGCGCAGGCGGTAAAATTGTGATAGAGATTCTTTTCACTACGTCTTCCCAAAGATAGTCCAAGAAACAAGGATAACAGCCGTTCTATGTCAGTATTGGCGGACACCGAACTACCGAGCAGAATCACCATTCTGTTGAAAAACGGACCGAAGTTCAGCACTGAGCTTAGAGTGTCGGCAGTTGTCACGGAAGGCATCAGACAAGCACTGAGAACTGTGCCTGCGCGATGGTGTTGACAGCCTTCTCCGGACTGCTAGTAAGCGTCGGACTAGTGTGAGCCGGGGACCTTCGAGATTGAACACGCCAGTAAAGGAAGTTGTTTCTTGCTTCAGAGACGACGACTTGGCTCTTCTGAAAACTGCTGAGGCAGACTTCGCCGTTCTGCCTTCGGGAACTGTGGGCAGAAACCCACTCGAGCAGTTGGCCACAACTTTATTCCAACCAGGGCGAAACCGTTCGAGCTCCTGAGCTGTGCTAGGACTTTATTTTGGATAGAATTCCGAGAGCAGTTATTAGCAGCAAGCGCGATAGCGTAGAGCTGTTCTTGCTGTAAAAACACACAAATTTGAGAAATTCTTTAGTTGCATAGTGAATGAAAAAGGCACCTGCCAATGTGAAATCGGCGGGTTTCTTCAAAAGTGTTTAAATTTGTTCGTGCGTGAAAACCCTTTCTTGACAAGTAACTCAGGAGATACAGTTTCATAACTACAGGGTGCTTCACCTGTAGGCTTTGCGTTTTGAACTCACGTCGAAAACCTGTCCTTCTTTTATACTCAAAATTACCCTGTTTTGTGCCTCCAGGTCTTGTATTGAAGGTGGGGATGTAAAGCTTTTTAGAACACATGCGGTTTATGGCTGGACAATGTTATCTGTATGCTTGAGTTTTACCGCGTCTCTCATAGCCTTAGTCGCTTTGGGACGTTAAGCCCCATAAACCAAGCAACCAGTTTTACCTTTGCTCAACTTCTATGTTTTTTAACAACCAGGTAATTTTTCAGCGTAAATGTATTTGCATTCCTTCATTTGTAGCACCAGCACGACGAGACAGTTGTGACAGTTTTATATATGTGTACACGATTATTTGGTTTTCCTTAAACATCATCCCAATATTATGCACGATGTCCGTGGAACATGTATCGCTTTTTAGACGACATGAAAAGAATCTAACCTTTACTAACGAATTACCAGAACATGACAAGCTACACGTTTTAATTATTAACCTGACTTTAGCATCCGATAACCTGCGCTGGATGTACCCGCCACGAGCAGAAAAAGACTAGCCTTTTGGTTCGGGACATTCGAAGACTGTGAAATGGGCTATCGGAGCGTGCTATTTGCAGGGCCCCTTGATTGTCTTGCCCACAACTGATACTTGAGAGCCTCAAGAATCAGGTCAGTGGGATTACGAACGCTCGATTTTCTATTGTGGTCAATGTCACTTTGGCTGAAAAGCTTCTACAGAAACTGAAAGCTAGGCCGTGCGCGGAAAATAGATGGTCTAAAAATATTTGTTGTGGCTTAACTACGGTTAAGCCTCGATATCTCGAAGCGAAAAGCTCTCGCTGCTTTTCAGCCAACTCTCAAGCTACCACTTCTGGATCAGTGTTTCTGCACTGTCCGACTGTTGCTGCTTCTTCTCCTTCCATGGCGAGTGTCTGCGCCTGTTCTATGGGCAAGCGCGCCTTATATACCCCTCCTTTCAAATGTGCACTGCACACGGCTGCGGCGAAAGATCAAACTGTGGCGAGGATGGCCGCCTCTTCTATGGCCGCCGCCGCCGCTCACGCGTTCTCTCAACGCCTTGCGAAATAACCTTCTCCTCTTGGGACGGCGGTGGCGACCGCGCGGCAGCGGCGAAGGGTAAAACGGTGGCGAAGAGGAGAAGCGGCGACGGACATGCGCAGTAGCGCGCGGCGACGACGACGGCTGCGGCAGCAGCAGCCACCTGCGCTCCGAGTGGCGTCACTCGGTTTCGCGCATGCGCAGCTGTGGCAAATCTGTAGTGTGGCTCACGCGAAGCGCGGTGTTGACGAGCCTAGTGAAGCTTTTCGCTTCAAAAATGAGCCCAGCTGTACTACACCCCGTGCACAGTGTTTCCCAGAATCGAAGGATGCGGCGAATCACTTCAGTGCGCCGGTTGCGTTTTGCGCCCGTGTAAGTTCGCCTCCTTGTGCCCGCGGATGATGCCCGAAGGGAACATTATGCCGGACTGAGTGAAGCGTCATGCCACTAGGCTCGTCACATGCCTGACGGGCGTTGTGTATGAAGTCCCCCTAAACTGTGAGAGGGTATACATCGGTCAGACGGGCCGATATTTAAATGATCCATTAAGAGGACACCAGCTTTCGATGAACACAAAAACAGGTTACAATTCCTGTCTGCACTATGACGCATGCCCGAATGCTCCTCGAAATAAGCCGTGTCTGTCTTCTGTGGTAAAAGCAAAAGTTTGGAAGAGAAGTCGTTACCAGGTGGCACGTGAGATTCCAGAGGCGTTTTTCATAAGGGGTCGATTGTGCAAATGAACCATCAACCATCGTTTAACAAAATACTGGAGGACGCTTGAGGTTCTCCTTTAAGAGTGGAACGCGAGAGCGTGTTGCAGCGCTGCCAGGGAGTGCACTGAACGCCATCGCCCGTTCGGTGCGAACCCTTGTCTGTAGGACAAATCCCTCGGAGTCTCTAGGAGGGCTCTCAAAAGAGCCCATCCGCCGCCCGAAGACATCAAGATTGGGCTGCTGTGACGCTGCTCCCTGAATTGGCCGTTGTGCGTCTATGTTTTGACTGGGAATTTACAGGAAAGGAAAGGCGCAGTAACTGTCTCACATATATGTGGACACCTCATCCATGCCGTGAGGGAAGGGAGAAAGTTTGGAGTGAAGGTGAAAAGACAGCAAGAGAGGCCGTAATGGAGTTCTCCGTCTCCGCTGGCGTCGCATTCCTTGGCCACAACAGCACACAGACGCGTATAGCGCAGGCGCTCGGGCGGTACGGGTTCCAACACAACGCTATGGACGAGACCCGTGCACAACATTACGCACACAGGTCCTGTCGCCACTGCCTGCCCATCTGAAGCCCGAAGATGACGCGAAGGATTGTACCCACGCTGCCACCCGCAGGGGCGAAACCGTCGTGTTGTCAGAGGAATCCGCGTTCGGACCAGTTGACGTTTTCAGAGGTTTCGTCAGCCGTCTCTCCAAAGTGACATCCACAACCCCTGTGTGACGTCAGTGTACAGCCTTTGCCAAAAGTAACCGAGCAACAGGCTCTTGTTTCTCAAACGTATAACGGAGCATTTACAGCAGCCCTAAAGACCGAACGGTTCCATAATGAAAGGACAAGGTCTCACCTTTCTTTACAGAGAATCAGAGCTTAAGGGCTACCATGAGTGCTTCGTTACGCGGCTAATTAACAAACCACCTGTGCCGGGTTACTTTTGGCAAATACTGTACGTTAAAGAACCCCAGGTCGCAGAAATGACTGAAGCCCTCCACTACTGCTTCTCACATAACCAGAGTCGTGTTGGAACGTAGAACTCCATAAACCAAAACTCAAACCGAACACGGTCACGCCACCTATCGTATCTCAGCGAAACCTATACGTATTGATTTTCATCTCTGCAACATAGATGGCGCTGCTTTGCCACAGCTCATGGCAGTCACTTGATACGCTTTATAGACTAGACCGCGATTGTTATCGGGTCCCGTTTCACAATTCGCATACTCGTAATTACTCATGCACGCATCAGTAGACAAAGACACTAGCGTGTTCTGCCCGTGCTCGGCTCGCAATCTGAAAGACCTGGGTTTGCTTCCCCGTGGGTGTACAAGATTTTTTTTTATTTGGAGATTCTCGTGTTATAACGCCAGCAACGCCGACACTGGCTTTTCTGGAACACCCTTAGCGCTATCGATTCACAAGAAGGCAGGCTTTTGGAGTGGGCATAGTTCCTTGATATGAGGGTGTACTCCTTGATATGAATAAGAATCAGTCGTCAGTCTGCGTTTGTTCTGTACCCTTTTCGTCGTTGTATGTGCGTGCGCATACCCTTTGTTGTTAACACTCGTCAGTAGTTCTGATTCGGCTGATATGCGATAACAAATTTAATGAGTCTGCTGAATTCTCCCCCGATGCTAAGGCATAAAATCTTTGGGTATTATTCTCGAGCTTTACGTAAAAGCGCTGCGTTTGCGCGAGGCCGTTCTTGTCGTTTATGGGCTGCAAATTGTTGAGACTAAGGGTTCTGTGCACCATAGTGTGAAAAACTGGATGCCATGGAGAAAACGAAGTCATTCGATCAGGGCATGAATCTTTTTGGCGACCACTGTCACTTACAGGCTGGTGGAGTAAGAGTGGTAAGGATGGCCAAGATGTCGCTTGCAACTGGACCCACTGTGGTATTCTGGAGGCTCGTGAGGACGACTCTGAGCTGGCAGACGACTCCCGCTGTCGCACACATTAGTTGCATGTGCGGCAGGTTGTTCAGAACGCACTGCAACGAAGGCATATAATAGATGGGCGGAAAAGTAATGTGAAATGAAGCGACAAACACCCGAGATAGAAAAAGAACAGAGAATAAGGTTCGTAACCCACGTCGTCCTATGCATGCCACAGCCTGCTTGCTAGAGTATTCACAAAATATTGTTCACGAAATCTACCAATCTATTAATTCGGTGCCTCTGAACGAGGCCACTTCATACTTTTTAGATTCAAACGAGCCATTCCATCTGCCAGTCTACCAGGCACGCTCAGCGGGCGCTTGAATTGTGAGTGTGTGATTATTACTATCGTGCGAAATTTAAGAGTGATGCTTAACTATTTGTATCCCAACGGCCGCATATGTGGCCAGAACGTATGACCGGAATACTGATCATGAGCAGAGGCGAAGATATGAAATAACATAAATATATCCGGATGGTTCTTCGGAAACCCGGAATAAATAGTTTCAGTGACCGAAGCTTAAGTGAACGAAAGAGGAATATGGCTGGTTGCTTTCTGCGAATTTAAGGTCATCTCAGCAATGAATAAAACAACACGCGAGAAAAACCACAAATCGAATAAATCTCTTAATAGAAGCAACGAACGTTACTCACCGCAACGCTGTTGACAAAAGAGGCAACCATGGCGGTCTGAAAGAGTCAGAGCTGAGAATTATGCATGAGACACTTATAGAGCGAGGTATTTTAATGATTGCGGCAGAGGTGTGGTGATGAAATGTCACATCTCGACTTTTTCCTTACTACTGCGTAAAATAATAACGAAAAAAAATTACTTATCGTAACATGAGAAGCATATATAAACACATTCACGCTCCCATTCAAGTCAGCACAGGTCTGTGACGATTTCATCTTCCTATCATAACCCTACCATCGCTACCTGTGCAACACCCGTTGTCTTCTCGTTAAATAACTTTTAGAGATGGCCCTTCACGCAATGTGCACAGCGATGGCTGCGTCGAGGTGGAAGCTTGCTGACTACGCTTGATGTGGTTGGGGATGGGATAGAGCTGCATTCGCAATTCGACCGCGTTTCTAAGCTGTTGTCACACTCAAATTACTTTTCGTGTAGGGTTGAGTCGTGTAACACAGTACTCATTCAGTTGTGCACCTTTGAAGGTGTACATCTGCAAAAACCTCGGAAATTGCAGAAAAAAGTAATTTTTCAGCACTTGAGTGCTTAAACACGAAGCCTCCCGAAGACGCGATTTTGGAACATTTAAGCTCAACCGGCAACACGACTAGCAACGAACAATTGCATCAAATTTTACTTCTTGGAATGCCGTTTTCCTCTTATCTAGGTTTTCTAGGACACCTGAGTGCATCTCAAGCAAATGGGGTGTCATCGTAAATCTCGAGACGTTCACTGCAACTGGAGTGTTGGTTGGGAAAAAATATATTCACTAAATTAGGGTACGATCCAGTTAAAAGATTCAGTGAGAGAAGTCGTTGGTCGGAAATCTCACGCGGAGACGGCGGATGCTTAGCGGTGACGCTTCATCTACTCCCACTGCTTCGCGTCCTTCCTAGCATCAACCTCATCTGAAATGGCCGGCTATTCCAAGCTCCGCCCCCTTAGCTTTGTCACTGAGTGCTCTGTCGCAGCCACGCGGTCTTCGTCACCTGTGGTACCTCGGCGGTGGCGGCGCCCTCCGCGGGTCTCGTTATTCCTGGTGTGCTGTATTAACACGGAAGCGTTAGAGCGAACGTTCGGAAGAAAATCTGTGGGCGTTGTCATAAAATTCTAAGGGTACTTAGGCCTGCTAGGTGGAGGAATGCAAAAACATGTGTTTTGAGGAAAGGAAAGGAAAGGGCGCAGTATCTGTCTCACATATCTCCTCTCGGTGTACGCCTCAGCAGCGCCTTAAAACATGCAGCTGAAGGGTCATATGTCATTAGTCCGAATCTCTGTCGCCAGCTAGCCACCAACTTGACTGAAACATGTAAAGTATATAGAGAAATGCTATGACACCATCCGAAATGTTGTCCGACGAACGGTGGCTCAAAATATTGATGAATGTATTCGGGAATACTGCCGCCCCATTGATGTCAACCAGTGATGACATCGTTCTGTTTCTTCTCTCTCTGTTCCATCTCTTCTGTCTGTTCCTTAAACAAGTGTTGTTGTTTCGGCGGACGCGGTAGTGCACCGCGCCTCTCCTGGCTGTTAGTGGCAGCCATTATTGCTCAAATCGTGTGGGACGTCACCTTTCTCTAAATTTTCCATCATCCTCTCGCGTTATTTCGCATGCCGGTGGCGCGGGTTCGACTCCGACCTAGACCCCACTTTTCTTTTATTTTTAATCTGTGTCATGACGTCCAATACCTACTGACGCCAAAGAGAACAAACTTCCGGCGACACACTTTGCGGACACTTCCGTAGTCAACATATTCTACTAATGCTTTCGTATTAATAATTCAGGGTTAATCGAGAGGGTTGTTACGTCACATGTGGTGTGGAATGAAAATGAAAAAAATTCTGGTGATTTAGCATTGCTAAGCTAAAAAAATATTGCGCGAAACCAGAGGTTTTTTCAGGTGGACACCATCGCCACTTTTCTGAAAGCCTGATTGAGCTATCAGCTGACCCCGGGGAGCCAGTTATGCGTGTCTTCAAACTGTTCATCTTCAGTGCTCATTTATCTAATGTGAGCTGGCGGCCTATGCGGTAATGCCGCGTTTCTAGAGCAATGATGTCAACGCCAACGCGTAATGCTCCAGCGGCGTGTTTCTGCCACAACGTTGTCCACGCCAACGCCTGCATCGCACATCTCTTTGTCAATACCGCCACATTGCTCTAAGCGCGAATATTAGATCGCTGACGAAGAAGACGATGCGCAATGCACAACGCGAGAGTGTGATGCAGTTTAACACGAGGCGTGTTGGGTAACTACACACAGCGACGCTGCCTGTCAAGACATTTCTTAATGATAAGGGGATGTTTGTACCCTGGAATGTGAATTGCCGTCTGTGTAACGTGCCTGAGACAATTGATCATTGCTTCATCCTGTGCCGCGATGCCATGTTCTTTTGGGACATACTACAACGAACTCTTAAGAAGGGCATTGAAATTACACCATACACTATTACATTTCTGCCTGTTGGCAAAAAATCTGTTGCGACTTATGATCTGTTTGTGTAGATGGGACTTTTCAGTCTTTGGAAAAGCCGTATGATGGACAGACATGCCGAGCCACCAAGATCGTCCAAATCTGTGTTTCGTGAACAGTGTGCTTTGGTGAGGAGTGTATATGCTGCACGCGAAGAACCTCCAAGCTGGCTGTCGTGCCTAGATGCATGTGTGTGCCTCCCTGAATTTTGATGTTTTGAAGGGGATGCAGTTTTTAGTTAGGGCTATGGCGGGCTCCTATTAAGCAGCCCGGTAACGTGAGACGCGAACCAGTTTGATTGAAGTTTTTCCTCTTTTTACGGAAGTTCTTCCATGCAATAAAGAAAAAAACTAGTGTGATAGCCTAATGCTCTCGCGCAGTGGCCAGCGGAGTTGATCTGTTCGCGCAGTCGGGGGTTCGAATCACAGTTGTCGATATTTATTTGCTGTATTTTTATTTCTTCCTTTCCTTGGAACAAGCCCCTAAACATCGCAAACCAATATTTATATAACTAGGGAGAGACTCTCAAACATCGCAATGTCTTACTCAGGGTTTGCCCACATCGGGATAGTGCTTTCGCACGAATAAAACTGAAGATTAATTGTGACTATGAGGTCGTAGGCAGACTGAAATTTGATTATGACATGTAAGGATGTAACGTGAAGCCGTTACACGGACAGATAATTGAGGTGTCCCACCGCGGTGGCTCAGTGGTTACGGCGCTCAGCTGCTAGCCCGAACAAAGCGGGTTCGACCCCGGCCGCGGCGAACGAATTTCGATGGAGGCTAAATTCTAGAGGCCCGTGTACTGTGCGATGTCAGTGCTTGTTAAAGAACCCCAGGTGGTCGAAATTTCCGGAACCCTTCACTACGGCTTCCCTCATAGCCCGAGTCGTTTTGGGACGTGAAACCTTAAAAGACCAATAAACCAGTAATTGAAGTAATTAGCTGGGAATCGAATCCAGAACTCGAATTGCGAGTCAGACACGTTACTCCTTCGCCATTTAGGCAAGTTCGTTCGACGTGGTTAAAGGGCGACCTAATGTGTCTTGAGGTGCATCATTTGGTCTAGTGTGCAGATACTGATGTATGCCAGTGAGCTTATGTTATTACAAAGGTGTACTAATTACAGAAAAAAATAGCAGTGGCTTAGCTCTGCTATACCAGGATATACGTAGCGTGAGGTATTGGTATATATTGGTTAAACTTGTTGTTATTAGCTTGGGTTCCCCCTGTTAAATCTGGACATTCCTATACGTGTAAATAAGATTAAATTAAAGACGAGAACAACGTGCAGTATTAGTTTTGAAGTGTTTACTTATTTCTTATGGTTTCTCTTCTTGTACGTTTCATTGGTGAAGCCATACGCCGTCGGCGTTCGTTGTGTTCATTGGCGTTGGCGTTGACAACGTTTTACACTCCGATCATTTCAAGGAAAGGAAGTGCGCATAATGGCTCCCTGGGTCACTGGGCGCCTGAATCGTGCTTATAGGTACGTGGGGTGATGAGAGAGAGATGTGAGCTGCAGACATTGCAAGGTTGTGCCAAAAACGCGGCGATGAAGCCATAGGCCGTCGGCGTTCATTCTGTTCATTTGCGTTGGCGTTTTTCCTCCATGGAACACGGCGCAGTAGCTGCATATCCCTCCACATTCATACACGCAGCGCATTCTCCTCGCGCATGCGCAGTAGCCCCCAGCGGTGAGCGCGCGCGGCACTCCAGCTGTGCGTAGTGGCGTCCTCGCGCATGCGCAGTACGGTCGAGCAAGAGAGCACGCGAAACGGCGAGACTGTGGCCAATGTAGCTCACGCTACAAAATAGCAAACTACCATTAACAGTGTAGCGTCACATCCTTAAGGTGGAGCTCAACTGTATGCATAATGTTGGGTGCCTTCCATGCCGTATCAGATTGAATTCCCTTTTTTTACATTCGTTACCAGTTTAGGCCTGTTTAGGCAAATACGCCGTGGCATGTGTGAGGGTGTGTGTGTGTGAGAGAGAGGAGGCGCCTTCCTGTGCGAGCACTTCCGGCACCTAGGGTGGGCTAGGGTGGGCTCTTTATAACGGCTCACGCAGTACAAAGTAGCCGATTATGTGGCATAGCTGTGAAGCCTTTGAGTCAAAAGGAGGCAAAAAAAACAATATCCTAAAAAAGTTAGCACAACTAGCCGTTAAAAGCCCGTCAGGTAACTTCACAAGAAAACCCGAATACTGGAAAGTTGGTTCCCGCAGAAAAAATTACGCTGCACAAACCCTAAAACACCGCATTCCTTCGGTCTTAAACTCCTATTTGTCTTAAGATGTAGACATTTTAGCGCTGAATTCTACGAAGCTTAAGAATATATTTCTTCATTAAAGCGCAAACTGTATGTAACCGCTGTTAATATTGTATAATTCGTAAACAGATGTGCTGTTGTCAATCTTGAAATCTGATGTATTCCTTTTTCGGTAACCATGTTCAAATGCAAGTGCACTGCGATATCGAATGGTGAGTCATCATTGTTTATGACGGCGCAAATTTACTTTCCTCAGGTTTGTTTAGTATCATGTGTTGTTGCCATGTATTGTTACCATAGGCATTTCTTCATTTTACCGTGTCAAAACGACTGTTCTTTTTTGGTGTTTTGCGGTCAAGTGCCACCTGTCGTTTTCATGTAGGGGGGCGGGGACCAGTCAAGCTGCGGTTGCAGGTTTTAGCCCCGTCTCCCTCCATCTTTTTAGATGGAAAATAAAGTTTATCTTCTTATGCAGGGTATCAATGTGGCACTTTTGAAGGCACTGTTCGTTGGCCTTGGCAACGACCTAAATAAGAGCCCGATGTGTATTAGGCACAGTAACCAGTGGATGCAGTGGATGAAAGACGATAACCTAAGCACGCGGCAGATGCATTTGAGCCTTTGAGAACTTTAATTCGATATTTTTGAACCTCAAAATAAACATTAACACTTTATCAGCCCACAAATTACTGAAACTAAGTTGACCGCATTACAGCGTTAAATTTGTCGACGACTGCATATCCCCTGCAATATGTCATATATTGTGAAACTGGTGTATTCGCACGCAGTGTATTTTCATGCCCCTCTTTTTTGTTAATTTCAAAGATGTTCACATTGCTCACCTCGGATTACAGCTGCACTGAAAACAGGCAGCCCTTTGCTAACAAGCTTTACTTTAGTTTCTGCCCTGATTTTGGCAAGATGTTCGCAGTATCTGTTGGTTGCGGAGGAAGGAGATGAGTGCTACTCACCGTAGTTGGCGATCCACTTGGGCACACCTTGGGCGGTTCACCAGCGCACTGTTACAGAAAGCAGAACATGCCAGGCACACAGAGTTCCTCAGAATATCATCGCATTTGCTCTTCGTAGCATTTGAACGGTGGCAACTTGACTGTACCTTTCTTAGACCAACTTGAGTCCGGCATGTCGGAAAGCTCGATTAAATCGCAGTCAAGTTGCCTACTAATTAGATACATGCAATGCTTTTACCAGCCCGTTATACAGCTTTCAATGTAGTGCCACATACGGCGATAACTATCTTGCAATTCACCATATGTGCTCTTTCATGACAAATTCCCACCACAAAACTTCTCTTCCTTTCCTTGTTTTGCAAACATGAAAATTTGCCGCATACACTGACCAGAGGTTTTTGCACTCTGTAAGCAGGCACGAACACTGGACTCTAGATGTGTTATCCAAGTCTCACGGCTGCTTTAAAGTACGCTTTGTGTGGAGAACCTTTGTGAAACAAACAATTGCTAAATGAGCCGAGCTTTTCTAATACGTTTTGTCAGACGGTATAGTTGCTGGAATAACAGAATGCACGAAAAAAAAAACTTGCCGACCTTCTTAACCATACTGTTCAAATAACAATGCGATAGCATTTGTGATGCCTGCATGGTGTCTACAGTGAGTATCTAATATCCTTGTTTCAATTTTGTCGCCAAAAGTCTGGTTTGAGGCGGTTCCATTGGCCTTACATAGTATGCATGACTCAGCCTTTTATAGAAAGTTCAAGTACCTTGCATTAGATTATCCTGTGGGATTATACTAATCCAACACACTGATCCACTTTAATCAACCCACTAACGCCCCCTAATACAGATTAGTTCAATTTCTGGGATGGTCCTACTTCAGAAATTTTTGGGGCCCTTCTGATATGTTTGGTCACAGGCCAACGTCCGAATTTAGGAGGGGTGGGGGACTTACATTTTACAATTTGGCGGTGCCTTTTGATCCGTCCAGTGGTGGGCCCGTGGTATCAATCGGGTCACAACCCTCTCAAGAGTATTCATAAATCGCAGGGAGTCCTCATACCCTTGGCGCAGTGCAACGGTTAAGCGACGAGCCACTGCTCAGTCAGGTGGCCATTTTAAACATGCCCTCGGGTGAGTCTTGTAAGATCAATGTTCCCCAGACAAGGAAGGCCTGGACCGTGGTCCTATGAGGAAAGGAGCGTGGTCGAGGAAAATCGAGCCGCATCTAGGGAATGACGTCAGGACGTAGCTTGCCAGGATTTTTCTGCGGCGGCCTGTGTCGTTTCGTGCGCGTACGCCCTTATTAAGGGCTCTTTCATGCCGGAAAGCTTCCTGGACTAAATGCATGCTTGTTGTTATGGGCAAATGAGTTTTCAGACCGACTTTGGGAACCACCTAATTTGATATGTCGGCCCTCGTTTCTTCAGAGTAAGTGAGGAGGCGACGGAGGTTTCAGTATTTAGGCCTATTTCACAACGACGGAAGGCAGGGGTTTTGTTGTGTGCGAGTGAGTGGCTATGAAAGTGAAGAAACCATGGCGGATATGTATTCTGGCGCATTACCCGCCTCTCTGCTGAGGAGTCAAGCAATTCACTTTCTATGCAAGCGCTATCCATGTGGTATAAGAGATTGATAGTGAAGAGAAAGAGCCTACCCGTCCCAGCGTCTGGCCTCCGGCGTCGCCTGACGTCGGACGCGTAACTCACAGGGATGTTCGAAAGCAAGTTTAAAGATGAATTACTAAAGTATGAATGGTGCGCATTCTCCCTCAATATATGTTTTGTGCAGTGCTCGCGGCTTGGAAACGATCCTAGGATATTTTTGTGCCATGTGACAAGATGGAACTGCGTTCGCCGTGTTCTCCCATTCGCTCTGTTAGTTATTTGTGGCTTGTGTTGCTTTGGGATATATATAATTTCACTCTTCTGTGTGAGAAACACCTAAATAAAATTCATTGCGGAGATAATTGAGATTGACGATACCAATACCAAGGAGTAAGAAGTTTATAATTTGTTTTGCGGGTGCCTCTTTGATCGGTTGTGCTTGCGTTCTGCACTTCCTTCGCCAAGATCATGCATACAAATTCTGGCAGTATCGTAAACACTCTGTTTTTTTAATATATGATGTATTTCTTCCTGTGAAACAGCTTCTATGGTTTGCATTTGTTTTTTTTTTTAATGTATGATGTATTTCTTCCTGTGAAACAGCTTCTATGCTTCGCATTTGTTTTTTTAATATATGATGTATTTCTTCCTGTGAAACAGCTTCTATGGTTCCCATTTTTTTTCGTGATAATAATGTTTCTACCTGCCTTCTAATGACAATTTTATTTGTCATGCATCTCACCAGTTGGCATCTCGCTTGTTTGTCATGCGTCTTTGTGATTAGGGCTTTAGCTTATGAATCAGTAAGAAACTCAGCAGGATGTAGTTAATTCTATCAGTTATGGGTCAAGTCGCTGTGTTGTGTTTCAAAGATGACACATGCTTGAACGTATTCTTAGACTCATATTTTGCTTTAAGGGGCTCGAAAGGTAGGCTACGGGAGCACAGGTGATTTGACGGGTCGGTACGACGCAACTTTATAAAAGACCATATGTATCAGCAGCGCGAACACCACACAGGAAGAAGAAGGAGAAGAAGGTAAAGAGCGCTGAACTTCCAACTTTTATTTGAGCAAAAATTGAACCCGCACTTTTATACATATACCAGGTAAAATCCCACCAGGGGGTAATCAAGGCGTTCTATCGAATTGGGACCAACACGATGTCCAGGGCATCAAAATGATAACTACTATCACACTAGTAGTTATCACTACTATCACACTAGTAGTTTTTTTTCCATTCGCGCACACTCAGCCCTGTTTTTACATTGTCTTGTTTTTTCCGCATGTCATTCGTGCTTTTCATGGAAGTCTTTGAATAGTGTGATAGTAGTTATCATTTTGATGCCCTGGACATCGTGTTGGTCCCAGTTCGATAGAACGCCTTGATTACCCCCTGGTGGGATTTTACCTGGTATATGTATAAAAGTGCGGGTTCAATTTTTGCTCAAATAAAAGTTGGAAGTTCAGCGCTCTTTACCTTCTTCTCCTTCTTCTTCCTGTGTGGTGTTCGCGCTGCTGATACATATGGATCGCAACCAACTAGCCCGACAGATGGTGTTATTATAAAAGACTCCAGATATGATGTGTGCCATTGCATGAAGAAGTATCCAAAATATTACAGCACCTACTTACGTCTTGAACACTCTTACTTCTTAATACTGGAAATCTGCACTTTAAAAGCAGCATAGCCTTCTAATTAGGCTGTTTGAGTGCGCTTGTGCTTACGTCCAGAAAAGGCTTGTTTCCTTTATTGCAGTATGGACGCAGTGCTAGCGCAAATTTTCTTAGCCCATTAGAAGAGCGTAGCAGACGACGCTCTAACTTCTCTCGCCGTGTTGCACGCTTATCACCGTTATAATGCGCTTTTTCGACTGTGTTTGAGTCGTCTTCCCCCCCACTGTAATGCCTCACGGCGCTGTGGGTACTGTAATAAATAAATAAATAAATAATGCGCTTACCAGCAGTTTGGTCGAAGCTCGTGCTATAGTATTAAAAATTAGGAAGTCTGTGCTGTCGTCAGCACACTAAACACGAACGCTCGATTGCGCCTCCTGCACTAATATTACAGCCCCTGACCACAGGGCGCTGAGTCCGAGCTGATGCTGCACGGTGGGTTTGCGGCGGTTGGGTTCTACAGTTCGTGCCCTGCTTCCACCCTAACATTGCCTCAGACCCAGCGGCCGACGCCCAGCGGCGGTAATGTCAGTAGAAGACACGCGCTCGAGGGTTCATGTTAAGCGTGCTGACGCTGGTACACACGTAAGATACGTGACAGGATTCCTGGTCGCTGTTGGTGAGCGTATGAGTGTTTTCGCAGTAACGGTTAGGCCGACCAGGCTGGGTCACGTGAAGGCACTTGTCACAAATTTCAGTACAGAGCTAGCACACCGCTGTTGCTCGACGAAACCGTCGCCTTTGCGGGCGACGAACTTGCTGTCTTGCTTCGATGTTATAATGAGAAAGCATTGTTAGTACCATTACGAGAAAAGCCGGCGTGTGTGTCAAGCGTCTTGCATAATGGACGTCACAATGCCCATATGTTGTAACAGACATCGCATTGGAAATGTTTTAAGAGCCCAACAGCACAGCTGCCAGAGCACAAAGGGGTTCGCTGACAAAGGCAGATGAAAAATACCGGCTGCCAAGTATTAATCGTGCACTCTGGTTGCTACGTTTTATCATCTTTCTACCTTTACAACCATATTGTGCACTGGCTACGTGGCCTGGTCAAGTTTGGTCTCTGTTGTAACTGGTCCCAGTACCTGGAAACTATTTGTTGCAACCGACGGGGTGCATCAGCCCATTTTGCCTGGCACGCTTCTTAACTGTTAGCTGGGACCTGTGCCATCCATTTGCTCGAAATTATTGTGAGCACTCCGAGACACCTTTAGAGCATGGGGGAGAGGTTGCGTCAAATGGAGACGGCCTCCACTCCGAGGCGGGAAACAATCCCATGTAACGTTTTTTTGTCAACTTTTTGCCGTGTAAATTGCTGTCTGAACGCACAGTGGAAAAACGGCCTTTTTTATTGTACGCTGGTTTGTCTTTAAAACATAATTCAATGAAAAATCTTGAAAGCTTCTATAGCAAACGCAGCAATTCCTCTAAGGCTTCCAAAATGGCGTTTAATGTATCCAAATAAATTCTACATAGGACCACCCAATAGACGCTGCCTATAATTATAGCACTGTACCCGCCAAGTCATGGCTTCTAAACGAGAACAGAGGCATTGAATAACTTACCGTGGTTAGATTTTCAACGGGAGATAGCTTGAAGTAAATGGGCTTCTGGCAGGTGTCGCTGGTGTTGAATAAGCTCACGTTGCGGTTGGGCGCATTGAGAGAGAGACTGCTTAGTAAGGTGAGCTTCTCTGGACTGATGTCGGCTGAAAACCAAAAGCAGGTCTCAGTGTCACAAGAAAGTGACACGAATATACAGCGTATCTTACGAGTGGGTAGACGCAAAAGCAGTGGCTTTGCATCAAGACTCCAGTGAAAATTAAGCAAAGCATTGATGCATGTACCTGCTTAGTTTTAGGTGTCTAAGGATATACAAGGTAATTGAAATGCGAAGTGCAAAAGAAAGTCTTATTCGAGAGAAACCGCATAAAAGCGCAGGTAATTTTTTCTTTGAAGCCGTGAACAGTGCTCTTTGCAAGTATTAATGAACCGCAGCAGCCATTCTGTACAAGGATAAAGTATATTTCCCGTTTGTGCACTAAATTTCTAGCTGGATAATTTGCGTTTCATTCTCTACTGATTATACGTGTGTGTGTGCGCGCCAAGACAAGCGGAGAGCTTTAATATGCGACGAATTGTATTCCCTTTGTAAATTATAGGGTGTTCCGTTTCACAGCATTGTGTGCATCAAAGGATAGCCAGACTGCAGGAGACAACTGCGTAGATAATGCAACGATGATTATTACAGATATACCCTAACACCCGGCATACGCATGGTCAAGAAATTGCCACAATCACGAGACGCATCCGCCCTTCTTCTTCTTCTTTCCCTCCGCTCTTCCTTGTCATCACAACAGAGTAAACGTACATGTGCCCGAGCAATTTTCTCTCTAAGAGATTTTGCAAACACACAAGATGAATATGAGGACACAAACGGAAGCACTGAGCTTTCAACTTTATTTCAGGCCAACCAACCAACCAAAAAAGCGGAGGGCATCTATCTGAGACGGCTTTTTTACCAGGGCCACATAACCGAGACAACTAGGCGAAAACAATTTTGGTACCGAAACACTGCTGCAAAACGACACAATAATAGAAAAGGACGTCACAAGTAAAATTGATATGGGCTATAGGGCCAAGGCCCGCAAGAATCTGACAAAGGAGATTACGAGGACAAACCAATACGGCGAAAATAAGTCTTCCTAATAGACTAGTTTTTCGCTGCTGTTTGTTTATCGCTTTCTTGCTGAAACGATTGCAAGGCCTGCACCGAGTGACAAAAGACAGACTACTGGATACTTTGCTTGCAACACGTTGCACACAAGGTCTATTAAAACTTCATATTCGGTGCCTGCTGCCTAAAACAAAGAATAGAATTCCCCAGTGACATGCGAGTGACAAGCGAGCAGCTGGCTCACAAGCAGGAGAAGGAGAAACATTTAGTGTTTCTCGAATGAGATCACTCATCTCATTCGAATAGACGAGTGGGTAGCTCTCTCATTCCAGGACTCCACTGGCCATGGTTTCTTGACGAAGTTCCTGGACCAGCGCTTCATGGCACGCCGTGTTATCGCCATGCAGTTGTACCTCCCACCGCTCAAATGGTGTGCTAGGCGTCTTTAAGTGTTGAAGTTTGAACCCACACCATCACGAGTCTCTGTGCACCAGGGACAGACACCACCCTATGTTAGTGGGTAGATCTTGTAGCATCTGTGTAGTCACAAATATGTTTGGTAGCACTTGTTTCGACACGAGGACAGGTGATTGTGAGGATTGTGGTGAGGTAGTGGCGAGAATTCTGAGGTGAGGATGGTGAATTCTTTCCAACTAGCCCGAATTTCCGCTTTAATAGGCATCTGTGCAGGATTGGGAATGTCTTTGAATAAGTCTGAGAGCTACGGCGTATTTATTGCTGAGCTTTTAGTGAGGAGGAGGAAAAATCCTGCCGTTAAGCCACTAGATCAGGAGGAATTCACCGTAATTGTTAGCAGGGCAAGAAGGTAAAAGGTGGGGATTGGTTGGACAGTTAGTTAACGCTCGGTTGGTTGACGCTCGAGCTAGGGCGTTCGCCCCTTCGTTCCCATTCAGTCCTGTGTGGCCGGCATCCACGTGATTTTATGGCACTCTTCCAGGTTTGGGTCCAGGATCTGAGCTACCAGCAGGGGTGTTCGCCCTTTGGTAAAGTTCCGGCAGGTCTTATGCGAGTCGCTTATGACTTGAACTTCCCTGCCCACCGTGTCGTGCTGCTCGATGACTAGCGCTGCGGCTATGGTTTCAGCCGCAGCTGGGCTCTATACTCTCACGAAGGCCGGGAGTGTTAAGGAGTTGTCTCTTCCGTTCAGGGCGTCTACTGCGAAGAGGCCCCCTTCGGGGTACACCGCCACGTCCACGTGCCCTCTTTGTCAAAAGTAACCGGGCGCAGGTGGTTCGTTTCTTAGCCGCGTAGCGAAGCACTCATGGCAGCCCTTAAGCTATGAATCTGTGTAGACTGAGGTGAGCCCTTGTCCTCAGGTTCTGACACCTTTCGGTCCTGAGGGGTGCCGTAAAGGCTCCGTCATACGGTTGAGAAGCAAAAACCTGCTGCTCGGTTACTTTTGAAAAAGGGGGTACGTTGCGTATGGGTCGCTCTTGAATTGTCGCCGCTTTCTATCAACGCGAGCCTTGCACCTATCTGCGCTGAGTTTGCGATTCATGTGGTTCAAGAGGGGGTTCGCCTGGATCCTGCTTCTGACCTCTGGCGGGAGCGACCATTGCCCATCGAGAGCACGGAGCTCCGTTACCGTTCCGGTCCGGTGGAGGATTTCTCTGCCCGCCGACGTGTTCTGCAGTCTGGTCATTTGCGAAACCAGAAGAGTGCTTGACCGCTCATCGAAGGTGCTGTGGATCCCGAGAGCAGTTAATTTCTCGTTCGACGTGGTGACAGGGAGACTCGGCGCAGTTTTGTATGCGCCTCTTATAAGGAACACGACTTGTTCTTAGTCTCGTGTGTTCAGCGAGTGGCGGTGATACGGCATGCCGTAGGTAACTCTGCTGACCACCAGGACCTGAAAGAGCCTGTGCAGCTCCAGCCTCTCCCTACTTTTAATCACCTACAGAAACTACTACCTCTGACCTTTCCCCCATGGCCTGTTGCCCCGCCGCGGTGGCTCAGTGGTTACGGCGCTCGGCTGCTGACCCGAAAGACGCGGGTTCGATCCCGGCCGCGGCGGATGAATTTCGATGAAGGCGAAGTTCTAGAGGCCCGTGTGCAGTGCGATGTCAGTGCACGTTAAAGAACCCCAGGTGGCATGCGCAACGTGTGCATGCGCAACGTGTTGCGTTTGCTGCTGCTCTTGCTAGTCGGTGTTTGAGGCACAGATCTCCCGAGAAATCATTCAACGAACTGAACACAGCACAGGGCAGCATAGATTCAGGAGGGCTTGTAATTTGACAGCAACAATGACTTCCCGAGATTCGCCCCTGGGTCGTGTTACACACAAGACGTGTCCACATTTGGTGGGTCGCTATAAGGTGTTCAAAATTAATTCTTGCAAATGAGCTAGTTGGTTCTGTGTATTGATATTCAGACAATACCTAACTTGTCAGCTCCTTATTTCTTGTCATATTAGCACACTCCTGACAATTGATAGATATTCTCCTCTCTTATCTCTTCAGCTCTGTCAGAAGGCAGTTGCTACTCATAAACTTGCACGCAACCAAAGAAACAGAAAACACAGTTTACCAATCAGGCGGCTTGCCATGATGTGAAGCAGAGGTCCGAGTGAGTTTACAACGCCCTCAGGAGAACCATATACGAAGACTCCTTGAATTAAGCACTGGAAGAAATCACAGAATGACTTCATCAGATCCAACTGGCTTGTTTTTTGTGAACTGATTTAAAGTTATGATTTAAATGTGCTGCATAGTATAGGTTACCAGCTGAAGAAAAGGCCGCCAGCGGCCTAATCTGATCGATGGATTAAACAGTTAGGCTGTTTTAATAGGCGTCAAAGCCGTTAGTGTTGAAGTGTGTGAATCCCTGATATGCCACCTGATATCCTGGAAAGGAAGAGAACGCTATAAGCAGGTTATTTAAATAAGCGATATCGATAGCGGCTGGGGTGTTCTGAAATCCTGGCGGTGGCTTTGAAATCATGCAAGCGTGCATGCCGCAGCCGTTTCCAAAACGGTGGTATTGGCTTTAGACAGTACAAGCTCGAAACAGAGAAGACGGCACGACACGGCCGTGAAAACCCAGGGGACGGAGTACTGCTCCTGCGGGAGACAAGAATTTTACCTTTAAATTTTATCTTTTAAACATTACATAGAATATTTACCATGTCCTGAATAAATGGAATCTCCTGCCAATTAAGCATGTTTAACCAAGCATAGAAAGAATGGCTGCTATACGAATAATACACCCCGCCGCGGTGGCTCATAGGTTACGGCGCTCGGCTGCCGACCCGAAAGACGCGGGTTCGATGCCGGCCGCGGCGGCCGAATTTCGATGAAGGCGAAATTCTAGAGGCCGGTGTGCTGTACGATGTCAGTGCACGTTAAAGAACACCTGGTGGTCGAAATTTCCGGAGTCCTTCACTACGGTGTCCCTAATAGTCTGATTTGCTTCGGGACGTTAAGCCCCAATAAACCGAACCAACCAATATTAGCCCCCGCACACTAAAATAAACGAACTAAATCCAAATGGTACTAAAAATCTAGAGCAAGTGAAACCTAGTATATGAGGTACTAGGGCTAAATCTTCCCCAAGTTGCCTCAGTTTCTTCGCTAATTTACTTGGACTTAAACTACTAGTTTAATGTCAGCGTATTGCTAGATGGTCCCCAAAAAGCACAGGCACAGAAGTCATTGCAAGAAAAGAAGGGATGATTGGAAAGGCAAATAGTTGAGGCAGCCACTATCCTACATTCGCAGTCGGGTAATCTCTATTATTGCGAAAGCAATACTACGCCAGGTCAACCGCTCGTCGCGTGGTCCGTGGACCCTTCTGCTCCTCGAGGAGCCGCCGCCGCGCCTAACAGATGGTGTGACGTCAGCCTCTCCGTTGCTATGGCGACGCGTGACGCCAGCTTGCGCTCTCCTCCGAAGTTACGCGCGCGCGCGCGCGGCACTGCCACGTCACGTTGGCCAAAGCGGGACCTTCTATACTCCGACACCGCTTGACCACCGACGTCCTCGGCTGCTTCGGCGAGCTCTGGTGCTGGCGTCGAAACGGAACATGTGCCTCTTCCGCGCCGGGCGCGTCGAAGCCGCGAACCCAGAATGCACCGCGCGCGTCGTCTGCGGAGAGAGTAGCCGCTACTCGGAAGCAGCAGGCCGGGCGAATGAATTTCTGCGCACGCGCGTCGCTTGTCGCTCGGCGCTGCCTCGCGTCGACGCGGCTGGAGTACAGGAGGGGGGGGGGGCGAATTTCAGCGCGGCGCAGCGTCGCCAACGTGACGTGTCCGACCACAACCGCCAAGGCTCGTGCGCGCCGAGAACATACGAGGTCTGTTAGAAAGGTATCCGACCTTTGGCCCAAGAAAAAAAACTGGCATAAATGGAGCGTTGGAAACCTAATCACCCTCAAAGTAGTCTCCTTGGGATTCCTTACACTTCTCCCAGCGGTGTTGCCATTGTTGGAAGCATTCCGAGACGGACACTTTCGGAATTGAGTTTAGCTCAGCATTCGTTGCAGCCATAATGTCCTCTCTTGTCTGAAATCGCGCTTCTTTTAATCGACTCTTGATTTTGGAAAACAGCCAGCACTCTCATGGGGCCATATCAGGAGAGTAAGGAGCCTGTTGAAGTACAGGGGTCTGGTTTTTCGCCAAAAAACTCTGAATCAAGTGCGAGGAATGTGCAGGAGCGTTGTCGTAATGGATGCGCCAATTTCCTGTTGACCACATCTCCGGTCCCTTGCGCCGCACAGCATCTCTTTGGTGATTGTTTGACCCTGTGGTGCGTACTCGTGGTGTACCACACCGCGAGAATCAAAGAAAGCAGTCGCATCACTTTGAAGTTGCTGCGCACATGGCAGGCCGTCTTGGTGACGTGAAATGCTTCCATTGTGAAGACTGGAGTTTGGTTTCCGGGTCGTACCCGTACCACTGTACCCGTACACCCAAGACTCGTCACTAGTGATTATGGTGTTCATGATATCGGGGTCACTGTTTGTGCTGAATCTTCCGAATAGTTTCCACTTGGCTGTCACCCAGTTTCTGGCAAAATTTGATGCAGTAGAGCTGCTGCAGTCGCTCTGCTATTTTCCTTGCAATAAAAAAGCGACGAGAGCAATGCGCACTACCTCACTCAAACGCTGCGTCCCGGCGACTGACGTTGTTGTCAGGCGGGAGGAAGAGGAGGAGGATAAACTTTATTTTCGTCGACAAATGTATCTGACGGTGTGGGGTTACAGCCCCATCAAGCGGCCATGAGCCCGTGGCGTTCGGCGACTTCTAGTGCTCTTGTCACAACCCGGATCTGTGTGTCCGAGTCGGAACTGAGCAATGCGGCCTCCCACTGGTCTGGATTCGAGAGCTGCAAGCCTCGAGGTGGGTAGTCCCGAGGGCAAGCCCAGAGTATGTGGGACAGAGTGGCATGTTGGCCACCCAGTTGACAGGAAGAGGAGTGGACCCCAGGGTATATGCGGGCATATATCGCGGGGTTGGGGAAGGTGTTCGTTTGGAGTTGCCTCCACGCAACTTTTTGAGGTTTGGTGAGAGAACTATGTGTGGGGGGATATAGAAGTCTACCTAAGCGGTAGTGCATGGTTATGTCATAAAATGTAACCATACGATCTCTCGCCGCGTCAGGCGGGAAAAAATTGGCCCATGCGCACGAAGATTCAAGGTCGACTGATGCAAGCGTGCTTGTTTCATATCAATCAGGTGTTCGCAAAAAAAAAAAAAATACGGTCGGATACTTTTTTAACAGACCTCGTAGGAGCATAACAGAGCCATCACGCCGCAGCGATCGTTAGATACGCATGAGCAGTAGCGGCGCATAGCTAGCGTGCCGGGGCCGCCGCCGCGCGCTCTTCATAACCTCGCTCTCTCCTCGTTGCTTTCGCAACCCTCCAGGTTTAACGAGAGCTAAACCACAGCAATTTTTTTTTGCCTTGCCCTGCCAAAATTAAAAAAATATATATTGCTGGTCTTTTCCTTGTGCTGTCAGAGATTCCTTCACCGTACGGATTGCTATCATGTGTTTTTTGCGATAGTGAACCATGAAAAGAAAAAAAGATTCGTTTAACATTTCGAGGCATGAAGTGAGCAGAGTTGTTCAGCAACAAATACGAGTCAATGGCACCCCATCTGAACTCAAGAAGAAATAGGCAAGGGCCGCTCATGCAATGCGAAGCGAAGATAACCGACGCTAGTTAAGGGCAACGAAGCAGACTCCAGCAGAGCGTTAGACTACCATAGTGCTGCAAAGGGTAAGGTGGGCATAAAAAAGATAGGAATTGTAGAGAAACGAGGTGGTTGCCGCTGGCACAGGACTGAGTCAATTGAGGGATACGGCAGTGGCCATTCTTCTGTATACATCATTAGGATGATGTTCATGGCGTAGTAATGAGGAAAGATGCTGTTACGACAAGTAAATTAGGTGGAAAGTACGAATAACGAACACATGCATTTGATGAGAGCTCTCTGTCACGGATTTCATCAGCTCGTGACTTAATCCACGGAAACGAAATATATTAGTGCTGCATCGTACCAGTGCTTACTTAGGAGTCGATGCATTTAGATGGCAAAAGAAAACTTTTACAATGAAGGTAACAACAAGCTACCAAACTAGAGGCAGGGAAAAAGTTGATGGTAAGGCTAAGAGAAATCCTTGAGGGAAACGTGTAGCACTGGCCAGCCATTCGTTCTGATTGAATTGACGATCAGAATGTACTATGGAAGGCAGCCTTATGTGCACAACGGGCAATCAATGACTACACATTTAAGGGAATGATTGATTACGGAAGCAGGTACGGGAACAAGCGGTGACATAAAGCCAGGGAGTAAGTGCGGCTTCTTAGGAAAGGTTGGCTGGCGAATCTTTCAAGGAAGGGTTAAATGGAGATTAGAGCGAGTCCTCGAATAGTGAGTTGAACCGAGCGGAGTTTAAGAACTCTGGTTTCTGTGTATTTAGAAATACCGAAACGGAAGCTCACTCCGCTAAAATGCCAGATTCGCGTCGCTTACAGCTTTTGTTGATAGTTGATACACAAAGCTCTGTGGGATATGAAAATTCCCTGTGCTCTAGGAACAGGTTGGTTGGTTTATGGGGTTTAACGTCCCAAAGCGACTAAGGCTATGAGAGACGCCGTAGTGGAGGGCTCCGGAAATTTCGACCACCTGGGGTTCTTTAACGTGCACTGACATCGCACAGTACAGGGGCCTCTAGAATTTCTCCTCCAAAGAAATTCAACCGCCGCGGCCGGGATCGAACCCTCGTCTTTCGGGTCAGCAGCCGAGCACCATAACCACTGAGCCACCGCGGCGGCGGCGAGGAACAGGTAACGGAGCATTTATTATTGAGTTGGTGAGATCGTAAGCCCTTGTTTAAGGGTATATCTTTTTACTAATGCCTCACCACACTTTTCGGCGTCTTGTGTGATGCTGGAGCGGTTATGGTTTCCTGAACGAATTGTATGTAAAAAAGCGGCTGATAATTATCGAGTCGGACATATGCACGAACTGCAATGATAAAAAAGACTTTGTGCACAGAATACTGCGAGGCCGTACAGTGGTGCACTGCACTCTATCTTGACATAGTGAAACCGCTCGAAGTTTCTGGTATTCATAAGAGCACTCGCATGCATCTACTAATGGACATGTGATATTTTTTTTACTCACCCGAAGCAAAGCAATCCCTCCATTAGCAATGTTAGGGAGAGCGAACTGTTGGGAGAGCAAAAGGAGAAAATGAATGTCGTTCTGTAAAAGTACAAGCCCCTAATAGAGAAAAGGCACTAATGTGGCTTCACCTTTAGCACATTGCTATGGACGAGTGAACTCACTCTTCTTACCATGCTTCCAAGGACGACATACAGGGTATTGTACCAAAGACTTTCTGCCGTTCATAGAAATTAGCTTTCTGGGAAGAGCGCTTGTTTCGGCATAGCATTTTCACCGGTGTAGTCGTTCATCAGAATACAGCAAAGGTGTGTTAAATGGCAGCCTGGTTAACTAATACGTAATAGTTACCTTCTAGATATTGCCGCTAGGCTCGCCACTTCGCCACTAGAACGAGAGCGGGGCAGAGATGGCTATGTCGCACATATGCCATGGAGGGACGCTATCTTCCTGAGGTGCGCTACTTTTGAATGGCGCGAGAAACGGCTCAAGTTCAACGAGCCCCTGAGGCGAGGGCAATCGTGTTCGAAATTTCAGAACCGAGGAGAAATCGATATTTTTACAGTGGATTATTATTTACACGTCTCTCAATGAATAATGAGCTTAACAGGGAAAGTGAAAAAGTTAAATATTCAGTATTACTTAACGACCGTTCTTTTTAAACACGCCTCGGCACTATTCTGATGCAACACACTGCCAACAATGCTGTGGCGAGATAAGGCGCTTAAAAGTAAAAAAAACCTATTTTTAAAAACTGCAAAAGCCGTAGGGAAAACACCCCGAATATAATACACACTTCTACTCATCGCGCGGGATGAAAGAAAGTAAGCGTTATACCATTACTCGGTGAGCATGGAAGAGGTTTCTAATTTCTCTAATTTGTGACTTCACGGCGTCTCACAGTGATGTAGTGACAACTGAGCCAGTTTCAGAACTCCCATTCGAGCTTGTTGGTGAGCTCATCGAACAGTCTGGTGCCATTGCCTTTCAGAATACGAGTGGTCTGAACATGGACTCTTTCATTGAGCTCTTGGTGTTTTACCTGTCATCCACTATTGCTGAATTTTAAGGCAAAAAGTATGTGCAAAAGAATGGCATTTGTATTGGTACCAGTGTAGCTCCGGTGTTGTGCAAAATGTTTTTGGCTAGGTTTGACAACTCTCTTCGACGCAGCCTAAATGACCACCGCGTTCTTCGTGTGTTCAGATATGTTGACGATTTTTTAATAATTATTAAGGATGCACCTAGTGACTCGCTCCCAACCGTCGTCAGCAATGTGCTGAGTGTTTTTCATGACTGCGCTAATGCACTGAATTTTATGCATGAAATGCCTAGTGACAATGCCATTCGGTTCCTAGACTTATTGCTAACCTTTAACGAAGGCCACATCTGCTGGAGCTACTCACCCAGAACTCAGCAAGCGTTTTTGCCTTATGTTTCATCGCACTCCAAGCTGATTAAAAGAGCCATAGCTGGCTTTTGCCTAGGGAATGCCTTGCAGAAGAGCTGCCCACATGCAGTGAATGACAGCTTTCATCAGCAAGTCCGTCGCCTTAGCGATGCGGGTCATCCAGATGACGTGCTGACTGCAGTTGGTGAGTCTATGCTGCAGATTAAAAACCAGAACGCACGGGGGTCCGGAAGTGCTAGACCCGATAGGAGGAAAGTTGAAGTGGTGCCCTATCTTCACGGTGTGTCGCATAACCTGAAGAAAGTGGCACAACGGCAAGGTGTGATGGTAGTGTTCTCGGCACCTTGTAAGATGACTGGTTTGTGTTGACGAATTGCGAAGGCTAGTGAGGGGAAGAAGTCCAAGAGCTGACCGTTAAGCATGCTAAGTTCGTTGCTTGTTCGACTCGGGTCGTTTACAAGATACCCTTTTCATGTGGTAAGGTGTACACGGGCCAAACTGGCAGGTGTGTTAATGACCGGGCACGCGAACATAATAATTCTCTGAAAAATTCAACAGATTAATATACTCTCCCAAGTCAAAGCAGGAGTTGTAAAAAGTGTGTTCCACGTTTTAATAACATTTCAGTTATCGGAAAAGAAGGAAATAGGGAGGAGAGGGAAATCCTTGAGGCCTTTCACATTAGGCTACAAGGCAGTGACACATGCGTCAGTGCACCGTCCTTGCATCTCGCTAGCTATGAAGTTAACTTCCTAAGGAGAAGTGTGCGCGTGGAAGATTGGTAGGCAAATTATCTGTATTTTGTTGTTTGTCAGTGTTGGAGCGTGTATCCACTCCTCGGAGATCTGCCACTTAAGTATTTGTTTGTTTTGCTTAGTGTGTCTGATACGCATGCGTCTTCTGGTGACCAAGGTTGGCCATCTTGACAGTGAAAGCGCTCAAAAAGACGAGGACGACAGAAAAGGAAAGACATACAAAGCGCTTATATTATATTTCTAGTACAATTGGCTCTAATGTATGTGTGAATGTGAATGTGGATCCGTGTCTACTGGTAAGCGCTTTGTATGTCTTTCCTTTTGTGTCGTCCTCGTCTTTTTGAGCGCTTTCACTGTCAAGATGGAAAACCAACTCGCCCACTCAATTCCATTATTCAAGGTTGGCCGTTTCTCGATTAAACTTCAGTTGTTAGTCCAGCTTTGTCGTGTGTTCTTTTTCTCCTGGTGTGTTGTTCTTTCGCTGGTGAAGTTATGTCTTAACGTTACACCTCTTCGCTTTCTTTCCATAGCTGTCAGCGTTGTCCTTAACTTAAGCTGAATCCTTCTCGTTAGCTCGCTTGTTTCTGCCCCATAAGTGAGTACCGGTAAGATATAGCTGTTGTATACTTTTCTGTTGAGGGATATTGGTAAATTGCCATTCATGATCTGAGAGAACCTGCTATATGCGCTCCACCCCATTCTTATTCTTCTAGTTATTTCCCTCTCATGATCCGGATCACCAGCCACTACTTTCCCTAAGTAAACGTCTCCCCTTAGCACTTCCAACTCCTCTCTGCCAATTGTGAACCGCTGTTCCCTTGAGAGACTGTTGAACATTACTTTGGCTTTCTGCATGTTAATTTCTAGACTTACCGTTCTGCTTTGCCTGTCTAAGTCATCGATCATGCTCAGCAACTCTTCTCCTGAGTGACAGAGAAGGCTTACCAAAGAAAGACCGAAAGACTAAGGGAGCGCCTAGTCGTTGGAACCTTTCACCTCGGCATCACAGAAAATCGCGTTTGCAAGCCATTAATTTCCTTGTCATGTGAATAATTTTACGTTTGGAAGTTCGCGTGTAGGTTTCTGGTGCTTGGGTTACCTTATTTGATGGCGATATTCATGTCTGTTTTGGGCTTCATTTGGTAAGCTCTCTAAGCGTTCTGAAAGAGATTCTGCTCGGCAATGTCATATGTTACGATGATCCCAGCATCATTCACAGATTTCAAATGTTTTGGAGTACCAAAGCTTGTTCTGGTTTTCATTTGGTGCCTATTTTCACAGTTTGTATTTTATAGTGGCGTCACATTCCATAGCTTAAGCACGGTTTTGTGCTGCTGTGACCTGGGGCCTTTTTTCAGTGTTTTTATGTTCTATGACGTAAACGGGATCGGCTGTTTCGAAAGGAAAAACGCAAGGCGCCGCGGTGGCTCAGTGGCTATGGTACTCGGCTGCTGACCCAAAAGACGCGGGTTCGATCCCGGCCGCGGCGGCTAGAATTTCTTTGGAGGAGAAATTCTAGAGGCCCGTGTACTGTGCGATGTCAGTGCACGTTAAAGAACCCCAGGTGGTCGAAATTTCCGGAGCCCTTCACTACGGCGTCTCTCATAGCCTTAGTCGCTTTGGGACGTTAAACCCCATAAACCAAACCAAACCAAGCAAGGAAACTTGGCCAAGGCTGCGTCAACAAATGCTAAACTAACACTGCAGACACGGCAAAAATGCTAAAATTTCGTTTGGTTTATGTGGGTTTACATCCTAAAGCGACTCAGGCTACAAGGGACGCCGTAGTGGAGGTCTCCGGTAGTTTCGACCACCTCGGGCTCTTAAACGAGCGCTGATATCGCACAGTACACGGGCCTCTAGAATTTCGCCTCCATCGATATTCGACCAACCCGCGTCTTTCGGGTCAGCATCCGAGCGTCATAACCACTCTGCCACCGCGGCGGCAAGGCTAAATTTGAGGCAAGTGAAAAGACTAGTGAAAAGATGGCACAGACGAGGCAACAGTTAATATGCCAAAAATTAACGAAGCGGTAAAAGTACTAAATGTGAATGTGGGCCAACGATGAACCCATCGAAAAATTCAGTGAGGCGATAGATAAAAGCAGGTAAGAGGATGGCATAAATGAGGCTATGGAGTGGAGTGAATAAAGAGTAAAGGAGTGGATTCCCAGAGGAGCCAAGCGTAGCAAGGGGCGGCAGAAAGATAGGCGGCCGGATGAGATTAAGAGGTTTGCGGAGATACGGTGGCCGCAGGTGGCAAAGGACAGGGTTAAATGGTGAGACATGTGGGCGTAGTCAGGCTGAAGATAATGATGAATTGAGACACAAGTTAAGAGCCAAAAATTCAATGAATCGATAATACCAGGTTAAAGGATCAAAAGTGAGGGAACATTTAAAACGCCAAAAAGTGATAAATGAGAACTGGAAGGGGTGCAGTACAATCATATTGACCGAGATAGGAATAGATCTCTTTTTCCAGGAGGTCTACTGAGTGGACGCTAACGCAGCCTGCTTTTAAGGTTGTCAATTATGGCTGCTTCAATTATTTCCCGAGTTAGCTGGTTATTATTTTTTGCAGAGGTTTTGGCGTTCGCGTAGTTTGAAGGGTGACTCTTGAAATGTGAGTAGTCACGAGAGTGGATGGACAAGTTGGTAGATTTTTCATCTCTCACATTCAAACTATGCTCCTACAGTCTTTTGTTCACGCAGCGGCCCGTCTATCCAACGTATTCTTTGTCCCTGGACAGAGGAATAGAATAGACGACTCCCGTGTCGGATGAGGCATACGCTTTTTTTTTGTGCCTTATTCTGCATTCTTTCCTTCGTACAGGTGGTTTGTTGATGCGTCTGCACAGTCTGGAAAGGCGGTGAAGAGTGGAAAAAATAACCTCAATTTTAGCTTTTTTCCTCAATTATTTTTCCCGTGCGTGACAGAGTACTCTAAAATCTAGTAGAGTAAAAATCTAGCAGCTTGGCCATCCACTGTCGTGAATCCTCCCCTTGCAAGAGTCGGGCAGCAAACTACGACAACGCCAGAATGTCTGTAAAAAATAAGAACCAGCTTAATCGGGAAATAATTGAAGCAGCAAGCTGCGTTAGCGTGTAATCAGTAGCCCTCCTGGAAAAAGAGATCACATCCTGTCTGGGTCAGTATGATTGTGTTGCTCGCCAAGGCACATTAACTCCTTTCAGTTCTCATCTTATCACTTTTTGGCGATTAAATATTGCCTCACTTAGGGGATCTTTTTACCTGCTATTAGCGTCTCATTGAATTTTTGTCTGTAAACTGCCTCATTTATGCCATCCTTTTACCTGCTTTTATCTATCGCCTCATTAAATTTTCGGCTGTCTCATTGTTGGCTCACATTCAATTTAAGTGTTTTTAACGCTTCATTAGTTTTTGCCATGTTCATTGTTGCCTCATCGATGCCTTCTTTTCACCCGTTTTTATGCCTCGTTTTTAGCCTTGTT
The DNA here is from genome assembly GCF_055824585.1 of Amblyomma mixtum. Lineage (NCBI taxonomy): Eukaryota > Metazoa > Arthropoda > Arachnida > Ixodida > Ixodidae > Amblyomma > Amblyomma mixtum. The sequence continues at coordinate 8,080,896 of NC_143015.1, read as the reverse complement.
AGCGCGTCTCTTGTGTTTGGCATCTGTTGACCGAACTTTGGACAATTTTTATTGCAATTTTTCGTGCTGGTTTTCTTCTTTTTGTCAGGATTGAGCACTCTGTGAATGTCTTATGAAAACGTTTCTGCTACAGATGGTCCTCTTGATATCTGCGTTGTAGGTGCGCTTCCGCGTTAATGTCCTTCCGTTTAATGTAAGCCGCGGATGAAACGTGTACAAAATAAAGTTGACTTTTTAGCGGCGTTGTTTGTGTATCCTGTCTGTGCCCTCTTCTGCAAGCTCTGCGATTCCATGGCCTTGTGTTCTTTCGTTAGCAAAGTTGTTAGCCTGCGTTTTTCTGCGTCTTCGCCCCTTCGCCGTTTGTGTCTAGTTCACGCAGATCTTTCGCGTCTATTTCTTGCCGCACATTTTACAACGGAGCTTCAGTAGTCCATGAAGCTCGGTCCAGAAGAAGAATTTTTCGGAGTAAACTAATTTAATTTGTTTTTTGAAATGATTCGCCTCTTGATCAATTACTCGTAAAGATTATCAATGTATTCTTTCAGTGGAAGCAATAAACAAGAAGCCGCTTTATGATTCGCCATTACCAGAATACGGCCGTACTAAATTGGTGTGCGCATACCCCTCGCTATAAAAAAGAAAGCAATGCCCACAACTAGGAGCAATATGAAGGGCAACAAGTTTCTAACGGTTATCGATGCGGTAGTACTTGAGAAGTCAGTCGCCTAACTAATACAACCTGAAAAGACGCGATTCTTTCTGCGAAACAAAATTGATTCCTTTTTAGAGAACGTGAACAAACAATATAATTGGCTACCGCGGTTTGAGAAGCAGGCGGCAATGGCCTGAGCCGAAGGACAGGAGTCACGAAAAAAAGGCGGTTGTGTAAGTGCAAACCTGCCGCCAAGTGCGTACACGTAGTCTAGCAGCGCGAGGAAAACGAAAACGAGTAGCAGAAAATTTGAGCAAGAGCACTCGTCGAACAAATTTGGCTGAAGCCAATATGGTATACTTTTTGTCATACTTTTCTTCGGAAATTTCAAGTTTTTTCGCTTTTCGCTACTTTTCGGGCCTGCGCTTGGTTTCTTTAAGCGGCAACTTGTTAGCAATATTCAATGGGTTCTCTCGGTTGTTGAGAAAAGCAAAAATTACACTGCATTTGTAATGTGATGTAAAAGCTCTGTGTAAAATGGTAATGTAAAAGCTCCGTGAATGGCAGCTATTAATTGATACGAAAATCTCTTACCTGAGGTGCTGTGCAGTAGTTAATGTTGTTGTTGAGACACTACAGAAAGAACGAAGAAAACGATAGTTATGGCGCCAAATTCTTGGCCATTATTTCTGGCTTCCAACTAGAATTTCTCTTCACACAAAAAATGTCATGTAACGATTTTGCCTTGTCGTTCTCAACCATCATCGAGAGGAAATTGTTGAAAATGAAAAATACCATTTAAAATGAAAAATGAGTTTAATAGAGGCTTCTGCTACCTCGGAGAAGTGATTAAATTAAAGCTGCACATGGATGCAGCAGTTGCACAAGTAATTGTGCCGTGCTTTATATGCGGTCTATAACATGCGGTCTATCAATGCACTAGTTTTCTATCTAGCAGATAGCCACCTTGCCTATAAGTTTTCTCTATGACAAAAAATTGACTTCCACAATCTGGACGTAAATTTTTGTAGCAGTGAATTTTTGTATCGGTCTACCTTGGCTTTAGCTATAAGCCCGCTAGCATCCGTTAATCAAAAATATGAATAATCACGCACTTCTTCAGTAGCAGCTGCCTCAGAGTGTCATAACGTTGCACACACTAAGGTATTTGTTTGGGCTAGTCGGTACATTGTTAAAACTGAAGGCACAGCGCACGGAAGACAGGACTAAGGAAGGGACAGCGCTGTGTTTGTCCCTTCCTTAGTCCTGTCTTCCGTGCGCTGTGCCTTCAGTTGCACACAGCTTTGGGCACTCTGTAGATCTCAATTCTGTAGTGTTATAATTTTCAGAATCGCAGCCACTATACTTGTAAACAGATTATATCTCTTTGCGCAAGGGATTACTTTACTGACGATGAGCTCTACTTAATTAGATTTTACAGATAATCACAGGAAAGTACGATGAACTCTGCTGGATTTGATTTTACAGATAATCACAGGAAACGGACATGCTTTATTTTCCCATCATATAGAGCATAAAATCTCCTAAAGAACTTACATAAAGTTGTGGTAATATATTGCAAAATGGTTGTTGTATAACTGTTCATGTAGTCGCACACATAGCCTGCTCGTTTTGTTTCCGGGGTTTTGTATTTGCTGATAATTTTACTGGAGTACGTTCTTCTTAACACAATTTAGTTCTTATTCCAGTGTTTTCTGCCGTTATCCAAGCCAAATTATTTGCTACTATTTAAGTGATGATATTATGTTTATATATTGTTACGGCATACGACCTACGTTGACCAAGAGCGCGCTGCGCTAGACGAATAAAGAAAAGGCGCGGGGCGAGCACGAGGGTAGAGTGCGCGGCGCTCGCGCGAGACCTAGAGAACGAAACAGAACCGCCGCGGCCGGTGGTGTTTTCTTGGGTCTCCTACATTCCTTTGTGGCTTTCTCTGCGCGGGCCCGCCGTCCCGTAACATTTGGTGGCAGCGGTGGGATCATGCCACTCACCCGCTCCCAGGCGCTGTGTCGCGTTCTCTTGTCTTGTGTGTGTGTGAGGTTTTTGACGGCTTTTTCTTTACAACCAGAATCAAGTACCCGACGTGCCAGACGACAGGACTCCGCCACCAGCCTACGGCGCCGACGACGCAGTGGCCGGCACCGCTAGACCTGGGCGCTCAGAGGGGCTCGGTCCTCCGCAGCGGCTGGACGCCGGTATTGAGCGCCTCCTAGATATGGTTACCCAGCGGATGGACGCATGGCAGGCTCGTCTGAGGTGGAGGTGGAGCCTGAGGTAGAGCGCTTGGTCCGCTCTGGGCGTCCTGAGTCCGTCCGCGCAGCCATGGCGCTCGCCGTCGAGGCGGAATTGACTTTGCAGGCCACGCGGGGGTCGCCACCGTCTGCTGAGCACAGCATCCCGGTGCAGGCTCCTCGATTCGCAGTCCCTACAGCGGCCTCCACCCGACGCGTGCGTAAAACACCCGCACGACCTGCTTCCGCTGCGGCCTGAGGGGACACTACGCGAGGGACTGTGCTGGCCCTCCGACGTCGGAAACCGAAAGCCCCGTCCCCACACTCCTTAGTTCGCCGCGGCCCCTTCTTTCGTCGGCTTCGATGACAACTGAAGCTCCCTACGTGCTCGTTGACGTCGCCCTGCCTGACCAGCACTTAGCGGCTTTGGTCGATCCCGGAGCGGCTGTCAACGTACTGGACAAATCGTTTATTGTTAACGCTCCCCACCTGCTTCTTCCCGCCGCCAAAACCCGACTTTTAGCTTTTCACGGCGCCCCGGTGGAGCAAGTCGGACGTGTCATCGTCAACCTGACAGCGCTCGGAAAGACCATCTCCACCGAGTTTGTTGTCGCGGACAGCCCTATTTTGCTAGCGGTCCTAGGGTGCGGGTGGTGCCAGCAAGCCGGAGTTGTCCTTAATTTTACCACAACAGAACCACGGGCGAGTCGAACTCTATGTGGGCCGGGTTGGCTTAGCCGGATTTCCCGCCTCGGTGTCGCCCTGTGGCAGCTCCCTGGTGTCGACGACTAAGCGTGCTTCAGGATCTGTGCGTTACCTCGCAACGAAGTGGCCACGTCGAGTCAAGCCAATCGACGTCATTACCGTGACTGTGGCGTACGCCGTGACTCTGCCACCGGGTGCGGCAACTTGGGTGTATGCCAAGCTTTACACTCCGTTCACAGCAGACGTGCTTTGCGAACCCATCCGGTGTTCAGCTCCAGCCCAAGAGATGACCTCCCCTCGAAGCCTTCTCTTTGTGCTCAAAGGAGAGGCCCACGTGTTTATGCTTAACATCAGCTGCGCACCGCTCGTGCTGACTCCCGGCACGCAGTTGGTTACGGCGTCAGTCTTCAACTCCGGATCCCGGTTGCGTCTTTGCAACCTAAGAACCACCTCGCCACACTCCAGCGCCGGCGGTCCTTTCATGGGAAGCAGGACCTGCGCAGGACCACCCTGACCTGCGCGGAGCTCGCCTCTCTGAAGGCCTTGCTGCTCGAGCATCGCAGTTGCCTTGCTCTAAGCGCCGGTGAACTTGGGTGCACTTCTTGGGCCCAACACCGAATCAACACCGAAAACCGCGAGCCCATTCATCACCAACCTCGCCGTGTAGCGCCAGCCGAACGGAGAGTCATCCAGCAGCACGTATGCGACATGCTTGAACAGGGAATCATTGCCCCTTCTTGTAGCCCTTGGTCCTCCCCTGTCGTCCTTGTGGGCAAGAAGGATGGAACACTCCGCTACTGCGTAGATGCTATTACTCGTCTCGACGTGTACCCGCTGCCCCGCCTCGACGATGCACTTGACCGCCTGCAGGGGGCCCGTTATTTTTCCACCGTAGATCTGCTCTCGGGCTACTGGCAGGTGCCTGTTCACCCCGATGATGCGGAAAAGACGGCTTTCGTGACTCCCAACGGCTTCTACTTGTTCAACCGCATACCCTTCGGTCTCTCAAATGCTTCAGCTACCTTTCAGCGCCTCATGGACCACGTTTTAGGCAATATGAAGTAGACTATGGCGCTGGTCAACCTGGACGACGTCATTGTCTACGCGGCCACGTTTGAAGAACACCAAAGGCGGCTCAAACTCGTCCTCGAAGCCCTTACCTCTGCGAGGCTTCGCTTAAAACCAAAGAAATGTTTCTTCGGTTTCGCAGAGGTCACGTACTTGGGTCACGTTGTGAGCCGGCATGGCATCCGTCCCGACCTGGAGAAGCTAAAAGCGCTTACGGCTTACGAAGCTCCCACCACTGCCAAGGAGCTCCAAAGTTTCCTTGGATTTGCTTCATATTTCCGTCGTTTTATACCCGACTTTGCCAAGCGAAGCGCTCCGTTGACGCCCTGCTGAAGAAGAATGCAGCGTGGAGTTGAACACTGGCCCAACAGCTCGCGTTCCTTGACGTCAAGCACGCGCTCCTCGAGCCTCCTACGTTGGCCCATTACAACGAATCGGCCCCCATCGTCCTCCACACGGATGCGAGCTGAGATGGGCTCGGCGCTGTCCTCCTGCAGGAGGACGAGTCTGGTGACAACAAAGTCCTCGCTTATGCCAGCCGCCAGCTTTCCGACGTTGAGCGCCGCCGCCACTCTTCAGAACTCGAGTGCCTCGCAGTTGTCTGGGCCGTCGAGAAATTCCGCCCCTATTTGTACGGCCGTCACTTTACCATAGTCACGGACAATAGCACTCTCACTTGGCTGTAGTCTGCCAAACACTTAAATGCCAAGATTGCACGCTGGTCCCTGCAACTTCAAGAGTATGATTTCACCATAGTGCATCGGCGCGGCTCTGCCCATCAAGATGCTGACTTCCTTTCTCGCTACCCTTTGTTTCGTGACGGCTTTGACGGACCTCTGGACTGCGCAAACACAAGATCCCGACGTTGCTGCCATAATCCACTCCCTTGGCACCGCCGTCGGCGCAGGCCTCCGCAAACTATGCCGGGTCTATCGAATGAACGAGAACCTCTTGTGTCATGTGAAGCGGCTCCGTGGTCGACCACCCGTGTGGTTGCCAGTGGTGCCGGCAACACTGCGGTCGCAAATCTTGCACGGCCTACACGACGCTCCCACGGAGGGTCACCTTGATCGCGGCAAGACCTACGCGCGAGTGTCGGAGCACTTTTGGTGGCCTAATATGTCCACAGACCTCAACCTCAACCTCAACCCGGCACGTCGGGACGAGTTCGATGCCTTTCTCAAGGAATGCAATCCCATCAAAGAAGCACCGCAAAATGTGCAAGAAATGCAGGGCGTTTCTTGTAACAGTGACACCGTTCCCTTCCCCATCGGATGCCGTCGCAAGAGAGACCAGCGCGGAGTCACCTAGCCCACACGCTTCGTCGCAGGATTCCTCGTCCCTATCCAGCGGCGATAGCTTATCTGACATTGCGGAACCTCGCTCACCTCAGACACATGACCTGCAGGTGCTAGGCAATACGTCGCTCGCGAGCGATGTGATCCCCATCAATTTCGCCGGGGACACGACCACGCTCAAGGAGCACCAAGCCAGCCTGATGGCAGCCTGCAAAGCGAAGCACGCGCTAGGGGACACCAGCGGTGTTGGAACTGCGTTCTATCCCCCCTGCCCCCCCCCCAACCACGTTGGAAATATGTTACGGCATACGACCTTCGCCGACCAAGAGCGCTTTGCGCTAGACGAATAAAGAAGAGGCGCGGGGCGAGCGCGAGAGCTAGAGAACAATAGAGAACCGCCGCGGCCGGTGGTGTTTTCCTGGCGCTCCTACGTTCCTTTGTGGCTTTCTCTGCGTGGGCCCGCTGTCCCGTAACGATATATATATATATATATATATATATATATATATATATATATATATATGATGACGTTCTACGTCCGCCGCTTATGAACGTGGGTGGCGCTGATGAACACTCTCAAGGTTAGGTTACTTGTAAACATAAATACCCCCGAAAGCAGAAGAATTGACAGCCGTCGCCGTAGCTCAGAGGTAGAACACCGGACGCGTAATTCGGAGGTCGTGGGTTCGGATCCCACCGGCGGCAGGTGGTTGTTTTTTCTTCTGCTTTTCTAGTCAGTTATCTTTAAACGATAACATATTCAGTAATATTCTAAATTGATCAACACCACAAAATAAATGACTTAAAAAAAAATCCCCTGTGCCCCTTGGTTTCTGTGGCTGTTGGCTTCTGTCATATATATATATATATATATATATATATATATATATATATATATATATATATATATATATATATATATATATAGGTACAGTATTACGACAAACGCGACTGTTCTTTTAACGTTTATTTTGGCAACAGTTTCGGGAATGGTATTCCCTTCGTCAGGGCAGGCTTACAATGAATCCGTTTCGTCAATATAAGGACACAGAACAAGCGAGGAGGTATAATCTCCGCCCTCTAAACAAACTTGAGAATGAGGGCAGGGGACCGTATAATAGGCAGCCCGACAAGTCTCACACGTGCCGCGGCTGAACAAAAACCAGAAAAACAAACGGGGAGGTGAAAATGGTAAAGTAGTAGCAAAGAACGAGCCTGAACAGCACATCGATAGAAGGGGCAAAAGAGCGTTAAACCCGGCTCTCGGCGCACACAAAAGCCGTTACCCCCCCCCCCCCCCCCCCAATACGCGCACACCCCCGCAAGACGCCGCCGGGTCCGAGCGGGCGGCCCGTATCAGGTATCCTGAGACGCTTGCAAGGGACGCGTTCGAGAGACGGCCAACACTCACTTGTTAACCGCTGCAACGGCAACTTGCGACTGTGCCCTCTGCGTATTTTTGCTTCATTTCGTCGCTGTGCTCTCCTGTCGGGCTTTTCTACCAGACAAACTGGCGCCCCTTTTCCCATAAATATACTAGGCTGTCCAAACCCGTGTCCCGCAGTGAGCTTCCCGTTAAAAAGCAGCGTCCGTCGGGTAAAATACTGAGCTAGCCCGAGCGCGTAATGGGAAGGCAAAGATGAATTTGGGAGAACAAAACAAAAGAAGGGAAGAGCAGAAAAAAAATTAGCTCTAAAAATGTTTAAAGAAAATGTAACACAAAAAATGTTAACGCACACACACAGGAAGAGGAAAGAGAAAAAGGAAAAACTACTGATTAAATCTGGCGCCAAACAAGTATGACATAGTGAGAGCACTTTGATAAAGTTTGGCGCAGTGCATGTGGTTTCGAGATTTGCATGCACGCGCAGGTTAAATCATTCTGATATTATCGAGTTTAGTCGATGTTGGTGTAAGTAAATAACAAATGACAAGGAATATGTAGAAAAATGAAAATAAAAATGGCACGGAGAATATAAAATTGAGCACAAGAAGTTATACAAAAGTTAACAAAAAAAATAATAGTAATACAAGTGTGCGGAAAATGCGAAAGGTCTGCGGCCCGCGGAGCTGCCGCGTGGTCCCAATGGTCTAGGTGATAGATCAAAGGTGTCTATTTGGGATGGAACGTGGATGCTGGCAGGAGGTTGGACAAAAAAGTACTCAGGGAATAAACTGCTAGATTCCCTGCCATTTCAAAGTGTGTCTGCAGTTGTCTGCAGTGTGTCTGCAGTTGTTTTTTCTTGACAACTGCAGACACACTTTGAAATGGCAGGGAATCTAGCAGTTTATTTCCTGAGTACTTTTTTGTCCAACCTCCTGCCAGCATCCACGTTCCATCCCAAATAGACACCTTTGATATATCACCTAGACCATTGGGACCACGCGGCAGCTCCGCGGGCCGCAGACCTATCGCGTTTTCCGCACACATGTATTATTATTATTTTTTATTTGTTAACTTTTGTATAACTTCTTGTGCTCAATTTTTTATTCTCCGTGCCATTTTTATTTTCATTTTTCTACATATTCCTTGTCATTTGTTATTTACTTACACCAACATCGACTCAACTCGATAATCTCAGAATGATTTAACCTGGGCGTGCATGCAAATCTGGAAACCACATGCACTGCGCCAAACTTTATCAAAGTGCTCTCACCATGTCATACTTGTTTGGCGCCAGATTTAATCAGTAGTTTTTCTTTTTCTCTTTTCTCTTCCTGTGTGTGTGCGTTAACATTTTTTGTGTTACATTTTCTATAAACATTTTTAGAGCTAATTTTTTTTCTGCTCTTCCCTTCTTTTGTTTTGTTCTCCCAAATTCATCTTTGCCTTCCCATTACGCGCTCGGGCTAGCTCACTATTTTACCCGACGGACGCTGCTTTTTAACGGGAAGCTCACAGCGGGACACGGGTTTGGACAGCCTAGTATATTTAAGGGAAAAGGGGCGCCAGTTTGTCTGGTAGAAAAGCCCGACAGGAGAGCACAGCGACGAAATGAAGCAAAAATACGCAGAGGGCACAGTCGCAAGTTGCCGTTGCAGCGGTTAACAAGTGAGTGTTGGCCGTCTCTCGACCGCGTTCCTTGCAAGCGTCTCAGGATACCTGATACGGGCCGCCCGCTCGGACCCGGCGGCGTCTTGCGGGGGTGTGCGCGTATTGGGAGGGGGGGGGGGGGGGGTAGCGGCTTCCGTGTGCGCCGAGAGCCGGGTTTAACGCTCTTTTGCCTCTTCTATCGCTGTGCTGTGCAGGCTCGTTCTTTGCTACTACTTTACCATTTCCACCTCCCCGTTTGTTTTTCTGGTTTTTGTTCAGCCGCGGCCCGTGTGAGACTTGTCGGGCTGCCTATTATACGGTCCCCTGCCCTCATTCTCAAGTTTGTTTAGAGGGCGGAGATTATACCTCCTCGCTTGTTCTGTGTCCTTATATTGACGAAACGGATTCATTGTAAGCCTGCCCTGACGAAGGGAATACCATTCCCGAAACTGTTGGCAAAATAAACGTTAAAAGAACAGTCGCGTTTGTCGTAATACTGTACCTAAACTAGTAAACTGGGCCATTGGAACCCCTCCTGAATACAATATATATATATATATATATATATATATATATATATATATATATATATATATATATATATATATATATATATATATATATATATATATATATATATATATATAAGATAGTCGCCAGAAATTGAAAAACAGAACAGGATTTAATGCACGCGTTTCAGCTGGAGGACCAGCCTTTTTGCACACTCGAAAAAGGCTGGTCCTCCAGCCGAAACGTCGTGCATTAAATCCTGTTATGTGTTTCAATTTCTGGTGACTTTATCTTATGCTGATCAATCAGCTGCCAAGAAATCAATTTTGATATATATATATATATATATATATATATATATATATATATATATATATATATATATATATACGCGACGGTAACTGTTCATGTGGGTCACTTGATACTGTATTACATCAGTGTGGCTGCGGTGAACTTGGTGGTTATGGCGAGAGCATAACCACCACGGATATCGCAGCACGGATACAAGGAAGCGATGTGCATTTAGAGACAAGAAATGCAGTCTTAAGTGTAAAATTTCTTATCGGCCTACATTAGGCTTTTCCTGCTCCATAACACGAATAAGTTCATTAGAACGATGGAAAAGTAGTATCTCGAAGTTCAGTCTTTTTCTGTAATGGTGTAGCACCAAGTGCGGTTGCCGCACGTCAAATCTGACTTGCTTGTATAAAAGGTCTTTTGAAAGTGCGTTTAATTAACTTCATCCAATATACAGCAGCGGAAACGCCGCGCGAGCATTTTTACACGGTGTTAGCCCCACCAAAATTTGCTTATCTTTTATGTTCACCGAGGTTCGCCTGTAGACAACCTCTCTTTTATCAAAGTTCTAGTTTTGCTATTAAATGCTGACTGCCCTCTGTGATTAAGCTCGCTGTTTTTAAGTATTCAACTGCGAAAACAACTCAGCAGGACATTATCCTTTTGACTAACCACAGTAGCAAGACTGAGCTCAGCACGGACAAATAGAAGATGTTCAAGAAAACGCAGAAAAATTGGATTTGTGAAACTTACACTGCCGATCTCGAGAATGCCGTCAAAGGTAATGTCAACACAATCGGCTGAAAAAGAAATAAAATCTGATTACGCTGTACGGAAAGGAAGGTTTACTTGCGGGTGAATCAAAGTGACAGCGGTAGAATGTGGGCTCTCTGTTATATCTGATTTTAAATCGTGATGTTAAACCTCTATTCGTTGGCCTGGTTGATAATTACGGTACTCTAGACCGTGTAGGTACCTCCTGAGAATATTCACCCACTCAGCCAGTCACCATGTCAAACAGCTCGTGTATTTCAATAAAGTGAGATTAATTCCTGAATATGCATGCCCTGTATGGGACCCTTGTTTGCTTATCTATCTCACATGATCAAAAATGTGCAAAATAATGCTGCGAGATTTCTGTCTAGCAATTATAGCTTTTACACAGGAGTCATGTCCATTAAAGATCATTTTCGTTGGGAAACTTTAGCTGACGGTAGAAAACATTTGAGATTCCAAATCATGTATCGCATTTAGTTGGGAAGCTGAGTATTAACAAAGATCTGTACTTGCCTGAGCCTCAATTTTTAATTTGACGCTTTGATCATTCTTGAAAAATCCGAAATAAAATGTCGGACAGAGAGAGAGGGGGAAAGGAATTTTAATGAGAGGAAAGGAGAGGCTGACGGTGGTAACATAGCCCTGGCCTGCTTCTCCACGCAGGGGAAAGGGAAGAGGAGGAAAGGGAAAGTGCGAATGAAGGTTGATGACGGCATAATAATGAGTTTCATGGGTGATGTCCACACATACACACACACACACTGGCTGGCACTCGCATCGCGGTGAGTAGACGCACGTGAAATTCATGTCTTGAGCACACACACCGACGCATGTCATAAAATGTCGGACAGATATGCTTAAAACTTCCTTCTTATCACTGACGATGAGTGAGTGGAACAGTCTAGCTGCTGGCATGACTGAGCGCCGCACACAAGACAGATTCCGCGCACGTTTATCAGATATGTGAAGTGGCACGCAGGTGTCTTTTTTTGTGCTCTTTATCACTTTTATGTCATTGCATTTTCGGCGCGCATTTGTAATTATTCTGTTCTTTTTGTGTTCTTTGTTAGTTATGGATTGGTACAATTTCTCGCTCTCTTTTTTCTCCCCTCTGCTAAATGCCTTCGGCTGCTGCAGGATTCTGTGAAAATAAATATCTATCAATCGTACACAGCGTTCTCAGGAAAGAAAAATGATATGTGTAACGTTAAGAGATCGGAAGCGAGAGCGGTGGGGAGGGAACAAACGCGCCTTAATGACATCCTAGTCGAAATGAAGAGGAAGAATGGGCTTGGGCAGGGCTGCGTGTTCGCCAAATGCAGCCGGTACAGCCAGCGATGACAGCGCCGCCCACCGGCAGGTAGCAGCCACATTAAGGCTGGTTATAAATATTCATTCACAACGACGGCTTGACATCGCCGCTATGGCGCAGTGGAGTAGAGGCACGTGTTGCGTATGGAAGGTCGGCCGTTCGACTCCGCTCTCTGTACTGTAATTTTATTGTTTTTTTAATTTCATTTTTTTTCCATTCTTTCCCTTTTAGGTCGCAAATCGTGATGCTCAGCGGCATATAACGCCGTTTAAGAGGATTTATTATCCCTTTTAGGTAAGCCGTTGTGACAATCTTCAGTCACCGTGATCAATTCAACGTGGTTTCAAGCCTGGTGGCTGTACAGGCTGCAGTTGGCGAATACGCGGCAGGGCTCGTAAAGCCAAGGGAAGATAACCGCTGGTCCTCAAGGGTAACGGGGTAGATTCCAAGAGAAGGCAAGCGTAGCAGGGGGCTCCAGAAAGTTACGTGGGTGTATGTGATGATCATGATGAATCAAACGTGGGGAGCCTCAAGACAGTATACTAGGGCCAACCTTTATTAACAGTTCAGACCAACGACATAATCCAAATATACAACGAAATATAAAATAACATGCACATGGAGACTACTTCATTTATCTTGGAAACTGACGATGACCCCGGAGAAATCCTTTAATAATCAACGAGTAAAAGGTTTGGTTTGGTTTATTGGGGTTTAACGTCCCAAAGCGACTGAGGCCATGAGAGGCGCCGTAGTGAAGGGCTCCGGAAATTTCGACCACCTGGGGTTCTTTAACGTGCACTGACATCGCACAGCACACGGGCCTCTAGAATTTCGCCTTCATCGAAATTCAGCCGCCGCGGCCGATATCGAACCCGCGTCGTTCGGGTCAGCAGCCGAGCGCCGTAACCACTGAACCACCGCGGCGGGGCCAATGAGTTAAAGGCTAAAGCTATAACGTTTAAGTGAAAAATACTAAATATAGCCTTGATGTAAGATTAAGCTAAAAGAGAAGTAATTCACAGTAAATATTAGTAAAAACATCAGGTATGTATTTTAGTTCCTATTAGCTGACATGATGATTCTGGAGCATAATTTGACTAACTTTGCGAGAGTGCTTGGTACACTTCGGAAACGGCAGTGCTCATTACCGACCACAAAGAAGCTTGGCACAAACCAAGCTCTCATTTGTTCAGTACTTCACTATTGTCACCTAGCTTCTAATGTTGGGAAAGGCGTGTTAAAAGCTCTAAATTATATTCAAATATGATTACCATCCAGCCGTGTAGTTTTCATATACAGGGTGTCGACGCTAACTTTAGCCAAGGGTTAAAAAAAAATAAAAAATATTTGAGGTAGGCCAGGGAAACCACTTACATACATCTACCAACCGGCTTGCACATCATAGGCAATTTTATGTTTAATTTGATTAATTAGCAATTAAGATAATTTTTCCAAATGCGTAAATATTGACTTTAGGCAGCAAATGGGAACATCATAGTTGGAGAGCGCCTTCAAAAAGCCCCGCCGCGGTGGCTCAGTGGTTACGGCGCTCGGCTGCTGGCCCGAAAGACGTGGGTTCGATCCCGGCCGCGGCGGCTGAATTTGGATGGAGGCGAAATTCTAGAGGCCCGTGTGCTGTGCGATGTCAGTGCACGTTAAAGACCCCCAGGTGGTCGAAGTTCCCGGAGCCCTTCACTACGGCGTCTCCCATAGCCTGAGTCGCTTTGGGACGTTAAACCCCAATAAACCAAACCAAACCAACCTTCAAAAACCCCCATATCATTTATTTGCGGTAAAGAAAGCCTCCCGTGCATCTTTTTTCCCAGCTCAGAAGGAAGCCCGCGAAATGCAAAAAAAAAAATCACGACTTGCGCATTCACGCGCCACGATTGTGCTGCTCTCAACCGTGGCCTGGGTAAACGAAATCAGCTGCTGGCAAGGCGCGACGACCTCAATGCGCTGCCAGGCCGATATGTCAACGGTGGTTGCGGCGCCCGCGCGAGCCAGTCTGCAAGCACGACGGTGCAAGTTGCAGCGACCGCGCCGGGCATTGTGAGCTATGAAGTGGCCAAAGGTGACAAACACAAATGCGATGAGTATTTTACTTTTCTTTTGCCTCTCAGTGGCGAATGAAACTTGCCGAATTTGTGTTTGTCACCTTTGGCCATGTCATAGCTCACAATGCCCGGGGCGTTCGCTGCAACTTGCACCATCGCGCTTGCAGACTGGCTCTCGTGGGCGCCGCAACCACCGTTTACATATCGGCCTGCCGACGCATTGAGGTCGTCGCGCCTTTACAGCAGCTGATTTCGTTCACTCAAGCCACGGCTGAGAGCAGCACAATCGTGGCAGGCGAATGCGCTACTCATGTAATTTTTTTTTGTATTTCGCGGGCTTTCTTTGGAGCTCGGAAAAAAGATACACGTGAGGTTTTCTTCACCGCAAATAAATGGAATGGGGGTTTCTGAAGGGGCTCTTCAACTTTGTTATTCAAATCTGCTGTCTAAAGTCAATATTTACGCATTCAGAAAAATTATTTTAATTGGTAATTAATTATTTCAAAAAGATTGCCTCTGATGCGCAAGCCGTTTGGTAGATGTATGTAAGTGCTTTCCCTGGCCTACCTAAAATATTTTATTTTGTAACCCTTGGCACTAATTACGGATTTCAGACACTAAATTACGCCTTACCTACTTTGCTTAATCAATTTCGCCTACCCAGCTCTTCCGTTCGTTTACCTTCGAACCAACAGATGAAAACTTTATTTTTATAATATTTGCTAGCCTTGCCGTTGCGATGCCTTGATTTCTCTTTGTGTTGGAATGTGTTTGCTTTCAAATGCCTTTGCTTTTTGTATGTCATGCAAGATATATAATGTTCATTGCTTTTCCGGTTGCGGATAAACCGTACATTCTTATTTTTTCGATTTCTTTTTGTTATGTTCAAATTGTGAACTAAGTGTTTTGTATGTTTGTATGTATGCTTTACACGCTTTCATTATCCCTGCCGCCGATGTAGTTTGCGGGAAGGGAACGTTGTCAACCCGCAATATTGCGGCTTTTTTCCCCTCCTCCTCAGCCATGTGATTTTCTTTACATGTCTGGAATAAAGTTGACTTGACTTGGCTAAAGTTAGCATGGACACCCTGTATATAATCATTAATCTTAGCTACAAATATTAATGACGTATTCGAACTTCATTAAAATCCGAGCCGCGCCATAACAGCTATTTTCTTCCATACACTGAAATACTAGTAAAATATTGTGCATCAACCGCCGCGTTGGCTCAGTGGTTATGGCACTCGGCTGCTAACCCGAAAGGCGCGGGTTCGAACCCGGCCGTGGTGGCTGAATTTCCATGAAGGCGAAATTCTAGAGGCCCGTGTTTTGTGCGATGTCAGTGCACGTCAAAGAACACCAGGTGGTCCGAATTTCCGGAGCCCCTCTCTACGGCGTCTCTCACAGCCCTAGTCGCTTTGAGATGTTAAACTCCATAAACTAACAAAACCATATTGTGCACCATATGACAGGCCGCCATAAACATTAGCACGTCACCCGCCCATGAAATTATCTGGTTTATAACTATTCCCCTTTACCGTTCCCGGTGTTCGGCACTAAATGAACTGTCATTTTCAAGCGCCTAAGTTGTTCGCCGTCGTCCAAGCACCTCCAAAACTTGTTTGCTTGATTTCTCTTGTCACATGGTCCCAATCAAATTTGTGTGATTTGTTAATTTCCTTCAGAGTTCACGCCGGTGTACATGCGTTGTGTGATATCTTTACGTATGCTGTGTTTTCCCGAATCTGTGTTTCTTTGAACTAATGATTATGATGCCCTCAAACTTTTCGTCTGATGAACACTGTCATTTTTATTTTTATGTCGCCCTAATTTGTTAGCTGTGTACGTGAAATTTGTGTGTCGCATCTTTGTAGTTACACTTTCATTGCCGTGCCAATTAAATGCAACCGATGGCAGATCTGTCAAGCCGCATATTACAATGTTTACTCCCTTTTCGCGTTGATCATGTATAGCTTGTGTTGAAACAAATAAAGACAGATCTATCTAGGCTAGCCAAAATTCCAGCTTGCGTATGATCAATCCAGAGAATATGGAAGGAGGAAAAGTTTACGCACAACGGTTTTGTTCTCCCCTCTTACCTGGTTGACCTTGGTCTTTTAAAGTAGATTTCTCGCCCTCACTAATACGTAATACCCATTTTTTGACCTCGCCTGAAGAGAATAATAGTTATGCTGCTCTAACGCTTCTACAATATAACAATATTTTCACGCTTGGGTCATCAGCATATTCTCTCAAGTGCCGACTATCAGAACTTTACGTTTCACGTTTACAAATACGTCAAGCAGTGCAGCGCACTTCAAAGATGGCGTCCCACATGCACAGTGGAGTAACCTATGCAGATTTCTGTTGCTGCTCGCACTCCACGGACCCGCGACTTTGGAGACGCGCATAAGGTGGTACAGATTTACTCAGCCTGCCTAACGAGAGGTAAATTGCGTTTTCTATATTTTAAAAAACATATGGCTATCAATAACGGGCAGCTACAGCTCTCTAATTGCAAACTAGCGCTTGAATATAATAGCTAAAGTGTTAACTGTCAAAAATTAGCTAGCTCACTGGTCAAATCATTTGTCTTTTTTCTTAAGATATGAAGATCCTCTAACTTCATTATGAAACATCCAGGCCCTGTTGATCCACTTTAACTTACTGTCGCCTTGTGATGCTGTGGCTCCGCCTAGCTACAACAAAACGCAGACACATTATTGGGACTTAGATAATGTTTTTTAAATGAAAATTTGTGCAGTTTTGATGCCTGTCTAGAACCACTCCTTGGAGTCTTCGAAATCTGTCCTATGGCGAGGTGGCACCGCTGCAGCATGAGGAGAGCGTGGCAGCTTATGCCGCTTCGATCTGGTACCTTCTAATGAAAAGTGAATCATCTTCATCAGCATTACACCCAGCACAGGGAAAATACCTTTTCCATATTTCTCCAATTAACCCTGTCCTTTGCCAGCAGCGGCCACCGTATCCCCGCACACTTCTTAATATTATCCTCCGATCTAACTTTTTGCCGCCACCTGCTAGACTTGCCTTCGGATTGCATGCCCTACCCAAGCCCATTTCTTCCTTTTGATTTCAAATGGGATGTCATTAACTAACGTTTGTTCCCTCACCAACTTCGATCACTTCTCTTTCCATCACACCGATCCCTTCTCTTTCCATAGCTCGATGCGCTGTCTTTAACTTAAGCTGAACCCCTTTCGTTATCCTCCAGGTTTCCGCACCTTAGGTGATCATCATCACCATCACCCTGACAACACCCACTGCAGGGTAAAGGATTCTCCCAACTCTCTCACATTAACCCCTTCCTTTGCCAGCGGGCGCCACCGTATCCCCGCCAATTTCTTAATCTAATCCGGCAGCTAACTTTCTGCCACCCCTTGCAACGCTTGCCTTTTTTTTTTAATCCACTCCGTTACCCTTAAAGGGCAACTGCATAGATTCTAGGCACCGACCAGATTAAAAGGGTCGAATGCGTGAAGCTTGCAGGTAAAGCATACTAAGTCTTCTTAAGCTAGCATTTTAAATGGTGAAGTAATCGCTGATTCAAAATCACGACGGCCTTCAAAGTTTTCTGCAGCGCACAACACCCAGTTGGGGGCGCAGTATGACGTCATCGAAGCTATCAGTATATTTCCAAAGCACAAACTCCTGCTTTGGAGGGAAAAGTACAATGCCACTGAAGGCAAAACCCGCCGAGCGTTCTTTGGCAGCATCCAAAAAGGCACGGCAGGGTGTGGCTCACAGCAGCAGTAGTTGGAAATCGTAATTTCTATGACGTCACGCTGAGCTTCCTCGCACTCATCCTTTGCTTTCAAGAGAAGCGCAAAATTCAATTGTCGATTACGTCACTATTTTAAATGCTAGTGCAAAAACACTTGCCATGCTTTACCTACAGCCTATACAGATTTGAATCCTTGAATATCGCGAAATTCTCAAAAAGATGTGCAGTGGTCCTTTAGGTACCAGCCGTCCTTAAAAGGTAACTCGCCATTATCATCTGCCTGATCATTATGGTAGCTTTGCAGTCGTCATAGATATCTTCGAGCATTTTCACATTTAGCCTCTTGTACACCCTGCTTCTGGTATGCCTCCACGACTTCTGAGGTTTCGACTGAATCGAATGCTTTCTCGTAACTAATGGATGGTATATATAGTGGTTGGTTATATTCTCCACATTTTTTTGTCACCTGAATGACAGTGTGAATATGGTTTATTGTCCAGTATCCTTTGCGAAAGCCTGCCTAATCATTTCGTTAATCGAAGTCTAATGTTGTAATCGTTAATTAAAAGAATACTACATGTAACTAGGACACAGACATATAAGAAGACAGGACGAGCGCTCGTCTGCGCCAGGATTGGTATGGGGATTGCTGGCGATCTATGAATGCAAAGAAAAAAATGACTAATTTCTCATACCATGCATTAATCCTCTAGCGCCATCGCGTCGTATCCTTATGGAGGAGCTTAAGTGGCTGCTGCTTCAGTCTTAATGCGCTAGCGCGAAGGTCCCCTCTCTACGATTTCACGCATCTTTGCTGACGTGTACTTCGCCTTGAAAACCGAGCCTCGACCCGAAACCGAAAGCGAAGTGAGAACTGATTTGCTAGAGTACCTAATATGCTTGCATATAGTTGCTTCAGTTGATTGTAGTTTTGTGTAACATCTTCTATTCATATAGATTGTACTTTTATTTTCTTATGCTGACGCCTGAGTAAGCTATTTTGTGCACTTATTGCACGGGCCCGAACTAGAAGCTTGCTAAGAGCCCAGATGCTTTTATCACCCAGTTTGTATAACTCTCATCCAAAGTGAATAAACGGAAACTGAAACTGAATTCGCATTTGGCCGAACCATGCTAAATCTGCAGTCATTTTTTTTTTTCGCTACAGCTGCCCTTTAATTTTTCCCCTGCAATGTTCTATGTTGCAGCGCTTAGTAGCAGTGCTGTCCTGTCTTTTGCAGTTCGTTCGCCGTGCTGCTTTGTAGCTGTCCTGCTTTTTCACTTTACTGGTTTTTCCGGCTAGCTGTTTTGACGCGAATTTTTATGCGAAAGCATAAGAATCTTGGATCATTTTGCGTTGGCGTCGTGATGCCACCCCAGAAACTAGGCAGTATGCAGTGGCGTTTTGGTGCATGGGGGTGTCGTGATGGCTGACGTATGGCAAAGGTGGATGTGTGTGAGTCAAATTACCAGTCATGACGCATGACACATACCATAATTGACGTCACTAAGCCGGCAGTAGCGTCAACTAAACTGAAGTGTCATCATCATACCGAAAGTTGATTGCGCTGAGGCGTCAAGTGGCGCTGTGCTATCTTATTACACATCAAATGGAATTAAGGGTAGCACAAAGGTCTTTCTGTGTGCGGTTCCTTCGCCGTGCCTCATATCCAACATTTAAAAAGACAATGGAAGCTCAACTCCCTACGAACTTCCTTGGCCTCCCGCGGAGACCCTCTGCCTCATGAAGAGTAGCGGAATGTCTTCCACTAGATGTCTTCGCCTACAGAACAGTATGGATGCCCATCGCCGGCATGTAAACCAAAGAAGAAGCCCTTACTACTCCGTGTCCAGATAACTAATATTAATTCGGTCCTTGGCACAGCTGTGCAACTCCTGCGCCTCCCTATTACTCCTCACTAATTGGAAATGGTGGCTCCGACCTTTCCTTCCTGGACACTCCCGGCTCTATCGATACAGTAAGTGTACAGTGTACAGGTTTACAATAGATGTACACGAAAAGTGCGGAATGGCGCAGGCTGCGGTACTGCGAGCTGCTCTTGCCTACTTAGTGGACAAGTGTTCTCAGGACACACATCTTCAGCGGTAGCCGGAGTTCTCAGGAGGCTTCCTCCTTTTGCCCTTACGTGCCCTCTACGAGCTAAATGCTTTCCTATCGCCTGCACTGGAAGGGATTCTCCACGACAGAAGTGCTTCACCGCATTAAAGAATCTGGTGCCGAACTCCCGGCCAATTGGTGATTTTAAGAGCCTCCAAAGGAGCGCTGTAAACCCGGTCCAACCTGAGGAAGAAAGCCAGTCACCAACCAGTTTCTCTCGACACCGCATGATTACATCAACTGGCACTGTGGCATTCTGTATAACGAAACAGACGTATGAAGCAGCCTGAACTTCTTTCAAGCTATCTAGAAAATGTAAGCCATCGGCTTGATCTGAAAGCTTCTTTTGCAAACTGCTGACAGTATACAGTCCACATTTTTATAGCTTTGCTCAATCGAATCAGCGCAGTATATTCGAATTCAATGACCAGCGTATGCCGACGAGCGTGCGTACTATGAACGTAGTTTGAAGTTGCTCATACAAGTGCAAGTAAGAGTGGACTGGGCGTTAGGTCCGTTAGCCTATCTTACGTAGCGGAGATGGGCGTTGTGCTGTGTTTTCTAGCTGTGTGCTCTGTTTTCGCTCCAGAATGAACATTCACCTACAGCTCCAGCTTTCCGTTCTCGCTCTCGCTCATGGAAGTGAATTATTAAAAGGATTACATGCGTCGACACTAAAACGCCGCGCTGCACCCAAAACTGGAGGAATTACAAAACTTGCGACTGATCGTCAGAGGCGAAAAATGCAAAATGTGAACCACAATTAGCCAGCACTAGCACTTACAACTGCACGAGCTGCAAAGGAGCCGAATAGAATTGAAATTGAATCCGAATAGAATTAAAACTAATTAAGAATGTAATTGTAATGAACTTGCAGGAGGATTGTAGAGCTTTTGCATTACTCGCGGAGGTTTTTCTTAGCACAAATTGCAGCGCAGTGATTATGAACGACGAACTTATCCGTTATTCAGCGTACATTTTTCGTCTTTTTGGCCCATTCAACAGACCGGGCTAGGAGAGAGGAGGGGAGACGGGAGAAGGGCATCTGGATAGGAGGGATCTCGGGCCTTCGCGATGTCAAGGGAGTCTTAAGAGGTTTCCATTGAGCTTCTGCAGCTATGGCCGATGTTCTTTGGGAAAGCGAAGGTGGGACACTCCTTGATGAGGTGCGGTCTGTTGCCAAAGTGTTACGTGTCTGGTGGGTTGCCGTCTCTTACAGTCAGAAATGAAAGTTTAACTCTTTGTGCGATGAAGAAATGGGCTTCTGTAGGGCATGTAAATATAAGGCAAGATAACCAATGGTCCTTTATGGTACCGGAGGGGTTTCCAATAGAAGGCAAGCATATAGGTGGCAGAAAGTTAAGTGGATGGATCAGATTATGTTTACAGTGATACAGGTGGCCGCAGCTGTCACATGACAGCGTTAAATGGAGACGCATGGCATTGGCCTTTTCACTGCAGTGGGCATAGTCAGGCGGATGATGATGATTATGAATCGCGGTTGTGTCGAAGCTGCTTGCAGCGTTTCTTTGTGTTCTTGCTTGCCTGCCAGTGGCATGGTTTCTTTCGTAGTAGAAGTCTTGCTGACAGAAGAAGGTAGGCAGAAAAAAATCCGCCGCAGATAATTTATTAGGGGATCACAATCTGCCATGTGCAGGTGTTCAGTTCCTGTGAGCTCTGCATCACTCGGGATGCAGAAAATTCTCAATGTAAAAATTTTTACAACAGGGAGTTGGGAATTGTTGCAAAGGGAGGTGAATAAAGGTCTAGATGAGTGCTTCTGTATCCTTCATGGCGAAGTAGATAATAGGTGTCTTTCCAGTACTCAGATATAGTGCGGACACTTTGAGTTGACCGAAAAGATTGAAAGAAAATTGCGATTAAACCATTGAGCTATGAATAGGAAAATGATAAGGTATAATGCAATAAAAGATAATATGAAAACAGGGTAGCCCAGGGAACAAAGGTAAATTAATTACATTCCTGAAGAAGTCAATAGGGAAAAGTACATGGAAAGAGCAGGTCATGCAAAAATCCGATAACAGGAAATCAGTTAAGCGGCATTCGCGCCAGCGATGTGCAGCTTCTAATCCAAGAACGTGCGTGCATCACCCGACGTAAACGTTATGCTTTCCAGAGACGGCACATTTCTAAAAGAGTGCACATAATTTGTCGATTCAAAAAGTCTCACGTGTACAGATTTGGATGCTATGTAGGAGGCTGTTTTCATGCATTGAGGAGATTGCAGCGAAATAATAACTCGTCACTTACAAGCCGAAGCTCCAGATGTCTTGGCGAACACCAGCAAGACTACGAGAGTTAGATACGAGCGGAGCATGTCGAAGTGTGCTTGTCAATAAGGGCAAAATAAGAGGGCCTTTTAGATTTCGCGACCGTTTTCTCTCCGTCCTATATACCATAGAAACACATGTTGTGGAATACAGGCATAAATCAAGACAAGGCGCATTTCCTGCCGAAAGAACCAGCTGTAATTCTGTCGCTATCTAGGAGCATGCCACTAGAATAAAGAAAGTTTGAAGCTCCTCACAACGTTTATATTTTATTTATGTATTTGGTATAGTGTGGCCGCTTACAGGGAGAAATAGAAGGATAACCTTGTCTGAGAGAGGTAGGCATGGGTAAGGAGCCTATGCAAAACCATCCGCTTATATCTAGGATAAGCAAAGGGAATGTAGAGGAGGGTGCTCGTCGACAATGGCGAAATCGGTAGACCGTTGACTTTTCGCGACCGTAATCTCTCCGTCATATACCCGATTCAAACGCATGTTATGCCTGGCGGCATAAATCAAGTCGAAGCCCGTTTCCTGCCCAACGGAAACCAGCTGTAATTCTCTCTATATTCAGAGCCACGTCACTAGAACAAGGCATTTTTGAAGCGGCACACAATTTTATATTGTGTTTGTTCATATTGCCAGGCGATAAATATTTCCGTCAGGCTCTCCATATTTCGCAGTGTGCTGCCTGAACGCTCTATGTGTCACGCAGAAAATTCATTTTCACCTTGCCGTGTTTCTGCTTTACTTTCCTGGTGGTGTCGGTGCAGTGCATTATATAACTCTCACGACAGGTGACAGGCAATAAATGTATCTACAGAAGCGATCAATCTTAGGCCTTCCTGTGCACAATGCAATAAAAGGATTAAAAAAAATTGGCAGTGGCTTAGCTCTGCTATACCAGGATATACGTAGAGTGCGGTGAGGGCGAGGTGTCCACATCTCGGTGGACACCTGAAACAGAGCGAAAGCGCCTAACTGCCCTCTTGGAACAGTGAACAACTCAACCGTGCTTTAAGCTAAGTGGCGGTAGTGACAGGTGCACGCAGCATACGTTGGCATTGGCACCGTTGTGGCAGAAACACGGAGCTGAAGCCATACGCCGTCGGCGTTCCTTGTGTTCACTGGCGTTGGCGTTGACAATGTTTTACACTCCGATCATCTTAAGGGAAGGAAGTGCGCATAATGGCTCCCTGGGTGAGTGGATGCCTGAATCGTGCTTATAGGTACGTGGGGTGATTACAGAGAGATGTGGGCTGCAGGCATTGACAATGTTGTGCCAGAAACGCGGCGCTGACGCCATAGGCCGTCGGTGGTCATTGGCGTTGGCGTTGTGAACGTTTTACACTCCGATCATTTTTGGGAGAGGAAGGCGAGCGCGCTCGGCGAGGCACGCCTGCTGTGCGCAGTGACGTCAATTGCTCCTCGCGCATGCGCAGCACGGCTCTTCAGGAGCCATGCGAAACTGCTCAACCTCGATCAGTGTAGCTGACGCTAGAAAACGATTTAAAGCGCTGAGTGGTGCAAAGGAGTGCGAAACCAAGAGTAAAAATATGTACTGTAAAAAAAAATACAAAAGGCCGCGTCAGATCTCCATCATGTAAAAACGCAAACAGTACCTTAGA